>NC_143013.1:239205352-239525709 GCF_055824585.1 Amblyomma mixtum
ATATCGGATGACTGTGAACGATGTTCACGAGTCAACTGAGTAAACGCTCTCGGAGGTTCGGTTTTAATCTTCTGCTTTCACACCGGATTTCAGGTTGCTTAAGGGGATTAAGCTATGATATCAAGGCATTTAATGCATGGAGCCGCATACGAGAAAGAGTTATTCGCGCTCTTATGCACCGGGATGCCACATTCGTGCGTTGTATACGTGGCAAAAGCTCCAAAATGATCGGGCATGTCGCATCATCTGTGATTAAACATGCGAAATGACACGTCTGCACTTTTCGAGACAACTAGGTACTGCAAAGCGTGTGAACGAAAATCTCCCGCACTCAACTCTCTTTAAAGGCGGATCACACCAGTAGAATCAACCTTGCTGGCGTTTACTTTTTCACGTCATTCGGCTTTCTTAACGCCATTGCCTCAATGAGTACACATTGGTACTACTTATAAAAAATGTAAGTGGCCTTGCTTAAAGGCGTTTTTTTATTGCGTTCTGCGGCACTAATGCATGCGGTAAGTAAAGGTGGCACTGTTGAAATTAACGGCAGCGCAACGACAACGGCAGAAGAAAGGGACAACCCATGCGCACGCTAAGAACTGTTTATTAGACGGGAAAGAGGCAGACTTAAAGTCCTCAGCTCAAGCATGTGCCACCGCGCATTATCGCTCCGAACACACCCAGTGACAGGAAATCGGCATGAAAAGAAGACAGCATGCATGTAATCGAAGAACCATACGTATAAATACTAGCGGTGCTAGCTTCTGATAAATGGTTTTGAAACCAAATAGAGGAATAAAAAAAAATTCTGGGCAAAAGCAGTGTCATACATTGAAAGCAAATGCAGTCAGAAACCTAGAAAGATAAGAAAAAAAACAAATAGCAATAAAAAACCCACCACAACCAACTACCAAGCACCCACTATTTAGTGCGTAGGATTGTAGACATGAAACGAAGCTATCTCGAGCGGTGCATGATGTTTCGCGCATTTCTTGCTCCATCATGTTTCAGTCGTTCATGATGAAGCTGCGAGCGTTGCTCCGTGCGAAAAATCCCATTATGAGTCCGTCCCGTGCCAGAAAAAACACGGCACCATCTTCCTCGGCGAAGGAGAAAGATAAAAAAATGCATGAGGCCCGCGGTAGTTGAACAAACCTTCGAAATTTACAATGACAAAACGCTGACCATACAAAATAAACCAGGCAGAGCAGTTGCTCCATTTACTCTGAGAATTCGTTTCCTTTGGGAATTGTGCTCGTCCTTGTAGGGCCAAAGCGAGTTTCCGCTGTCCATTCGCACTAGGCAACAGAGGACATGCCAAATCCCGCGCGCTCGACGGACGAAATACATTCCAAGCGCGTCACAATCACGGTACTTGCCTTGAAATAACAATTGAGAACAAATAGGGCACTTAAATGAAGTTACAGCCGGTATGCAACGCTGCATGCCCTAAAAAATGCTCCAAACGCGAAGATTGTCCTGTTGATTACAGCAGTCGCGAGGTGCACGGCATGCTGCCATCTTCCCACGGATTAGGTTGCCAGGTTTCAACACCATTCTTTGTCTAGATTTAGCAAATGTAAAAAACAGCTGGGAACTCACAAATCGTTGGATCATGGCGGCGTTCATGCGTTGCCCGCTGTCTTGTATGGTCTCATTGCGCAGCTTTCCCTCTAGAGTTTACTCTGTGGAGTAAACTGTCTACGGAGGAATGTCTTGCCCGTGTGGCTGCGCCGCGCAACCGCCGTGTTGTAGCGCGCCATGAGTGGCGCCATAGGCGCCCCATGCAATTGTCACGTAGAAAAGGGCAAACTACTGACTTTATAATACGGCGTGCTCATTGCTTGGTTAAAGGAAGGTTGCCACAATTCCCACTGCCCAATGATTAATCATATTGGCGACCAGATACTAGCTTCGTTTACAGCTGTGCTCGCTCAGTGTAAAAGGTGCCTAATAAATTCAAGAATACACTTTTGCACACAATCAAATATGGGTAGTCTATATTAGGAAATAAACGCTTTTCGAAGTAGGATATCTTACAAACACATCGAGCCCAGATATGTCGAACCCTGCTTTCAGCGCTTAGTAGCAGAACGATTGGCTTTACTGAAGTACTTTTGTCACCCTACTCGGTACACCAGTTTCGTGTACCGTTATTTCATAAGCAGCGGTGCGCTAAGGATTCACGTCGTTGAGGAATTCACTACACGAGCAAACTGTTCCGCGTTTCGTGGTGTTGCGTAAAGCATTTTCTGTGAAAGCGTACACGTGTACGATCTCCCTTTCTTTCTACGTTGCAAGCGGAGGGAAGCTCATACGCCCTAACTGCACTTTTTCTCAGCGCCAACATATGCTTCGAACATATGGCTAACACTTGGCTGCAGGCACCCAAAGGCTTAGGTAGCGGCTTGGAATAAAAAAGTCAAAACATCACACCGCCATAGTATCTTCGAACTTACCGAGTAGTTCACATTTCCTGCAGCACCATCTCTGGCTCCACGTAAAAGTTCCCTGGTTCGTGACAGCTCCCTTAGCAACAGGTAAATTTTGTCATTTTGGGGGGATTTTGCACAATTATCGACGCACACTTTTATATTGCAGAAACCTTCCCGGGGTGGAAAATAATTTTGGAAGCGAATTGGCAAGTAACCTTCGTTACTTGCCAATTCGCTTCGCCAATTCGTGCGCGTGTAGACAGAAAACACGCACGAAATATTCCGAAGTCTCGTATTGTGATTTAGGCAACGTATTGCCGTTATCTTATCTTTAACTTTACTTGGTGGAAAGAATTAGGGTAGAACATGATCAATGCAAACATGTCAGGTTCTAAGTACAGGCACTAATGAACATTTCTGCTAGAATGCTGCATCGGATATGCAACGCAATTAAAGTGAAAATCTACATTTTAGGACATAGACCCCTCGTAGTGGCGCTATATTTTATTGCATCGAAGGTTTCCACCTATTCGATGCAGATAAGCTATGACATCGAGCTTTTGTTTTTCTCTGCTACCGACTTCATGTGCCTCTCTAAACATCGTCTGATGCGCATGTCAGTGTTAATGGTCTCTGACTTGTAACGTCGCGACGCTGCGCATGTTATCTGGGATCCATCAGAGTGGAAAGCTTCAGCTTACTTTAGACTTTCTGCGGTTATTCAATGTACAATGACATTGCACTCCACATGGGTGCTCTTGCATTTTCACTTAATTGAAATCGAGCCGTCGCGACAGAGATGGGATCCCGCGTCCTTCGTACGCCAGTCATTTAGCCACTGCGGCTGCACAAATGAGTGTAACCTCAGTGGCGCGTGTTAAGCGGAGAGCGCCAGTCACGTGAAAGCGGACTCTTGACAATGAAGTCTGTATTCGCTAATTGGGTTCCGAGGTCCTACCTTAATGCACTAGATCTAAGCTTCCAATCTGAAAACAAAAATTGGCAATGGCTTAGCTCTGGTTAAGCCTGGATATACAAGCGAAAAGCTGCAGTTATGCTTTGTTTGACGTCATGGCTGTCGCAGTTCTTGCACAATGCACTGGTAGCACCACGATAACGGTGTAAGCAAGCGCGTTCTATACCCTCCTTCCGCATGCGTAGTAACTGCGGTAAACACGCAGCTGCAAGTAGCGTCATACGAGAAAGCCGAGCGCGCGCCGATGCGTACTCGGTAAACACGCACAAGCGCGTGAACAACGGCGAAGGAAGAGCGGCGGCTCCGCCGACTTTCCAGTGACGTCACGCGGCGAACTCGCGCATGCGCAGCTCTGGCTAAAATTGATCACGGCGCACGCCAGACCAGGTGTTGACTACCCTAGTGAAGCTTTTCACTTCAAAAGTTGCCAGTTCGTCTAAAGCCAGCTAGGCTGCAGAAAAAAAAAACTAACATTGCCACGACTGCGTCACGCCTGCGCTTTGAACCCGCGGCGGCATGAACAGGTCTGCTTCGCTGGACCCTGTACGGGAGCACCATGCTATCGCAGCATTTTTTAAAAATACGGTGGTTATTTCATTGACGGTACGTTTTATGTAGATGAAGTAAGCACAAACACTAAGACAGCAGTAGAAAATCAACACTATGTATAACCAAGCAAGCAAAGAGAGCCAATGCAGAGCACATACCAAACACATCTTGTACAAAACAGCTAAGCAACAAATAACACCAAAAAATTGTATCCCTAGACGGAGTCCGAACAGGAGTCGCACTACCTCCTAGTTCTATACTCTTCGTCAGATTTTTGTGTATTCTATCGGCGCAACCGATGACGCCTCGTCTTTACCTGCCACTCTCTCGCGCTCTGCATTTCACGCCGTCGTCTTATCAACATCTATCTCTGCGCAATGAATCCAGGTCGCACCGTTGTTGCGGTGCCCTCTTAAGGTAGTTTAAGCGGTTCCAAACATTTAGAGTTCGGTACAGTAAGGCCGCCAATCGCCGACTGAAGCCTGTTCTTGAAACCCTAGCCTTGAATCGAAAGCGAAAGGAGACGCAATGGGCTAGCGCACATACTTCGCATTTGACGAAGTAAGCTAAATCGGCTGTAATTTTGTAGTCCTTTTTGAAGACAGCCCCTCACAGATGGCACTAATGTAGATTCGGATGGCACTGTATATATAGGATGTCAAAGATGATTCTTAATGCAGCAGAACAAATATCACACCGTGCCCTAAATATGTTAGTGCGTCCACTCGGACGAATCTTGCCATTCTTTCGAATCTGAGGAATTCGCTCCTCTCGTTCCGAGAAGGAGCGCGGGGAGCGGCAGACAGGATGTGCAAGAACCGGCAGTAGATACGGTGATCACAAAATCTCGAGACCATCCCATCAAGAAGCACACAAGAGGCACTTCTAAGAGTGAGGACTGTTGCACTAGAGGAAGAATCATGACTACACAAAAACACCTGCATATAAATTACAGCTACCTAAAGTAGGAACGACTCTACATTTATGTCGGCATTATCACGTGTTCGGATTCCACCGAACTGATCTGACGTATAAGGAACAGCTGCTCGCAGTGCTTTACTATGCTTAGCGATGGCTTCTTGCACAGTTTCAGTATGAGCCCTGAAGCGGCGTTAAGGAGGCATGTGGAGAGAACTGATGATATTTCAGCCACTTCTAACTTATTAAAAAAATATTCAGCACAGACTTATGTTGTACCTGCATTCACTTCTGCATAGCCTTGTGTTCCTTCAGAATTCTAAACGACGTGATAAAGTCTGGAACAGAAATGTCTAACTGAACGTAACCAGAAGTAGTATCCATCTTATTGCACTCAAAACTTTGTGAATTTTGTGAAAGTTATTCGTTTATAAAGACACCTATTATGAAACAATAAAGTGGAGTGTTGCATTAATGAAACTGATAATTAATTTTTACTTTTGTGCTAGTTTTTTTTCTGATGACTGTAATTCATGCCTCATATTGGAGAATGAAGCGGCCAGAATAACAAAGAACAAGGCTAGAGTTGAATTCTCTGTAATGCTAGGAACTAAAGGAGCTGAAGTTTTGCGCTCGCTCGGCTTTTTGGAATGGCCGCGTACTGGTGGTTCAGTGCAGAACTGCGAACTGAGGAACACACAGCGAATATTTTGGGACCGGTACTTAGCTTTTACTAAATAGGAACAACTGTTCTCAAATGGTTACAAAAATGAATTGACATCATAATTTAAACAAGATTTGTGTCATAAATTGTGAAGAATATGTATTTGTTCAGAATTATTTTCTGTAAACTTTTCATTATGGACTCCTTTTTTTTCTATCCTTGAGATTTATCGTACAAAGCCGCAAGGACGTCGGAGTGTCCCTCTTGAGCCAGGCCACCTAGCCACTCGTTCATGTAGAGTAGTGGACTCAGAATGAGGTTTAAAAATTGGTTTGTAAAGCAGAAATTGCCGAATGCTATGACCGGCCGACTACTGAACTCAGATAGGCAACTGAACTAAGCAAGGGATTACTTAAAGACTGGCAAGAAAGTCAAAGCCAGCGAAGTACAGAACCCAATTACGAATCTTTTAGTGCGATAGCGTTAAGGGCCCCGTGTCGCAGAAAAGCTGGTGTCGACGGTGGCGTCGGCGGCGTTGGCCGTCAGTGAAAAATCCCAGAAGCATTAATGAATAAAACCGAGTAGGAAAGCACACTAACCACTCCGCCACGACAGCTCGATAGTTTTGAATGAACAAAGGTGCGTCTAGTGATTACGGCGTTGTCATAGAAGGGTGCTTTAGAGACATGCACTGTGGTGCATATTAGTATTTATGAGCACGGAAATTACAGAAGTCGCGGTTAAGCGAGTAGCAAAGTACTTTTCCACCACTTTTCTACTTTGCTTAGTGCGCACGTAGCGCCATCAGGCGGCGCCCACTAAAACCACTCCCTCCTCCGTCTCCTTTTCGTAATCTAAGCCGGTGCCCCAGCAGATAGCGCGACGGCAGCGCCTCCCGCTCGTCTTGTTCGGACGCGGTGGGGCCGTGCGGGGACGCTGGAATTACGCGGTGAGCGGCGAACAACGCAGCGCACATTGATGGCGCGTTCACCACGAAGCTTGCGGCTTGCTGCCCGTTCCTTCGGCGCGGAAGCTATGCTGTGTTCGTGACATCGGGTTTGTCCAGAACGATGTGCGGACGAACTACGACTGCAACTTGAGTTTAGGTGAGAAGATAGAAAGCAAAGGAATGAGAAGAGAAAAAGGAGGAGAAATCGCTATCGCGTCTACTCCTAAGGCGAAGCTTAAGCGTCCTAATTTTTGCTCGCATTTACTAGAGGCACGCCATGATAAGGTAGGATATATGCGCTTTGAACATAAGATATATTTGAAATGTTTCGCATGTAATGACGAAGAAGTGCCCGCGCGGCAGCGATTCTGCTCTCGGCGAGCGCGTACTTAAGCCGCTTTGGTGCTGCTGGAACCGCTGACTGTCGGTGAACCCCTTTCTGCGCTTTGTGCTTTGTGCGATGTTGTGCTTGTGCTTTGTGCCTTTTCCATGGCAATTGGTGGAGGAGCTGGGAAAAAAATCGAAGAACAGTCATTTGTGGTTGTGAATTACGCGGCGTTAATTACGAATGTTGTCGACCTTTTTTTTTGCTGGCTAAGTTCTAATTTATACATATGTGTTATTTTTAGGCCAAACCGGATGAGCTTAAAAAGTTCCACTGCTAAAGTTGCATTTTTTCCGAGAAACACGAATTTCGGTGATAATAATTTTAATGCTGTAGGTGCAGAACATTTGCGCTTCAAGCACATCGTCGTCCTGTTTCCATTGTGAGCATCTATTTGATAGTCAAGCTCTAGCTGGTGGAATAGCCTGTATCGAGCCGTATTTAGAATCTAAATGTCAGGAGTTCGTATCCTGAAGAGCAATTGCTTCCTTTGTTTATTGTGCGGTACCGTATTTGTACCATACTTGCGCCGCATTTAGTCGCTTAGAGGACGGCGTCCTCTTTTTAACAATCGTGCTCTCCAATATCCAGGGTCAACCACGTCACAAATCAAGGGCAGGGCAAAGCTCAAACGCGGCACAAGTTCGGGAAATGAAGAGCGAGCATGACGTAAGCGGCCGAGCTGCTAATTTGCCGTCCGGTCACCGGGATCTATTAATCAGAATACGAGCTGCAACGGCTGCTTAAGCGACACTAACCTTCCAACGCCTGAAACGCTGGTGGTCCAACCACACCTGCATTGCGGCAGCGGCTGCGGCAGAGACGGAGGCCGACGCTAACTGCTTCAACTTACGTTTGGAGTTTCCGGCTAAAACAATAGCTGGCATGCGGTGCAGGAACTCTGAGGGTAATGCCTTAATATTTGCTTAACGGTCAGCACATTTTTTTTTCGTCTGCGTACGACCTACCTGCTCAGTCTACTAGTGCGAAACTCATCTGGAAGCCAACTTCGGTTACCATTCGTTGGTCATTATAGAATGCGGAAGCGGTAAGGGGACAAGAAACTAGGTTCCCCAGCCTATGTTCACAGGTCAGTGTTCACTGTTCACTTTTTGTGCCAGTCCGACCTCCCACAGATGCAGTCGTGTATTTTTTATTTATGCCTGAGAAGACAATGTAACGTGAGGATAAAATGTATTTTAACAACTCCATGGAGGTTTAAGCGAAGAAGATCAATTAGTGTGAATGCGCGTAACCGCATCAAATTGGCATAGGCACTTATAACGCTGAATCATTCTTTAAAGCAAAACGTTAAATGGAGCGAAATGCATAGAAATGCTTTGCCGTACGATAGGGTCCGTAGTTACGGTTTCTCAGGCATAGTTCGAAAGCTTCAACAGTCGCACCATGTCACGAATAGCTCTTAGACTGGATACAGCTACCTTTCCATTGAGGACGCTGGTGATTCGAATTATAAAATTCTTTCTATTAAAGAAAGTATGGCTTTCATGTTTTCGAACTTTTCACATTTCTTGAACAATGTGATAAGCCGTTTAAGAATATGGGATTCCTATAACAGAAATGAAGCCTTTATCCGCATTAAAGAACTGTGGCATTATGGACGCTAGCTACGATCACACTCAGCAGCACGTTAGAAAGACAAATTTCAAGTCATTAAATTAAAACTGTGAACTCAGCGTTCCAGAAATATGCCGAATAATTACATATTCTGCTAGGTGAGATGCTTTTAATATATGTGACAGAGTTTTTTCTGAGAACAGTGCAAGTGAAGACAACCTAACGTTCTTTGTTTCATCGTAACCGCGGTGAGACGAGGAAAGCGTTCCTGTCTTTGGGCCCGTTAGATGTTCAAGCAAGGAAAAAGCGTTATACATAACTGATCCAGTAGATTTTCAGTGAGGTACTTCAGCTTAAAAGAATAATATGTCGGTCTGGTCAATGCAATGAGGTGTGAGATCCTGAAAGTCAACTGAAAGGCCAGTGGTGAGAGCGACATGCGAGATTATCTTTGCGCTTATCTGTAGATGGAGAGCGACGAGGCACAAAAAGCGCGGCATTTTCAGCTCATCTTGCGCACCTTCCAAATATCGTGCTTTTTTCTAGAGCGCACAGCAACGCCTACCTGTAAATGTCGCTTCACGGTGCACGGGCCTGGGCAGGCTAGAGCAGCGAACACCGTAGCGCGAACCTGATGGAGATGGTCATGTCGCAGATGCGCAACGGGGTGATGTTTACTGGTAACCGGGAGATTGCGTGCCCTAAAAAGATATGGTTTTTTAAAGCTTCTAGAGATAGCTAAATGTTTTTAGCTGTCGTGCTCGGAATAATACTGTTTTCGAAATCCTAAATCCCAATATGGCTATTATTAACGAGCCGCTTCAACTCTGAAATTGCAACCGGACGCCTTACGATATATCTTTAAAATGTAACCTTTAAACATCATGTAACAAGCATGAGTGAATGATGCGGATGAATTTCTGCAGCTAAAAAGCCAGGTGGCAGTGGCCGCCAAAAGTGCAACAATAAAAATAAGACAGCAAGAAAATAGTTTGAATATATCTTTAACTGCAAATACCAAGAAGAGAACACACATGATATTACCACAAGGAAATACATAATGTGAAAGTACTTAAAAAATAAAAAGAAACAAAAGATGGTTTGGTTTTGGTTTGGTTTATGGGGTTTAACGTCCCAAAGCGACTAAGGCTATGAGAGACGCCGTAGTGGAGGACTCCGGAAATTTCGACCACCTGGGGTTCTTTAACGTGTACTGACATCGCACAGCACACGGGCCTCTAAAATTTCTCCTCCAAAGAAATTCAACCGCCGCGGCCGGGATCGAACCCGCGTCTTTCGGGTCAGCAGCCGAGCACCATAGCCACTGAGCCACCGCGGCGGCTAGAAACAAAAGAGGGGCCATAAAATGAACGCAAAGTGCGAACCGAAATAGGGAAAAAGAGACTACATGGCTCTCTGGGAAAACAAACACAAGTGGAAGCATAATAGAATGACAGAAATAAGAAGATTATTTTGCACCAGAAAAAGAAACTAAGTGGGAAGTGACTTCCCAGAATACGCCTTTTTCACAAGATGCGGCACCCTCTGGGAAGTGGAGGAAATTCTTGTCCTAGCGGTTTTAAAAAAAAGAACGCCCTTAGGGGACTCAGGCGTGATCCAGCTATCATGATTAAATAATGCAGCGCGAAAAGACAAGGACAAACGAAGAAGTGGACAGGACTGGATAAACGGCCTCCCCTGGCCGTAATCCATATATTCACAAGCTGTCCAATAAGCTGTACCACAGAAGGTCGCAAAAATAAACAATGTTAATCTTGTCTTTTCAGCCCCGTGTAAACTATCACAAGTTTGTACCTTGCTGGCAAAGCACAGCGCCAGTCTTGTCCACTTCTTCGTTTGTCCTTGTCTTTTCGCTCTGCATTCTTTAACCGCGATCACTGACCAAGAAGCACAAACAGCCACTTTAGTGATCCACCTACGAAGTGCGATTTGTGTGAAGTGTGCGCTTGACAGCTGCCGGAATCTGTGGCGTGAACCTGGAGCTGACACGAGCTGCGCGTGCGCAGTTGGGGCTGGCAGTTTGTCTTCAACAAGCGTAGCTGGAGGAGCATGGGTTCGGTTCGCATGCGCAGAACGGACGCTTGAGGAAAGTCGATAATAACATTGAAGACAGAGACGGACTTTTTTTTAACGCGATGTTCATTGCCTCAGGACAGAAAACGGTATGTAATGGTAGATGAGGATGCCTAAACAAATGAGAAAAGGTTTGCTGATCTAATGAAATCGAGCAGTGAGCGATGATAAGGTCCTTGTGTCCATGCGGTGTATGAAGCACTATTGTCGCGGAAGACCCGCTGCCGTCAGGTGCCGAATTCTTGTCGGCTTCAACACCGGGCAAACCCACAGCAGGTGGTGAATGTCCGCCTCCAGATTTCGGTTCTTTCCGACTGGACACCCGGGGGGGGGGGGGGGGGGGGGATATACACCTTGAAATTGCGGCCACTTTCGCGTCACGTCTGGAGTTAGGGCAACCCCAACCCTGATCCTCCGAAGTGACCTTTTCTGCACGGGTAAGACCACGGGGGAGAGTTACCGCGCACGGAGAGATTAGAGCAAGTATGCGGCGCCGGAGGTGTTCCTTTTTTGTTAAAATGAGGGTGGTGTCATCTAGAGTGAGTGACTCGAGGCGAAGACGACGTTGGGGTCACAAGGCGGGTCGCAGAATCTGCCCGGCTTTGCGAACCTAGGAGGTCTCGTGGGACCCACTCAATTGGGATTGGCTGCGGGATGCGTGCCGCGAGACAATGGATGTCCTGGCAGATGTCTGGGGTGCAACTGACGCGTCGTAGTAGGCGTATGACGTGAAGGGCGTCGGTGCGGATGACAAAGCGATACTTAGGTAGAAGGGGAATGGAGGCCACAGAGCAAAGTTCCTCTTGAACGGCATCTCCGCACAGGAGGAGGAAAGAGGAGGATTGATCTACGTCGGCCATCGTCTGCCCTCGCGGTGGCGTCGTTTCGCGAACGAATTACACAACAAGACGCCCATCTGCCGCATGGCTCCATCGTTTTATACTTTGACGCAGGCATGCAGGCTTGCGAAACTACTACTGCAATTTACTACCCTTGCAAGCCTGCCCTGAACAAAACGTCTAGGTTTTGCTTCCCAGAATAGACAGACTTATATAGTGTGTACCAACAACACAGCTATACCATAGCCGATCCGCGATACGCACCCATGATCCGTTTCCGCGAGTCGTTGCTGCGCATGCGCTGAATGTGATGGGGGCACCAGATGGCGCCACGTTCCCGTCAGCTGCGTGCGCGTCTGTCGCGTCAGGACCAATCAGCGCGTACGAGTGGCGCCCTGCGAAAACGGATCGCGGTATGCTATAAGTTACTAATAAACGAAGATCAAAAGGCCGAGCAGGAAAAGATGGACGCTGAATGATTGCGCAATACGAATAGAAACGCCCCCCGACTAGATTTCTTAGCACAATAGGGTAGTCGCAGTATTCTCATTGGGGAAGCCCGAAGGCCCAAAAAATTATTATCAAGACGTTGTTTAGAACCACCCATGTTCGACAGTGATTAATGGCAGTGAGGCGACTGTCAGGCAGTGCTTTACTAACATCAGGAAGCATTTATTTAAATGGGCGGATGCTCATGAATTAGCCAGAAATGATGCGAAGCTTTTGTTTAATAATATGCGATAGAATGCTAGAGATTTGATTTGTAGATTGAAGTAATCAGATATTTGCGAAGAAAAAATCAGAAATGGAGCCACGGTATAGGGTGCAGTGCCTGATATTTTAATATGAAGGCGCGATTATTTTTAAAGAGAGAAATGACGGTTACTGCTCATGAAAGTAGGTTAACGGTTTATGATGGCAGCAAGCAGGGCAAAAAATAGGGGACGCCAGGAGCCCAGGAGTACAGCTGTGTGCAGCTGGGAGATGAATGATATTCTACAACTAATTAAGCTCATACAGCACCTGCAAAAGGGACCCAACAAAACAACAGGAAAACTGAGAAGCACAGGGCAAGAAATAGGGGACAGCAAGAACCCAGGAGAACAGCTCTGTGACGCTGGGAGGTGAATGATATTCTACAGATAATTGAGCGCATACAACACCCGCGAAAGGGACCTAACAAAACAACAGGAAAACTGAGGAGACCAGGGATGAATTAGACGTTCAATCGAGTTCGCTGCGATGACTGCAAATTCATTACTCGCACAGACCTTTATGGGTGCTAATGTGACTTGCGAACTGCATGTATTGTCCGACACTGGATAACCATGGACATGAAAAATTCCAATCCTATGCAGCCCGTAATTTTGAATAATTATGCTGAAAATAGCGTTGGTGGAAAGCTGCATAAGACAAAAACAAAGAAGCTAGAAACAACAGCCGCAGTACATAAAAACAGAAACGGATTCACGGAGCTCACAAATGTTCTACAGGACATTCATTTGGGTCGAACAACGCGGCCGTTGCATGTTCATAACAGGATGCAGAGAAAATACTCACCGTTTGAAATGCATCCGATCGGGCCAATGGCCTGTATTGCCGCTGCCACAGCATTTGTAATATATTCTGGTTATAGAGCTGAGCAGCGCTTGCAGAAGGAAGGCGCTTATTTGAAAATATGTAAAAAAAACGATAGATGACAAGCGCTCGCATTTTAAAAAAAGGCCGCCACGTTCACTAATGAGTCGACTCGCTGAGGATCACTTGGGCTCAAACGCATAACAAGATCTCTCGCTTGAGGGAGTTTGGGTTCAGGTTATGAGAACAATGTGAGCCGTAACTGAGTCAGGACACACTTTCACATTTTAATCTGAATTGTAAGTCTACATTCAGGATATGATCATGGCTCGTGTGTTCGCGATGATTATGCGAACTTGGAGATTTTTATTTCTCCTCTACTGACAACTAAGGGCAGGAAATATTTACTGCCGTTACCGCGGACGCTTGAATGCAGCCAGTCTTGGCCGTGTCTGTTGTGGACGATAGAAGATGATTGCGCGCAAGTGCGAAGGCAGTCGGTGCAAGAGCCACTCGGATGTACGCCAGAGCCTTTTACGGAGTTTCACAGTTTCATTCGGTGTACCCTGGCTGAAATGCTGCACTACTGCGCTTTAATTTAGCCTTACGCCAAGGAAACCACCCGAAACTGGTTGCGTGGATGAGGCGTTCACACCATTAGGGCACATTTGAAATGGTGCGGATATTATTATCAAGTGGCTGCCAGGTTGGCAGGTTGACGACATTCTTGGCAGTGAACTGCCTCACAGTACTGGATTTCGGCTATCCGAAGGACGCAAAAAGTTTTGAAGCGAAAAACTTCATTAGGCTCGTCAACACCGCGCTTCGCGTGAGCCAAAGGCCAGATTTGCCACTTCTGCGCATGCGTGAGACCGAGCGACGTCAGGCGCAGCGAAGGTGGCCGCGCACTCCATAATAAAAAAGGAATAAAAATAAGCACAGAAAGGAGAACAAAAATATGAAAGAAATAAAATATCCGAAAAAGAAATAAAAGACAACAGTGTGCCAGGAAAAACATATCTCGGTGAACACCCGAACTGCGCTGTAAGGGAAGGAAAATGAAAAGAAAATTGGTTTTAAGGAAAGGAAACGACGCTTGTCTTTCTCACTTCTCGGTGGATACCCGAACCGCGCCGTAAGGGCCTTAAGGAAAATGGAACGAAATAAAAAATTGGTTTTAAGGAAAGGAAATGCCTGTCTCTCATATCTTTGTGTACACCTGAGAGGAATGCACGCCACAGTACATGTCTCTAAAACAACCTTCTAAGACAGCACCGTATTCACTACACGCGCGTCTCCGGCTCCGTACAGGCAATGTTTGGACGGCCGAACGCCACCACCGTTATCGTGGTGCTTCCAGTACATTGTGCGCGAACTGCGACAGCCATGACGTCGAAACAAGCGTAAGTGAACCTTTTCGCTTGTTTATCAAGGCTTACCATAGATAACCCACTGCCAATTTTATCGTCCTGTGACAGAAGCCAAAGGGTTAACAGAGGTCCCTGTGCGTGCCTGCACATCACGAGAGTGCTGTTCATAAACACATATCTTTTTATAAATGGGACAGCAGACTCACCTGTGTCAAAAGCTAGTGCGAGGAAGCGTTAGAGCAAATCTGTTTCCTCTGCGCCACGTCAGGATTAATTTGTGCATCTGGAGGACACACTGTTCCTTTTAGAATACCTTCACCTATCGTAGCCGATCATTCCTGGCACATGACCTAAACCTTAGTAAGCTAGTGAAGCCATCGAAAGCCTCCTAAAATATTTAGGAGATAGGTTTCACCCCCAAGTTATGGACTAGCCATGGCGTTTTTTAATAACCAGAACAAATGACTCTATGGACTTGTTCCATGAGTAAGACTAAAGCTAATATTTCCCTCCCTTTCTCACCCCATTTTGCTCTCACCATTCGTTGGGCAGCCAACCGGGCACTGTCGGGTTAACCTCCTTGCTTTTCCTTTTATACGAAGCATATTACTAGATGCACACTACAGCCCTTCGCCGTGGTTACGCGCCGTGCACACCACGTGGTACAGTGACGTCACACCACGTGACATACCACGTGACACATGACGTCACGACAGAGGAAGACGGAGGTACACTGCAGCCCTTCGCCGTGGTTACGCGCCGTGCACACCACGTGGTACAGTGACGTCACACCACGTGACATACCACGTGACACATGACGTCACGACAGAGGAAGACGGAGGTACACTACAGCCCTTCGCCGTGGTTACACGCCGTGCACACCACGTGGTACAGTGACGTCACACCACGTGAAACATGACGTCACGACAGAGGAAGACGGAGGTACACTACAGCCCTTCGCCGTGGTTACACGCCGTTCACACCACGTGGTACAGTGGCGTCACGCCACGTGGCATACCACGTGACACATAACGTCACGACAGAGGAAGATGGGGGACCACCTCGCGCCGTCGCTGTGGTTGCACGCCGTGCAGACCACGTGGTACAGTGACGTCCCACCACGTGACATACCACGTGACACATGACGTCACGACAGATCGCCGTCACGCGCTGGGACAGGGAGAACGATGCCATCGCACAGACATCGGAATGTCCTCGAGCGGCATTCCCGCGCATTTCGAACGCGCGTTCACACTCGCTGTAGGTAAAACGCTCGCTCCACCGGGCAGGCGGACGCGGCTTCCGTGGCAATCCAGGCGCCCACCCAACGCGCGTCTCGGGGTTAGTCGGCGTTCCGCTGTAGCCATGCCGTTGTCTTCCCCCATGACGAAGGCTTCTTGTGGTTGTATTAAAATGACCAAGTATTCAACCAAGGAAAGCCATGTATTACCAAGCCTAGACATCAATATGCTTCGCATCTGACCAGGGTTAACCAAGTTAAGCCTCAGCCATTTTTTTATTTCTCCCTCCTAAAACACTCAGAAGCAGAAAGTCTCACTATTCGGTAATTAAAACAGGCACAAATGATTTCATTTTTCAGCCTATAAGGTGTTTCGCGGCTGTCGTAGCAGCCAGCCTATGCTACGCACTCAGAAATGCACGACTCCGCTCAAGATGTGAAAGTGGCCTGAAGCCACGCGTTCACCGGATAACATTACCAACGTCTAACAATGTCTCTCGAACAAAACGCTAGTAGCTTGACTCTATAGGCGCTCCCAAAATGCTTGCGGCCCGGGCATAGACATAACGATGGCATTTATTCACCACGCACCCATTCAACCACCTAATATCTCCACTGCGCGTGAAATGACCTTACGCATCAACTGTAGCACAAAAGGATATGTCTTCCTGTGATCACTGACTACCTAACGCTAGCTACCTAATCGGTCGTGTGGCTTGCTCAGTGCTCACGAAGCCGCAGTTGGAGTGGCCTTCACTGCTTCACAGTGGCCCAGCCGCTTCACGCCATTTTTGCTTCCGTATCTGTTCACATCTTGTGTCTATGTAAGGAAAAACGGCATAAACCCAGGCATGCAACACATCGCGTCTTATCAACTCTTGCTATGTTTAAATGCTTGGCCAGTTGGTCTAAATACAGCTTTAATTTTTCCGTGCATGGGTCGCTAGCAGGTCGTGAAACGGCAAGAGCCACGGTACCACCACAGAGGCCACAGGGCAAGCAAAACAGGCACTTCAGAAAAGGAATCAGCGAATCATGCCCGATGTGGACAAGAGCTGGGGCCGAGCGGTGATTGCGTGCGCAGCTACATTTACCGCAAGTGCCGTGCACTCCAATATCGGCTTCTTTTATGTGGCATTCATGCGGGAATACAGCGTAAACCGTGAGAGTGCATCATGGCCGACTAGCGTCTCCCAAGCCATGACGGAAGGCTCAGGTGAGAACTCGCTTTGCATATTTTGTTCAGATCCTCGTTGGTAAACGCTAAAACTGGGTTTCCAGTTGCCGAGGGACAATTGAGTTCTGGAAAGTGTGAAAGATGCCAGCGAGATTTACTTCACAAGACTGCATCCGCCGATCGTTTCGCAAGGTAGCAGTGAAAATGAAATCAAGGAAAGACCAATCTGTACGTCGTTCAAGGATATATTAGCTGGCCACTATAAAGAGTCTTCGTTTTGACCGAAGGACTCGTTATTTGCTTTGATAAAACGCGATAGCGAGTTTTCGCTACAACAATGCTTCCATATGATCCCTCCATTTAAAATAAGTGAGCCGCGCATTTGAAATTTTTCACAATGCCGACAATTTTTTTCTTGGAATTCAAAAACAGTGATACATTTTTAGACGAATACACAGATATACATGACAGGACGGGTGCAGTCTTTCTGCCTTTCTGTGTATTCGCTGTCAATGTATTTCTGTGTATTCGTCTAAAAATTTAGCTGCTTAAATTGCAAGAAAAGAAAATGAACTACTAACTAGCCCCAGAGCGTGCTTTAATAAACCTTCATTATTAGTTTTATTATTAGCTTTATTAAGGAATTTATTTTATTAAGCAAAATATTAATGATTGCCACCCATTTGTGTATGCGCTGGCTCAAACTACAAATTCCACAAAACTAATGACTGTAGGTGGTGTGAGCGCAACGAAGTAAAGGAAATATCTAGGCGAAATAAAACTGATACCTCAATGAAAGGTCCTTGTCCACCCAAAAGCAAATTATTGAAATTTTTATCTGGGTGTCCTGCGTTATTTCATCATCCACCATACTCGTGCCATGGCCAAAATAGAGTTCTCAAATATCGCGCATATAGGATTTGGACGAATCTTCATGGCGGCAATTTGCTGTGAAAAAATGAAGGGTGCGGGTGAGCTGACATCCTTTGCACTGCTGGCCATGGGGGTTCGGGCTTGCCGCTGCTGCTTGACGGAACCGCGGTCAAGTCGACACCCGTTCCCACCACCAGGGCAGCAGGGCCGTCGAGTCATTGAGTTGGGTGATGGGAGGAGATTGCAAGTGGGTTTATTCACATTTTTACAATCGTAAGAGCAAACAAGAGAGCCTTTCGGCCACAATCACAGCCGAGTTATATAGTGCTCCCATTCCCTAGTGTCCCTAGGTGGAGGACGGCCTCGCCCAGGAGGGATTGGCCTGAATGTTCACACTCACCCACAGTCGCACACTTCCTCTCACTTGTGGTCACTGCCCCGTCAAGTGTTCAAGCTTTAGTGAGGAGGATGCAGCGAGGCCTCGTAGGTTGCGGTAGGTCAGTACGGGCTGTTCCATGGCGAGCTGGTCGACACGTGCTGCCGCTATGCTTAATAACATCCGACACGTGGGGCAGGCACGCAGGAGAGGCAACAGCGGAAACAAGACCTTCGTTTCCTGACTTGGTCGCGGCGACTGGAGAAGGTAAAGAGCGCCTGCTCGCTGCGGTGGCGACACAGGAAATTGGGAGCTTTTGTCTCCAGCGTGCAGCCCGTCGTCCCTTTCAGTCAAAGACGGTCGCACTCCGATGCCGCAAATTACGTTGACTGAAGCCACATGAGGACCAGGCCCTCTCCTGTTGGCCCGTTACAGCAGGCCTGGGAGCAACTGTCGTCGAGTAGACAGCAGGTACTCGGAGCCACCCAGGAGAAACTTGTGTGATGGCTGCTTCCAGAGCCACTCAGGAAAAACTTGCGTTCTGGCTACTTCCAAGTGAGACCCGCTGACTCCTATCGCAAGAGCTCCCCCGGAGCCGGGAAAATCTTTAATGGCCAGCGCTCCCGATCGCTTGGCAGGAAGAGATGGGCTTGCGCCGGCGTTCATATCCTGGCTTGCAACATCAACTCCCAAGGCACAACCCAAAGCACCAAACCACCAACAAAGGAAAGCCTAAATGGGATGTTCCAAACAGCAATGCGCCGCTCCACGCGCAAGTGCTTGAAGATCACTCAAGACCCACCAGGCTTCCTTTTAGTGGAAAACAAAATCCTACTCCAGAATACTGACCCCTCAATTTTGCCCGAATATAGTCCCAAAGCGAGCATCCGCGTCACGTCTGAGGTCGTCAAAACAGATTGCCACGTTGTACAATAAACAGTGGTGTGTCAAAGCCTACCAATGTTGAACAAAAACTCCATTCCTTATGAAAGCTTTGACACCCTTATACCACCCGAATATCGGAAGTCTGCTTAAAATTTCGCCCACGATTAGTTTAATCCACTGGCTATTCTGAAGGAGACTTTATCGTCCCTCGAGACTGATACTTAACTGTTCCAGTTGAACTCACAAAAAATGCGACTGGCCATCAGAATCCGTAGTCATTCCCGCACTGGCCAAAGGCTTCCGATAAACTTACTGTGTCGGTACTGAATGTCATTGTCGGGTTAAGCTGGGGGCGTAGCGGAACGCGTGCCTGAGTGCTATCCGAGGAAGCAGCCCAGACACCATGTTCCCAGGCGATGAAAGAAGCCCCCCTTTATTATCGCAGCCAGCTTCTATACACTCGCGTCACATGACCACAGATCCACTATTGCAGTCGCCGCTAACGATGCCTGCTGAGGTCAGGCAAGCATGAAGAAACGATCCCAGCACGCTCATCACTATCATCTATACACAAACTTGTTAAAGCTGTTCTCCATAAAATTCTGCAGCCCCCCTTCATTCGGTTGATCCCTGAGTAACAAAATCGGCTGTCCAACCACACGACGGTAAACACGAGTACGCAGACGGGTATAAATACACGTACTTTCTTTGCCGTTGCAGCACATTAGCTACGCTGCTGTTAATATAGCAACAAGCCCTTGGTATCTGAACCAAGTTAGACACGTCTGAATCTACCATCGGAATCTACTGAAGATACACAAAGAAACGTGTGCCAAGATTCCAACCCAAAGAGACTTGCTTGCTGTGAACGGTTCCACCTATGCAAACAGCACATCGTCTACTAAGGTGTCTTTGCTGCACTCCTGCAAGTGCCCTTATCATTTCGTAGTGTGGAAAATTAGCACTCTTTTTTACCTCAGTGAGACGATAATCTTTGTCGAAGTTATGAGAAAGTGGCGTAACATCGCCAACTCTAAATCTTTATCTGAAAACAAAGTAGCTTTGTTCAGCACAATTTCCGACACAAAAAAGGAATAAAAACAGCTACTTCGAGTAGGCGTCAAAGCTGCCTCACAAGCCGTGTTCAAAGCATTGGCCATTTAGACGCGCCCACTGGGGTAGCGCTCTGACGGATGGTGCTGCTGTCAATTCGTGACAAAAGGCCACTGAAAAAAAACCACTTCCTACCTGAACTGTCGCCTCTGTGCCCCCTCGACGCTCTCAGAAAGCCCTGGTAGCGCATGCAAAGTCGAGAACCGGCTCTTGGCCACGAACAGCGACCATCGCGAGAAGCTGCTCTCTGTTCTCGCCTCAAACACGAAGCTTGGCTTCCGTTTCGGCCGGCGCGCATCCTGGAATACAGTGCCGAAAGTGAAGGAAGCATCCTTCTCAATGGCGCGCACTGAACACGCCTGCATGCGTGGTCTCTGTTGCTCAATCGCTGTGCTCGCTCTCGCTGAGGGCAGCGCAAGCTAGCGCCTTCCTGTCCCTCGGGCCGCTTTGCCTTTTTCCTTAGCGCCTTCTTGTCAGGTAGGGGGGGGGGGGTCGAGGTTTTCCTGTAGGCCGATGCCCGTTGAAAATCCTCGCTCCTGATATGCTTGGAAAATGCGGTTGTCCCTTTCTGTTACTGCGGTCATGTTTAGAACAATCCACGCGTGTCGCCCTACCAGTAACTTTAGCCGCGAACTTACGAGGACCTGTGAGGGAAGATTTTTGTTTCCCTTCTGCCGCATTGACATTTGTGCTAACATTAGCGCCTGTCCGCGTACTTCAATTTAGGGCTTGACGTTTTCTCCGTTTCCTGTTGGCTCTTGCCATTTTCCTTTTACACATAGAGCTCTCCGCGGGCGTAGCATGAACAAAGACTGCCTCCTCTAGTCCTTGGCATGCATTGCGTGATTCTTTCTTAGGCGTTTTCTTCACAACAGATAGTTATCTCCCCACAGCTGAAAGACGGAGCGAGTTCTTCGCAGTTTCGCGAGGGGCCGAATAGCACCCACCACCCTCAGCATTCTTGCAAAAACAGCCCAACCTCCCAGAGAGGTCGAACTAATTTGGGTGCCGTCCCACTCGGACAATCCGGGGAACGAGGCAGCTCACAATAAAGCCCGAGGTTTCGTCAACCGGGCAGGGAGCTCGCTTTTTCATTCGCGGTTTACGAGAGACGGCATGACCTCTTTTCATGACATTACCCACCATTACACCTTGGGCAGTCGAGTTTATCCCCCTCCGGCTAAAACGCTGTCCAAAGTATAAGAAACCACGTGGAGACGGCTTCAGACGCGCTCCTTGTCGAATCCCGCGCTACTGTCGCTCATGTACCCCTCTCAATACGAACCCCAATGTTCCCGCTGGGGCGAACGCGCCACTTACGACCACATCCTATAGGACTGTAGGGAAGAACCGCCTCCGGCGGAGCTAATACATATCCCTTCTCTCAAGCGGTGGGAGGCTGTGCTGGCCAGCTGAGACCCGAAGATGCAAGTCCGGGCCGTCGAGTGGGCCAACAAGGTCGCCAATAGTCACGGACTAGCGGCCACCTAACACGGCCCTGCGATCACCAAGCTCTTCTTGACGAAATAAATGTTTTCCAATCCAAAATCCAGTTCGCTTTTCTGAAGGTAGTCCCTCGATCGCTTGTTTATTGCCCTGAGCGCTCATTTGAAACGCACTGTTCGTCTACAGTTGTGCTCTCGTCCTTTGTCTCAATGTGGTTGTCAATACTGCGTTTCAGCACAACTAGAGCTCCGCAATCTTCATGCGCTAGTGTCGCCGAGGTTGCCACAAGTTTGGCTTGCTCACTGACGCCGCAGTGACACCTCAACTCGCAGTTGCCACGATTCAGCATCCCCAAACGGCTGCCCATTGTTTCCTTTTCGAGATGTTCAACTGGACTAGTTGGTAAAGATTCATGGTGACAACACAGAGCAAAAGACGAGGAACCAGAGTAAGAAAGTCACAGGGGAGGGGCTGTCCTCCCATTTCCTTTCGAAACCTCTACCTCTGGGGAAATTATTCTTTTTACACCCATGCCGGTTAGTCGCCTGTACAGCCCCTTTCTGGCGTCCTCGAGCTCTACCAACTCGGAGACGGTTACTATTGTCACTGCAGAGTTTCTGTTCGAGCTCTCTTTTTTGCAAACCGTCCGTGCCGGTTAGACTCTATTTCTCTACCCATATTCGCACGTTTACAACAATCTAACTGGCGACGGTCTGTTTAGTTGGCATGCGAATTCTCAGGGCTGGGCTTTGTCTGACGCCATCCGTGTGTCGTGAATTGGGTGACACCATCGCGCGCAGGTTCGAAGAATAAAACAAACAGATCAAACAAAACAAAACGAAGCCGTATTTATAGTTTAAAGGAAAGGAGCCAATAAGAAACGAAAACATCAAGGAAAACACACTCTGAACACGCGTACAACGCTACAGATTGAAGGAAAGAGTTCACCAGATTTAGAGGGTTCCAGGTGGAGCGGGAATGCTTGGCAGGTAGCAAAGACGCGGGTTGATGATCTGCGACGCGTCGCTGGCGTTGCGACGAAGGAAGCGGTGGTGGTGAAAATATTTGAATGAAATTGTTTTGGAGGTTGTAGCGGCGGGTGGAGCTCTCAGTCCGGAACCCCATTGGCGTAGGCTGCTGTCCGCGCTCTTTCGATGAGTTCTTTTTGAATCCTTTCGTCCGAGCTGGTCAGGGCTGCCTCCCACCTCTCCTGCGTTGGCTGGTTATTGACAGTGACCGCCTGATTTCGTTGGCAGTAACATCCCATATGGTACAGGTCCGCCTTCTCCCCGCAGAATTTGCAGTGTGAGTGAAATGAATCCCGGTCTATTGCGTGTAGTCTTCGTTGGTTGTTTTGAGTGTTGGTCTGTAGCTTTCGGAGGTGTAGTTCCTCCCCTTTGTCCAGTTTCTTAGCCGGCGAGGGTAGACCTGACGGTATAATCTTAAGTGCTCAAGTATGTCGTTATAAGTTAGTAGTGTGGTAGGAGGTTCCGCGGCATTCGCAATGGGTGCCCGGGGGATAAGTGCTCGGTCTGAGGTATGTGCGCTCACGTTCCCTGGGATGCCCTGGTGACATGGTACCCATATTAAGTGTTTGTGTGTGGGTTGGCAGCCACGGGTGTAGATGTCTTGCAGGATTTTAGCTGCTAGTGGTGCGATCCTGCCCCTGAGGTGATGGCGATACACTGTCTGTGAATCTGTAAGAATATATTCCGAGCTAGTGCGTGTTGCAGCTAAAGCAATCGCCACTTCTTCCGCAGCAAGTATGTCCTGGATAGCCAGTACTAGTCCGTCCATTGTTTTTATTTTGGTGCACTACCGCGACGGCCGTCATTCCCTACTCGGGAACCACAGCGTCGACATAGAGCACGCCCTTGCGCCTGCCATAGTTCCTTTTCACAGCTTCGGCTCGTGCTTGTCGTCTTGAGTGGTGAAAATCGGCGCGCATATTCCTGGATAGTGGAGCTGCCGTGAATTGTCCTCTCCATGAGGCTGGAATGTTGGTTTTAACGTCAAGCTGACGAAACAAGTGATGTTTAAATCAGTGAGGACTTGTCGGCCAGTCCCACTAGTGGAGAGCCGTTCTTCCTGCGCCATGAGGTAGGCCTCTATTAGCTCGTCTATCGTGTTTTACACTCCTCGTCGTAAGAGCCGGTCCGTCTACCTCGCAAGAGGAAGGCCCTGTGCCTTCTTGTAGGCTGTCCTGATTATGAATTCGAGGTTCCTGATTTCACGCTTCTTGAGGCGGAGGTAGCGGGCTGCGTAGACGACGCGGCTTACGACGAAAGCCTGCACCAGTCGCTCGTTCTCGCATCCCTAATTTCAGCGTTGTTATTCTGGTGATCATCCTGGTGACTTGCTCGCTCAAGAGCCGTAGTTTCTGGATGGTGGCAGGTTGTTGCCGTTGTTATTTCTGTACAGATGTAGTATCTTGAGGGTCAGAACTTTCTTGATGGGCGAGTTGTCAACGCGGATGTTGGTGGTGTCCTGATTATTGCGTTGACGGAAGACTATGAGTTCAGATTTTTCGGGAGAGCAGGCTATTCCATACGACCACGCATAATTTTGAACTGTTGTTGCCCCTGTTTGTAGCTGTCCTCCAATCATTCCCACACTTCCCGTGGTTGCCCAGATGGTTATATCATCAGCGTACAGGGCGTGGCGTACGCCCTGCACCGGATTGATAAACGGTGGGAGATTTAGGAGTGCAATGTTGAAGAGAAGTAGGGATAGTACTGCCCCTTGTGGAGTGCCTTTCGTGCCCATCTTCACTTGCGTTGTTTGTTTTGTGCCAGTGCTGATGTTGACGGTTCTGTCCGTAAGGAAATTGCACGTGTACAAGTAAACTCGCTGGCCACAGTTCATGCTGTGGAGGTTGTTTAGGATCGTAGAGTGCTTGACGGTGTCGACCGCTCCTTTGAGGTCGAGGGTTAGAAGCGCTCGGTCACGGTTTCCGCGTGCGGGATCAATGACTTCGCGTTTGATTTGCAGAAGCACATCATGGGTGGGCAAGTGTGCCCTGAATCCAAACATCGTGTGTGGCAGTAGCTCATTGTCCTCATGATAATTGCAGAGACGCGCTTGGACTGCCTTTTCCATGAGTTTGCCTGAGCACCACGACATGAGGGATATGGGGCGCAGGTTTTCGATTCTGATTTTCTTGCCGGGTTTCGAGATAAAATGTATATTGGCTGTTTTCCATGCGTGTGGAATGGTGCCGGTACGCCAACATTCTTTTATATAATCCGTGAGTTGTTGCACAAGCCTCCGTGCAGAGGTTGGCCAGAAGTCCGAGAGTAATTTTGTCTTGTCCCGGTGCTGTGCCTCGGAGCATATCTGCTAGTGCTGCAATGAACGCCTCGGAACGCCCCTCTAGGACATGCATGTGTTGTGCGTCTTCAAGATTTTTGCGGACAAGTACAACCACCACCTTACCCTCAACTGGTTCAAGCCTACCTGCTGTTGTGGACACCGTTTCAGGCGCAACACTTTCTGACTGAACATAACAGGACGACTGCTTCTGACTTTCTTGTTTTCTTGAGCAGGAACTTCATGCCCTGTTTTCAGGCAGTAAACACAATACAGCTGTTTTTTCTTTAAGCAACATTCGGCACCCTTATGTCCGGGTCGATTGCAAATCATCATGCCTGTCTATTTGATGGAATATCCTTCTCTTTCGGAATGCCCACCTCAATCGAATTTTTGAACAAAGAAAGGTTTCTTTGCCGCTGGGCCTCTAGAATGTTGGCTGCTACCTCAGCCATCTTCTCCAGCGACTTTCATTCTCTTTCTCGAAGGAAAATTGTTCGGCCACCACCAAGCGCGTAAATCATTGTACGGTGTGGCCGTTCCCGACATCTTGACCCATCCATCAAAAAGACTGAGCAAGCGTGCTGCGTATTGCTTGCCTTTTTCTTTATCAAGTGGCTTACTTTCACGAACACTTTCGCTATAATCTTCTGCTGTGAACCGAAAATGTTGGAGCAGGATTAGTTTTGCCTTATCGTAATCAATTGAATCTACTGGAGACAGTGGACCGAACGCATGGAGAGCCTCCCGAGTCAAAGACATACTTAGTGCTCCAGCCCATTTTTCCTTAGGCCAGCTGTGCCCTTCTGCGATATGCTCAAAACGTCTGAGGTATGCATCTATGTCATCCCTGCGATCGTCGAAAGGCGAGATCAACTTGTGTGGGCTAACCGCTGCTGAGGGCCCCGGTGCTGGTTGTCGATTGCCCCCACCAGTTTCTGCGAGCCTTAATTGCAGTGCAGTGCGTTCAGCTTCTGATTGGGCCTCGGCGTATTCGCGTTCGGCTGCGTCTTTCGGGTCAGCAGCCGAGCGCCGTAACCACTGAGCCACCGTGGCGGGGCGCCGCTTGGCATCTCTCAGCCCGCATCTCTCAGCCCCAACTTTTCGCCTAACTCAATCAGGAGGATAAACTATTTCCGCAGACAAATGTAGCAAACAGTGTGGAGCTCAAGTGGCCATGAGCCCGTGGCGTTCGGCGACTGCTGGGGTTCTTGTCACAACCCGGATCTGTGTGGTCGAGTCGGAACTGAGCAATGCGGCCCAACTCAATCAACTCTTATTAGCGTTTCCATTGTTTCTCTTTACAGACCAACGAAAGGACGAAAAAAAACACGGCTTCGTCTTGTTGCGCGGACGCCAAATTGTCGCGAATTGGGTGACACGCCCCGACTGCCCAATGGGAATGCTATCGCGTGCAGGTTCGAAGAATAAAACAAAAATATCAAACAAAACGAAACGAGCGAATAAGAAACGAAAACTTCAATGATGATGATGGAAACATTTATTGAAAGCCACAATGCCTTAGTTGAAGGGAAGGCTGGTCGAGTCCCTAGTCCAGGACGCCGTTGGTAAAAGCCGCTGCCCGTGCTCTGGCGACGAGGGCTCGTTGTTCCTCGAGATCCGAGCTGGACAGGGCCGCCTCCCAGCCCTCCCGCGTTGGCTGATTTATGATGTCAATGCTGTCATTTTTCTGGCAAGCCCATACCACATAGTACAAGTTTGCCTTCTGGCCACAAAATCTGCGCTGTGCCGAAAAGGACTCGGGCTCAGTGGCATGAAGCGTAGTTAGACTATTGAAAGACATAGTTTATAGCCTGCGCAGGTGACACACCTCTGATTTACTGAGACCCTTAGCGCGCCTCGGGAGTGTCTGCCTTTCAAGGCGTAAATGTTGCAAACGAACCAGTAGGGCCATACTGGCACTAGATCTTAAGGGGGGTTTCGACAACGTGAAGCATTCCAAGATTCTGGAAAATCTACAGGGTACTCACTGCGGAAAGCGTACCTTTAATTGCATCAAGGCTTTCTTGCAAGATAGGCAAGCGCACATCACGATTGGCGACACAAGGTCCGAGGCGATACCCATGGGCACCAGGGGGACGCCTCAGGGAGCAGTCCTTTCTCCACTGTTCTTCAACGTTGCCCTCATGCACCTGCCGGAACAACTTAATGCCTTAAGGCAAATCCGCCACGCCCACTACGCGGATGAAATAACCATATGAACCACGGAGGGAAACTTGGGACATATGGAGGAGACCCTCCAAGAGGCTGCCAGTACGGTTCAAAAGTATGCAGAAGAATGCGGACTGCGGTGTTCCCCGGACAAGTCGGAGCTCCTCGTCCTGCGAGGGAAGGGGGATACTGCATCGCTGGAAATCTCGGCCCATGATACACCTATTCCCGAGATGGAAACAATACGGATTTTGGGGCTGCCTATTAACAACAAGGGTGTGAACGCAGCAGCGATCACCAAGCTCCGAACGGTGTGTGAACAAGTCATCCGTATGATATCTCGGATAACAAGCAAGAAAAACGGCATGAAGGAACAGGATACCCTTAGACTAATACAGGCCTTTGTCATCTGCAGGATAGTGTATGGGGCCCCATACCTTCGTATGAGGAACACCAATCTAAATCATCAGGACGTTCTTATTCGAAGGCAATCGGCCTAGCCATGAAAGCATCTACGGAGCGTCTGCTAAAGCTAGGGGTACACAATACGGATGATGAATTGAATAGCGCCCATCCTACAAGCCAGGTAATACGACTGGCCACAACTACGACCAGCCGCAGGGTCTTAGAAGATTTAAACTTTAGCTTTCCGCAGCAAGTGGCTGGGAGACAAAATATACCTAAAGAGTGGAAGAGAAAATTCCTTACGCTTCCGCTTCCCAAAACATGCACCTGGAGCATCATCAGGCTAGACGAGTGGCGAGGAGCAAGAAGATGAACGGGTGCTATTCCACAGAAGAAGGAGCCTGGATGCTGCGGGTTCTGTACAAGACATATCAAAAATCTCAGTGGCGCACCAAATGCAAGTCGTGGACGGGCTTTCAGTTCGTAACAGGGATACACAGGCTATGGAGGAAGTAGCGATAGCCCTAGCCGCAACGCACTCCGCATCGAAATACATAGTTACAGATTCCCAGGCGGCTTATAGAAACGAAAACACCAAGAAAAACGTGCACTCACCACGCGTACAACACTACAAATTAAAGGAAAGAGCTCACCAGCTATAGAGCGTCCCAGGTGAAGCGGGAATGCCTTGCAGGTATCAATGACGCGGGTTATGATTTGCGACGCGTCGCTGGCGTTATTCCGAAGGAAGCTGCAGTGGAGAGCCAGGTGGAAAAAAACGGGTGATGAATCAACATTTATTGGGCCCGAAATGAATCGGTGGAGCACGAAGGCACCAGACGGGGCGGTTCCCTAGTTACGGGACCCATATCATCCCAGCAGCTCCTGGCCGATGCCCGTCAGTGCGAGCTGAATCGGTAGGGCGGGGCTGGATAACAAGATCTCCCATCGCTCAAGCGGTTGGGATTGGGGGTGTTGGCGGGAAGGAGAGGATGGGGGGGGGGGGGGGGGTCAGTTCAGCTCACTCTGCCAAGACGTGCAGCAGGGTGCACTTTTCTCTTTTGCAAAAAGGACAGAGCGTATCGTGTTCCGCAGGGTAGATGCGGTTCATCAGTACGGGATGCGCAAGCGATCCCGCTTGCCCTCGGCGCAGGCTCGTCTGTTGTTGCCTGGTAAGGTTGGAATGCGGTTCTGGCCGTCTGCACCTTTCCTCTCGGAACATCCGGGTAATGTCCCGAAAGCTCGTGACCGGGTGCGGTAGCTCTTCCGGCTCGTGCTCAGCCCGGAGTGACATTTCTCGGGCACGTAAGTCAGCGATGGTGTTGCCTGCTAGCTGCGAGTGAGCCGGGACCCACACGAGCTCTATGGCTCTTCCCGGAGATGAACACGGGAAGAAGCTGAAGAACTCCTGTCAGCCGCCCCAAGAACTTGGCAGCAGCAGCACGAAAACCGTAGCCAAGCCTCGTCTAAGGCGTTCCTTAATCCTTTGGCTGCCACCTAAAAACTTGAAAGGGAAGCAGTAGGCTTGCGTCGATGATTCAAGGGAAGTGCCCGGCAGCACAGACCTAATGTCCGACAGCTGCCACCTCCATGCTTGGATGAGCAGACTTCCGCTGCGGTGTCTTCCTTCACACCTCGGTTTTTTTTACAATTCATCTCTCCGCTCCTCGTGTCCGTCGCGCACACAGCATTTGGACATGCACACGCGCAACGCGGGGGTGTCACGCACGGCGCTCAACTGTCAGACGCACCATTGTCGAGAGAGAGAAAATCTTTAACAGGAATTCGGGGCACGCCCCAGGGTCCCCGCACGACCCTACTGCACCCAAGTTTTTATGTTCCTAAGGTCCATAACATTGGCAGCCCGGCCGGTGGCGATGGTCTGCACGGCCGGGTCCTCCGAACGCAGCAGGGTCTCCCAGTCCTCCCAGGTCTTGAGGTTCTCTAGGTCTCGCGGGGGAGGGTCCGCCAGGCTGAGCGAAAGGATATGGAGGGAAGAAGCGAAGGGTTCTGGGCATAGGGCGGAAACATGAGTGGGAAAGGAGGGATGATAGTGGGCTATGGTAAGGGGTGAGGGGAGAGTGTGTGTCTTTAGTCTGTGCCAGTGTTGCGTGTTCATTATCTAGGGAGGGGTGAGGCGGGGGGAAGAGCTGGCGTGAGGCGTCGTATGCCTGAGTCAGCTGGCTGAGTGGATGCGCTCCTTTGTGAATCCCCAATCCGAGGCCACTTGAGCCCGGTTTAAAGAACCTCGGGCTAAAAGGTTGGCGGCCTCGTTTTCGAGATTCCCGGAGTGCGCAGTCACCCATATCAGCTCCACTTGGCGGGGCGGTGGTGCATCGTGCGAGTCCAGTATGTCAAAAGTAGAGACATGAACTCGGCGCTGAGCAAAATTTAGAATCACAGTTTTAGAGTCACGAAAGACGCGGGTTCGATACCGGCCGCGGCGGCTAGAATTTCTTTGGAGGAGAAATTCTAGAGGCCCGTGTACTGTGCGATGTCAGTGCACGTTAAAGAACCGCAGGTGGTCGAAATTTCCGGAGCCCTCCACTACGGCGTCTCTCATAGCCTTAGTCGCTTTGGGACGTTAAACCCCATAAACCAAACCAAACCACTTAATATATACCCGGCTTCCGTGCGAGTGCCGCGTTCTTAAAATCCCTCGACAGTTTGGTGTGCATATCACACCGTGCCATTTCCATATGTTTTTTTGAACGAGCTCTCGCGGAATTATACCTAGCTAACTCTTTGACTGTCTCTCTAGCCGCTATATTTCGGCCGCGCTTTATGGAGTATGTACCCTTCATGCCGGTTGTGCCGCATTTCACAATCCTGCCTTAGGGCGTCAAATCTGTCCAACTCGGCTACGGTGGTGGTAGTGGAAACATTTATTGCCAAGCAATGCAGGCGGGGCAAACCCTGCCTCCCCTTACGTGGCACGAAGGAACCCTTAAGGGGTTGCCTTTAAAGGGCAATGGGCACTCCTTGGACCGCTATCCGCTTCAAGGCGTCGATAATTATCCTGCGCTGGTCCGCAGCAGCGAAGCAGGCCAGGAGAGTCTCCCAGTATCACTCCGCCTTGGTTGGCGATGGAGGGTGTGGGAAGGTAGGGCTTGTGAGAAGGATAATAATAAACTCTTCCGGTTTCTCGCACAGCTTACAGGACAATAGGAATTGATCGGAGTAGCGGGCATGAAGAAGAATAGGGCAGGGAGCAGTACGGGTATGGAGTCCGCGCCAGTAGGAGGCATGGGTTAGAGTTAGAAAGGAAACAGGCGGTGCGTAAACCCGCCGGGTATCTCGGTAGCGCGTAAGTATATATCTGAAGGTAAGCAGACGCTCCTGGGATGGCGGAAGGGGTTCAACTTCAGCCCGGAAAGTGAGATCTCGGGCGAGGGTGTGGACCTCCTCGTTATCGGGGAGGCCTGCGTATGCGGGGTCCAGATAAGGGTTACAGGGTGGGTGGGATGCCAGAAGCGCGGAAGCCGCGCCGCGGTGCGGGATATCACGCCTTTAGCGAAATTGGATAGGGCGGATTTCGAGTCGGACAGAATTTTGGTGGCAGAGGTAGAGATGAGAGCGAGCGCAATGGCTGCTTCCTCTGCAATTTCTGATGAATCTGTGGTGATGGAGCTTGATGCGAGTAATCGGGCCTGATTGTTAGCGATGGCGAGGACCATGCGGGAGCCCGACGAGTACGCTGCCACGTCCACGTAGGCTACCTCGGTTGTCGCCGTACAGCTTGTGCAGGGCTTTGGTTCGGGCTGCCCTGCGTTCTCCGTCGTGCGCGGGGTGCATGTTCTTACGGATGGGATGGATGGTGAGATGGGAGCGTAGGTCAGGATGCAGGGGGGCCTCCTCAGTAGGATGAATGATTGGGGCTATGCCTAGCTGAAATAGTAGAGTGCGGCCTGTCACGGTACCCGACAGGCGAGGCAGCTGTGCTGTTAGAGTTACTTCTGCCAGCACCTCAAATGTGTTGTGGGTACCGAGATTGAGGAGCCGAGCAGTAGAGGTGCTGGTGGGTAGGCGGAGAGCGACGTTCATGCAGCTCCTTAGGGCCGCGTTGATGCGGTCCCGCTCCTTCTGCTTTAGGGGGAGGTAGGGGAATGAGTACACCGCTTGGCTCGTGATGTAGGCTAGGGTGAGGCGGAGAGTGTTCCGCTCTCGCAGAGCAGCTCGCCGGTTCGCCACTGGCCGGATTAGACGTGTGACTTGCTGCGTTTGGGTTTGGAGAGCTTGGATGGTGTCGCCCGTGAGCGCCATGGGAGTGAAGGACGAGGCCCAGGATGCGAATCTTTGAGACGAGGAGAATGGGGTGGTTCCCCAGTTTAAATGAGATGGGAGGGTTGGCGGGGTCGTGCGGCCTGGGCGGTCAAGGAATAGTTCTAATTTGGAAGGGGAGCAGGCTAGGCCGCGCGCGTGAATGTACGAGTCGATGATGTTGAGGGCCAACTGTAGGTTGTGTTCCATGTCGCCATCACTGCCTACATTGGCCCAGACAGTGATGTGGTCATCATAGAAGCTGAAATGTATGTCGGGAACTTGGGCGAGTTGGTGGGGGAGTTGGAGAAGGGCTATGTTGAAGAGGATAGGAGACAGCACAGCACCCTGAGGCGTTCCCCGTGCTCCCAGTGAAACACCGGGGAGCTGGTGATTGCCCAAGGTGAGTGCGGCTGTGCGTTCGGAGAGGAAGTCGCGCACGTAATTGTACATCCGCTGACCTAGGCCTAGCTCGTGGAAGCCTTCTAAGACGGCTGCGTGGGTAACGTTATCGAAAGCTTTTGCCAGGTCGACGCCAAGGATAGCCTTGGGGTCTTCCGCGGGGGAGTCAAGGATGTGGTGCTTGAGTTGTCAAAAAAACGTCCTGGATGGATAAACCTGGGCGGAAACCAAACATGCCCAAAGGCATGAGGTTGTTACTCTCCAGATATCGGCTGAGCCGGTTATGGAGAACGTGCTCGATGAGCTCACCCACACACGAAGTAAAAGAGATGGGACGAAAGTTAACGGGGAGAAGTGGTTTGCCAGATTCCGGAGTAAAGACTACTCCGGCGTCCTTCCACTGAGGTGGGAGAGTGCCGCGCATCCAGCATTCGTTGAAGTAGTCGGTTAGGGCTTTGACGGAGAGGGAATCGAGGTTGTGGCGTGCCTTGTTGTACACTCCGTCGGGGACAGGTGCTGAAGACCTTTGTGGCGCTGATGTTCTGCCCCGACTTCCGCCTCGGTGATCGGTCGGTCCAGGAGATCGTTGGCTGAGCCTGTGTAGTTAGGGTGGTCTGCGGAGGGATAAGCGAGAAAGTAGATGATCGGGAAGCTCCTCGAGGAGTTCGTGTGAGGGGGCCTCGGAAGTGTGTATGAGCTTTATAAGATTGTGTTGCTGGTGTGTCTTGGACTGAGTCGAATCAATGAGATGGCGGAATAGGTTCCTGGTCAGGGGCAGGCTCATGTTGTCGTCCAACCTGTTAAAGAGGGATTGCAAATTTTGTCGAGATAGGGTCGCCGTATGCGTCTCAACCTCCTTCTTGAGCTGGGCCAGCTGGCGTCTTAGGGCTCGATTCCAGCGCTTACGCCGCCATCTCCGCTGAAGACCCGCCTGGGCCTCCCATAGGTGCATGAGATGGGAATCCATTGCCTATGCAGGGTTGTCCTCTGGGACGCTGTGAATCAGGGCGCGGAATACACGATTACACGATCAAGTTGGTCGGTCTAAGTAGCTATCTCTGATATGGTGTCTAGAGTAAGAGCTGAGTCGAATCAATGAATCTGGAGGTGCTGAATGAGTCCCACTTCGTGATGGTAGCACCACGGGGGGTCTGCGTGTTTGGCCTGATTGTAGGAGAATCTCAATAATGTAGTGATCACTACCCAGATTCTCCTGGATGTTACACTACGCGGCGTGAGGGGAGCGGTGGTTGAAAGTGAGGTCGGGAGCTGCGTCTGCGCAGATGCTGTTCCCGATGCGAGTAGGGGTGGTTGCGATCTGCGAGAAGGGAGAAGCCGGCCTGTTGAGCTGCGAGCCATGCGCTGCACCCCTTTGGGATGTCGGTTGTGTAGCCTCTGGCCGTATGTGGGGTGTTGAAGAGTCCTACAATTAGGAGGGGCAAGCGTGAATAGTCGGTCGTATAAGTTGTGGATACGTTGTATACAAGTGGATACGTTGTGGATACGTCTGTATACGTTGAGGATGAACAGACTGTTATCCCGAGTGTGCTGAGCCACGAGTTCGATGAAATGATCTATTCCAAGGGCGTCTAACGGTTGGGAGATGGTAGTGAGTGCACGGCATGCAAAGAATGCAACCCGACGGGGTGTAGGAAAAATGGGGACGATGGGCAGGTAGCTGGGCACGGTAAGCGGATTGCACGGCTCTTGCGGCGCGAGCACGTCGGGGCCGCCTGTCCAAGCTAGGAACTAGTGAACAAGTCGCCGCTTGGAACCAAAGCATCAACAGTTCCACTGCCAGATGGTGAGGCTAGTGCGTGGCCTCGCCATCACTGAAGGTTTCGCTTGCCGTGCAGGAGTTAGGGAGGGTGTGGAGCTGGGCCTCCTTTTTAGGCCGCGAGATGGCACAAGTTGTCGCACGGGGACCCTCTTGCTCCTTAAATGGTTCGTCAATTTGGCGAGCGAATTCGTCTAGACGGGTAGTGAGCCTGGAGAATACTTTGGTGAAGGGTATAGCGGCTTGTGAGTCTGAATAGACTGCGTACTCTTAGAGGTAAGGAAGGTGGGCAAATGACTGGAGGGCATGCGCAATGGCGAGGACCTCGAGGGACAGTGCGTCCGGAGGGCGTTGATACGGCCCGCTGGTGTGGGTTTCAGGAGTGGGGAGGTGGGAACGGTACAGGGCATAGCCGGAGGAACCTCGAGGAGTCATGAAGGAGGCATCCGCTTTGGCTACACCCTGCGTATCAAAGAGAGAGGAATGGTGCTGCGCTACACATTACAACGGCCGGCGGGCAGGAGGGGGACATGTTGATCGGGAGGGGAGGATACGAAGATCAGGAGCCGCTGTGGGAATAGGAAAGATAACAGGGGTGATTGGAATGGGCGAGATACCCGCTTGAGTAAATAACCACTGACCCTGGCATGTAAGGGGAAGCAGGGAAAGCTGTGGTTCATGAAGGACAGTTAGAACAGAACGGAGAGGATGGAAGAAGCCTGTGGCAAAGAGCTTAGCGGTAGAGGCAGTGCTGCGGAGGTTACGTTGAGAGCGTTTAGTTTAGTCTGAGTGAAGGAAGCACAGCGTAAAAAGTAGAAGACCTTATTGAGGGCCAGCGCGTGGGCAACTCGGCACGCATGAGTCTCGTGGAGACCTGAGCGTCGAGCGACGACGTGCCGCAAGAGGTGTGTAACCGAGTGGCAGGTGTTGACAGCGTGGTGGAGGGTTTGCACATTCTTCGCCGTATGCAAAGGGAAGCCAAGAACTGTGCACTGCGTGACAACAGGAATGGGAGAGTCAGAAAAGTGGAGAGAGACGAAGTGGTTGTGTGAGCGCTGGTAGGAGGAATGGTTGAGAAGGATAAGCTCGGATTTCACTTCAGCAGGAAACAGGCCCCCGGTGGTGAGAAAGGTATCGATGATACCTAGGCCACGTTGCAGGGTGTCCAGCACGTGACCGGGAGAGCCAGACGAACACCAGAGAGTGATGTCTTCGGCTAAAATATATGATGCAGGTCGGGAATTTCAGCGAGCTGGGAGACGAGAGGGGCCATAGAGAGATTGAAAAGAGTGAGAGAGGGAACAGCCCCTTGAGGAGTGCCACGGGTAGGGTGGTGTGCGTCAGAAAGATGGGTGTCTACTCGAAAGTGAGCCACACGTTTAGAGAGGAATTAGCGGGTATAAGAGCACGTGCGGGAGCCACTAGAAGCGAGTTGAGAAAGGATCTGTTCGTGGCAAACCCCGTCGAAGGCCTTGCGAACATCGACGGTTACAAGTGCGTGAATTTGTGTGGGTATGTGACAGGAAGGTCTGCTAGAGAATCAGAAACATGTCCTGTGCACAGATGTGGCGTCGGAAGCCAATGAGAGAATGAGGGACGAACTCCCTCGCCACAAGAAAATTAGAGAGACGAATCAGGGCCATTCGCTCAAGCGTCTCAGCAACGCACGGCGTCACGGAGATTGGGCGGAGGTTAGAGAGAGAGGGAGGTTTGCTCGGCTTTGGAATCATGGAAATGAGGGAGGAGGTCCAGGAGCTCGGCAGGCTGCCGCTGTCTCAGGCCTCTTTGTAGATTTGAAGGAGGAGTTCTTTGGCGCAGTCAAGAAGGTTGCGAAGTGTAGTGTATGTAATGGCACCCTCAATGGGAGCCGAGCTTGCAGAATTGGCAGCCAGACCTGATTCCAGCTCACGGAGTGTGAAGGAGGTGTCCAGATTGGGGTTAGGTCCGCCCGAGTACACTGGGTAGGAGGGTGCTTGAGGAGGCGAGAGGTAGCGCGACGAGCTGATCAAAAACATCGGAGGGAGTCCCCTGAGTGACGGCTGAAGCTAGAGTGGGAGCAAGGGGAGGCTTAGTGCCAAGGAGGGATTTAAAGAGAGACCATGTGGATCAGGAATGCAATGCAGAGTCAAGGCCATCGCTAAGAGCACTCCAACGAGAGTGCTCAGTGCTCGAGGGAGGCGCAGTGGGCGACGATCTCGGCCCACAGAGCAGTGATCTGGGTGGAAAGTTGGGCATTGTGGGGCTAGGAGCGAAAGGAGCGTTGAAGACGTTCACGGTGACGCCATAAATAGAGATGATGAGGATCGCGGTCTGGGATTGCGTGACGAGAGTGAACGCGATGGCTACTGGACATCAGCGCTCCACAGATGCGAGACGTTCAGTCGTCTTAGGATTTAAAGGAGTCGGAGGCGAGATTAGTGCGAAATGCGCGCCATTCCGTGTTTATAAAAGGATGATATCAAGGGATGTGTGAAGGAGATGTGGTAATACAAATGATAAAGTGGTCGCCGAGAAGAGTTTCGGCCGTCATCTTCCAGTGAAAAGAAAGTGAACCCCGAGAGCAAGTGACGTCGGGTGTCGTGGGGTGCTATAAGGCAGTGCCCGCTCAAATAGGGGAGCGAGGAGTATAAAGAAGGGTGAGGTGGCGTTCCTGGGCCAGACAATGGAAGAGGCGGCCTGGTTTCAGGGGTTGGGGGTAGCCCCAGAATGTGTGAGGGGCATTAAAGTCACCACCAGAGAGGAGATGGAAGGTAGAAGGAAGAGAGTGAAGGAACTTGCCCAGAGCAGAGAATAAAGAAGTGATAGGGGGGTTGTAGAAAGACAAAAGGGCGAGTGAGATGCGGGAAGAAGGGTGGTAACAGACCACACGAACTAAATATTTAAGGAGGGCGGAGTGGATGCCAAGTGGCTCGACGAGCACGTCGCTGCGTACATAAATTGACGCAAGGGGTGTGGCCATAACGGCATGGTACGTGCGGTAGCCTGGGACAGTGCGGGCCGTCCGAGTATCCTGTAGAAGGAGAAAACGGGGCAAGGAGGGGTGGGGGAGTAGATACTGGTTGAAGGGGTTCTTATTATGGCAAAGATTTCGGCTGTTTCACTGTACGATCTCGAGGTCCTCGCCAAACGCCATTATGATAGTGCAGAGGTAGAGGTTCGTGAGGGTATGCGTTCCTTCTTTTTGACCGGGGGCAGTGACTCATGCATGGATTGGAGCAGAGAAGTGAAGGATTCTAATTGCTTGGATTGTGCTTGGAGGGTGGTGTAGTGCCGGAGCTCCCATTTCGCTGGCGGGCTTGTCTAAACCAGCGCTGCGCGCCCGCCGGCGCTCAAAGCAGGCCCAGACTCTCGCGGACATGTCGCGACGTGCAACGTGACTCATCCCGCCACCGCGGCGGCGACACGGACACTTCCTCCTCCCCTCCTCTCCGTCGTTGCGAACTCCTCCGACGCTCGCCGGCTCTCGACCATTGGTCTAATTTGAACGGTGGCCAGTGCCGTGACCTGATTGGAGGATTTGAACGGCTGGCTGCCGTAACCGTTACCAGCGGCTTTAAAAGCGGAGCCGCGCTGAACCCGAGAGCAGACGGGCAGCAGAAGAGCCATCACGCCGGAGCTACGCTCGCCGCCGGGGCCGCCCTTCTTCTTTGTGCTAGCCCGTGGTGCTCTTGACCCTTGCATCATGTAAAAGCCCTTGTACATACTGTACATAAAAGTCGTTTGACTCACCGTCGCCTCGACCGTTTCATGGCTCGGACACCCAGTCCCAACAGTGGTAAGAATCTGGAGAACCGAAGTCTCTATAGCTGAACCGAGCGAGTGTGGTGTGCCTATGTGGCGGTTTCGAAAAGATCAGCCAAACGGGCGACCTGGGCGGTGGAGGAGGGAGTGGTGAACATGGCAAGGTGCTCATTTAGCTTAGTAAGCTTGGGGGTAAGAGAGCAAGTGGTTGTCTGGAGGGTTCGCGTCAAGGCATGGATCTGCTGTTGCAGATCGTCGGAAATGCGCTCTTCCTCTCGCTGGTGGCGTTCCAGCATTGCGAGCCGTAAGTTGAAGGAGCGGCTCTAGTCAGTCAAAGATGAAAAGGGCGGTGTAGTGGAAGTGAGGGATGCTGGCACCGAGGATCCTTTAACTTTGGGGTGTAGGAGCCTGGCGGTTACGTGATCGGAACAGATGGAGGTTCGTGATCAGAGGAGGAGGTGGAGGTGCATTGCGTGGCCGGGCACAAAGCTAGGCGTCGGAGCTATGCAGCTTTGGCACACTCGCATGTTTAGCATTGAGAAAGGGGCAAGTGGGGTCGAGGGAGGGGTGGGTGTTTACCTGGCAATGTATGCACCAGGACTGGGCACATACATCAGCGGAAGGATCGGCGGGTAGAAGAGCAGCACAGCGACGGCACTTGGCCGGAACGCTGTGCTGGGGCATTTGTGGGTGCGGTGTCCTAGAGTGAGACAACGGGTGCAGATGGGAGGCTTAGATTTATGAAGACGGCATCCAAAGCCAACAGGTTGAAGTATACAAAGTGGGGGATGACGGTAGCAGCGAAAGGTATGAGCACCGATTGAGTGGCGCCCATCATGCGAGCAGCAAAAATATGTGTTGTGAAATATTCGAGATCATGCATGAGGCCATCTTTGGTGAAGTGGCCACCGACGTCATGGATGACGCCGAGGCATGAGATGGGAGGATAGGGGCATATATTTTAATGCTGATAGGCTTACCGTGGAGGTGAAGATGCGTGATAGAAAGTAGGAGGTGGGCGGTGAGGGGAGAATGAGTTTTTTTAAAAACACAAGGGTTTGGGCTCACTTGGCCTGAAGGGTGATGTCTGCGCTGGTATTGGAGGAGAGTTGTGCAGTGGAGATGACTGCGGCGAGCACGCCGCAGAGAGGAAGCTTGGGAGTGAGGGCACCAAGGGGAAGTTGGACGCCAACAGTGATGAGGTCGGCGCGGGGCCGGGTGGCGGAAGCAGGCTTAGGGATAGCACCGATGGTGCTCCGGCCAATTTCTGGGGTGGAGTGTCGTCTACCGAGGACGCCGTAAGGGCCATGTCTGCCGACATGTCGTCCGCCTGAGACGCAATCTGTGACGTGGGTGGCGGGCTGCAGCTCTTGGGGTCAACGGCAAAAGTGGCTGGAGTAGGCGCGGCTGCACTGGCGGCGGCGAAGAACGCAGCCGGCTGCGACGCGTCTATGCACCCGAAGCTCTTGGCGTACCTTAGAGCGTGGAGTTGGCTAGCAGTGGACGCTGCGGCGACGACGAACGTTGCCGGCTGCGCCGCGGTGGTCGATGCGGTGCTCCCAGCGTCGCTGACAGCGTTGAATGCGACAGGAATGCGCGCGGTGGCGTGGGCGAAGTTGAACGTATCCGGTTGAGACATGGCTGTCAGCGTGGTTACAGTAGGCCCCGCGGCGGCGGTATCGGAAGAAGCTGAGGCCGGCGAGGCATCGGTGGGTGTCGGCTGCAGGGGCTTGGTCAGTCTCTGCATTGCAGAGGTGCAGGCGTGGCGCGTTAGGGTTACTGAGGCGCCGCGCCGCTGCAGAGTTTTGGAGGTGCTAGGAAGACCAGCTCGGCAGCGGGCCGTGTTGCCAATGGTGTTCACGTGCTTCGGAAGCCTGCCTTCCTCAAGCAATGGAGAGTTAATCCAGGGGCAGGCGAGGCACTGGACCAGGCCAAAGTCAGGTGAAAGCGGAGCACAATAGGCAGCCAGCTAACCAGGGCGGCGCCACCTCGATCCAAAGTAAAAACCAAACACTCGCCCACGGATGCAGCGCAATGTCACCCGGCTCATCACACCACTGCCAAGCAGGTGTTGGGAATGGGGTTTCGAGGTCGCCGCTGCTGCTTGACGGAACCGCGATGAAGTCGACACCCGCTCTCAGCACCAGGACAGGAGTGCCGTCGAGTCAATGAGTTGGGTGAATAGAGGAAGATTATGAGTGGCTTTATTTACATTTTTAGAAGGGTAAGAGCAAAGAGGAGAGTGTTTCAGCCACAAACACAGCCGAGTTATATTCTCCCATTCCCTAGAGTCTCTAGGTGGACGACGGCCTCGCCCAGGAGGGAGTGGCTTGAACGTTCACTTTCGCGCAGTCTGATATTTCCTCTCACTTGTGGTCACGCCCCTGCCACGTGTTCGAGCTAGAGTGAGGAGAATGCCGGCGAGGTCACGTAGGCTGCGGTAGATCAGCGCGGGTTGTTCCATGGCGAGCTGGCCGACACGTGTGGCCGGAACCGGTGCGTAATAACACCCTATTCGTGCGGCAGGCACACAGGAGAGGTAACACCGGAAGCAAGAAATTTGTCTCCTGACCTGGCGCAGCGACTGGTGCAGATAACGACCGCCTGCTCGCTGGCTGGCTCTCGGCCCGTAAGACGACACAGGAAGTTGGGCGCTTTTGTGTCCAATGTTCAGCCCGCCGTCTCTTCCAGTAAAAGACGGCCGCACTTCGACGCAACAAAAAAACGTTGTTAAAGCCAGATGAGGGCCGGGGCCTCTCCTGGTGGCCCATTACGACCGGCCTGGGAGCAATTGTCGTCGAGTAGAAAGCGAGTACTCTGAGCCTCCTAGGAGAACCATGTGTGCTGGATGCTTCCAAGCGGGACCCGCTGACGCCGATCGCAAAAGCACGGAACAAAGGATTTCCCAACGTTGCCTGTCCTTCGACACAGGAGCTTAAAGACCTACTAAATGGCGCTTTATTGATGGCTGAACTGATCCATATGGGTCAAAGCAACATTTAACATCAATATAATCGTAGCCCGTCTCGGTGGATCACTGGATTAGCGTTTAGCTGGCGAGTCCAAGGACTCCAGACGAAATCCCGCGATGGCGAACGTCTTGCTTAGAGGCGAAATGTAAAACTTTAACTGCGTAAACGATAGCTAATTGGTCGTGGTAAGTCGAGTGCACTTATTCACGCCGAACTAAGATAGAAAGTAGGAAAGACACACAGGACAAACGCTAAACTTCAACTGGTTGTTTATTGACCTAAACCTGCGAACCTAAGATATCAACATTGTAGTAAAAATGTGCAGTGCTTTGTCAGCCCGCGGTAAAATTCTCGAGGCAGGGAAAGTTATTGTGAAGCCCTTTACTGCGGACAATGCAGCGAGGTATAGAAGCGAAAATGTTTAGTGGAACTCTAAGAAACCGGCGATAGCAGAGTGGGTTAGGGAAGCAACACGGGTTAATGTCACCCTATTGGCTTGGGCAGGGCACGTAATACGAAGGCTAGGTAAGCGATGGCCGTTAGGGTTAACGACATAGTTCAAAAAAAGATAAGCGTGTGCCGACTGCGGCAGAGAGTTAGGTGATTAAAAAAGTTTATGAGGTTAAGGTTTCCGCGGCTGCCGTAGGACTGGGTTAATTGGAGAGGGGAGAGAGAGGCCTTTGGCCTGTAGTGAGCAAGTCATGCTGCTGCTGCTGCTGATGATGATGATGTCAAAGGTTTCTGTCTTGCACCAAATGCCACTTTGGAGCGATAAACCCCTCATTACACCCCTTTCTTTACGCTTCATCGTGCGCTCTTTTTTGTGTGTGTTAAGCCTCTAATTTTTTCATCCACAGCCCTGATTGCCGTTGCCCTGCAAAAGAGATTTTCTATTTCAACAATTGGACTCATTGGAAGCGTGTTGTTTTGGTGCGGCATTTTCGCATCACAATGGGCCCCTAACATACCTTGGATGACTTTCACCTTCGGATTTGTGCAAGGTAAGCATAATTTTCTAAAGTGTATATAAGCAGCCGCATCTCCTGGAGGTTTGAGTTACTTCAACGTGAAATGCGATAAACCGTGCAGCTCTTTATGCTACCTACATAACTACATATTATGCGTGTCTTGGGTAGTTATCGTAATGCACACACTGCTTGACTGGGGATTCAGCACCAACAAAGGTTCTACTACACTGCAAACCGAAAAACACCCGGATAGGAGTAAATGGCTCATCGCGTAGCGCACTCCCGAAAAGGGGTTTTTATACTCCTCAGAATAGGAGTATATCGTCTACTCCTCTGCTTGAAGGGGTACTTTCGGAGTGCTAGAAGGAGTAAAGTGTTACCGCTCTGCAGACGGGAGTTTATTTAGGAGTAAAGTTGTGATCACAAAGGAGTTAGCATGGTAATTAATAGAAGTATTATATACTCCTTTGCAGCTACTTTTATAGTACATTTCAGGAGTACGTGCCTGTTCCTTTTAAGTAGTTTTGACAGGAAATTTTTCGAGAAATTTTTCTTACTATAGGGTTACATTTGATTCCCAGACGAGTATATTACTTCACTTGATGCGGAAGCCGATTTGAAATAAAGTATTCGTATGGAAGGCTCATTTTAGAGCTTGATATTCCAGGATAAATGCGTCGATGAACTTACAGTGATTTATTTCAAACAATATTTTATTGGGTACAAAACATTTGAGACGTGTTCGGCAGCTTGCTTTCGACGGTTACAGAGAACCTACGTCTTGGCCCCTGTAGAAAAGAAGAGTGCCTTAACCCACGCTGTCTTTGGGTACAGCGTGGGTTAAGGAATGAAAATAGAGATGCCACACTTGAAAGCAAGGAGGGAACCTTGAAATGCTTCGCTGTCAACATACAGGCTCCTTCTGAAAGAAAGATTAGAAAAAAAAATGCATCAGAGGAATTGCACCTCTAAGCTTGAAGTATGACGTGCTTCAAGTGTAGAAGTCAACGTCCCAAAGCCGTTCAGAGTGCACTTTTAAATAAAGTAGGTATTATTGAAGTTTAAACGTTTTTCATGACTAAAGATTAGCTAGTAGAACATAGTAGGTAATCAACTAGCTAATACATACCTGTACCCTGTCGGATGACAGCGGCTAAACGCGGTTTTCAGGGAATCACAAATTCCAGAGAGCCGCTTTCGTAAACGTTAAGGCAATACGGCGAATGGGAAGCAGCATAGATAGGGAACATTTTTTCCGCAAAGCATAAAACTGAAAAAAATAAAATGGTCTTACTGAGGCACTTGCCCATTCGCGCTGCCTTTGGCTGCGTTCCTGCACCGAAAGAGGCCTCGAGATATAATTTTTTTTTTACTTGTCAGAGGTTCCTCATGCTTTTCAGGCACCATATCAGAACCAATTACTGAAATCAAAACATGCAAACAAAATACAGCGCTTTGCATACACGCAGCGGAAGCTTACATGCAATTTCCTTGATGGGAGAGCCCGCAGCTACGCATTTTCAGGACGTCGTCATTCTGTGTATAGGTCAAAGGCAGGGCAAGGGTGACTGACATAGCAGGCATTGTTAGGAATAGAAAGCTACCACCAGACCCACCCTCCCGCCGCCACCTGTCTTCTGTTAAGCTTTGCCCTCACATTCGTGGCCAGGGTTCAAAAGAAAACATTCTACACAGGCCTATCTGGCTGGGAAAGGAATATACTTTCGGGAAAGAACGCCAATCAAAAAAAAAAACATGTTTCGGAATCTTGGTTCTTTCAGCAGGTGTGACTGCGAGTGAGTCACAGCTTGCCTTTTTTTAAGCCTTCGGTTAGTCATCCGCCGGGTCACTGATCGTAGCCAGTTGATGCAAGGATAGTTCCCTCGAAGTCAGTCTTGTCAACCCGCGCTTCCTTCCTTGTTCATTTGTTTGGCATCCGCTTTGTGCTGCTTCAGTTTTTCTGGGAAATGCTTGCTTTCGCCAATGTACTACGTCCAGCACGAGCAGGGGATCTTGTACACTGGCGTATGCTTTATTCTTTTTCTTTCGCTGCCTTCCTGGGATCAGCAGTCTGAACCGGAACGCTTGCCTCCACGAGTTTCACATAATGGAATGTGTTCGGAAACTGCACGCGAAGTGGAAACTTCTTTTAACATTTTTCAAATGCGAGGAGCTTACAAGATACCACATTTTGGAACTAGACGCCTAACCATCCAGAAAAGGCAGCGTTCAGTATGGTTGAAACCTCATGTCCGCTGCCAAAAATCGCTGCAACGTTAAGATGCCACCAACTCGGAAAATGTAACAGTTTAGCTAATCTCCGTGATCGCTAAGGCGTCGCCATGTCCTGTGCTATGACTGAAAAGAATAAAATCGCTTGCATTGTTTGCATAACAAGGCCCTCTTAAAACACAGGAAAGGAAGCAACCGATTAGGGCAGGGTTCTCAGCACTGTTCGTAATAACGTGACAAAAATTCACAGACCCCAAAGCTGTGCATTTTCACCTGTCATTGCCTGTACAGCTTTTCCATATTCATGGGGCGTGAACGCATGAAGAAAATTTGGTCCCTAGAAGAACTGACCGTACTTCCAGCTGTACATGTTAGAGTAACAGCCACGACTGCAGTGCCACACTCTTTTTTTCAGCCGCATGCAACAACAAATTTCTCAGATGCTTACTTCATGCCTGCTGTGTGAGTTGGCTCCACCGGACCACAATGAAGCCTTCGCTGTTTTGCTGTTCTCGTTAAGTCTTTCATCTCGGCGCACCCGTGGTTCACAGCAAGTCTACGCACACTGAAAAGGGAGCGGCGTTAAGTGCATGCGCGTCTATGGCATCAAAGGAGAGTTTAATACTGCTTACCAGAACACACGACGATGATAATCCGGTCTTTAGTATTCTTGCAATACAGCGAAAGAACGAGGGGCCGACGATGTCGAGAAAACTGGTGCGTCACACACACACCGCCATGTCGGCGCGGCGAAACGGCAGCAGCCAACACTTGTATGCTGCGTAGACAATGAATGACTAGCCGCTGCTTCTGCACATATTGCTGGCTTGAGTGAGACGTTCATTGCAGCACGTTGCTGCGTTGCTGCTAAGGTCGATGATGTCCAGTCTTACGTCACGACAAGAGCGCGCAAAGGAGCGGGTGGCAAACTGGCGGCTTCGGGGAGGTCGACGCGTCACACACCGCCATGTTGGCTCGGCTGAGCTCGGCTGGCTAAGCCTCTCGCAGACTGCCGTCGCAGGCGATGCAACACCAAGCGTTCTCCGAATACACTGGGGGCTTCACAGGCACTGTCTGCGGCGCACATTGGTGCGCGAGGTTGCGGCGATCCGGTGTCTTGTAACATGACAAACGTGCGTGAAGCAGCAAAAGCAGAGGCGAGCAGGCAGCGACGACAGAGCCGGCGTCCTCACCTGCAAGTGCAGCGAACCGGCAGCTGCCACTAGGCGGCGGGCAGACACTAAGGAGTGCATAAAGGGCCTGAAGGAGTACTGAAGCCGACATACTCCTGCTTGGAAAAGTAGTAAAATCATGTAAATGCTTTATTTTACTCCTCGATTTCGCGACGGCAGTAAAAAAGGAGGATTTCCTCTTTTTTACAACTTAAAGTCGATTGCGCAATTTTCAAAAAGGAGTTTAAAAGCGGACACTAGCCATTTATACTCCTATTTGGGCTTATTTGTGTTTACAGTGTAGCGGTGTAAGTACGCACGCATTCATCCGTGCATGCCCTGAGGAAAACTAAGACGGGCTGGTCTAAATTAATCCAGTGATGATTTTATTTTATTTGGCCAAACAGCGCCATGAATAACGTGATTTTGCTTGCATGAGTTGGCATCAAGGAATCCATATTTCCTCTCTATACAGCCCGTAGTCGCATTTTATGCCCAACAGCAATTATAACATAGTTTGAATTAAAGTTCTTCTGCAAAAATGCCGTCGGAAGTTCTGCTATGAGAGTTGCTACACTATTTTGTTTGTCTAATTGAGCGTTGGACAAATTTTACTCTGTCTTCGTCCCGCGTTCATTATGCACCTTTTCCGCTTTCTGAAGTGAAAGTTGCTGCCCCGGGGCAAAAAAACTTTAAATCAAGGAGCAAGGTAAACAGAACGTTTCGAGCTTCCTCATTAAATGCTTTTGTAAACCACGAAACGAACCTTCGCCTCCCACTACTCATTGCTGTCTTACTGAGAATTATAATTTTTAATTTGCGCAAGGCAGTTCCAAACCATGCGGAGGAAGTTTCAAATCTCGCCGCACGCCGACCATGCAATAGCGGGCAATTGTGCTTGCCAGATATTCCTGTATCATTATGTCTATTGTAGAGTGCGCGCTTGCATATTTCCCTATACAGTGGCTTTCTGACGATACAGGTCATTGTTGGGGACTGCCTTTTTCCTGGGAGTAAGCCGGCGATACTCGACCATTTCTCTGTACGTTAGTGGGGATGAAGGTTCGCGGGTGGATAACGAAAAGGCTCGGAATGTACGCCCTCGAGCTATCTTCTCAGCTATGTCATTGCGCTCTATGCCTTTCTGAGCCGGGATTAATCAAGTAGTGTCGCGGGGATATGTAAAGGGAGTGATTGCGCATAATGTAGGTTGCCACCAGGCAGAGCACCCCATTTAGGTATGCTCTGCAGGCTTGCTGCTAGTCCCTGATAATCGTAGTCAGTTGCTGGATGATGTGAGCGTGCTTGATGGCAAGCGCGACAGCGTCTTCCTCGGCGCCCGTTATGCTGTTTCGGCTTTGGACAGTGGTGCTCGCTATTTCCTTCCCGAGGTTCGCGTTGACGGTAGACACAGCAGAAGCGCTTCGTGGCAGGGGCTGGCGTCTCTGCAGAGAATACGTGCTTTGAGGAGTATGACCTCATGTTAATGTGCTTGGCCAAGGCCTTTCTTCTTGCGTCGCTGTGGAGGGGTCTATATTGGCTGCAAGTTGGAGGACGGGTACTACTCGCGGGTGGCGACTGCGCGCCGGGTCTGTGTTGTGTCAGTGTCCTCTGCGGGGCGGTGACTGGCCAACTGCGGAAGAGTCCTGATGCTTGTACAGCTGAGGCGCTGTAGAAGTGGCGAGGTGACGATGATTAAGTGCAGCTCTGGGTGACGAGTCTTTGGAAAGGATGTGGCTGGCTCGAGACTGTCAGTCAGCCAGCTGAGCCTACGGTCACATGGGACGCTCGACGTTCTCCGCAGACTGGCAATACGAAGACTCCGCCGGAGTCAAAGGAAAGCTGAAGGGCAAGGTTTCGCTAAGAATTCGAGCTCCCGGGAGACAAGTAGCCGCACATGGAACGAGGCTAGGAATCCAGAATTCCACGACATGCCGCAGCCCACATGAACAGAACGTCTCGACTCAGGAACCAACACAAAACATTCGTACGAGACGCAGCAGGCCAAAGAAACGAAAAAGCCAGCGGCAGGCGAGGAAGGCCCACGGCAACACGGTACTGTTACCGCCCCCTTTAGCCTGTTTGCTCGAGTCACTATTCTGTCAAGCGGCTCCTTTCCTTCACCCCCCCCCCCCCCCATTTCTTCATACATTCCCACTGAACTCCAGGGCCTTGACCCATTTTCTCCTCCTCGGCTTCCTACCGCATTTCTCCAACGGCCACTATACTACCAATCCGCAGGGGTGGAAGAATTGTTCCATTGTGCTCATTCCCCTCTCACTCAATCATATCTTTCTTTCTTTCTACTGTTGTCTGCGGTGAACACAATTACAAAAAAATGACAATTTCTTACACTATCTATCGCAGCCCAACGCTGCTTCTGGTTTAGAATCAGGTATCAATGCAGTTCAAAGCTAAACAAAACTCTTTCTTAATACGGCGGTCAGCGTGAAGTGCATTCTGGGCAGTCACAAATCTTAATCAGCTCACAAAAAAAAATATATTCTATGCCACTGGGTTACTGCCTCATCTTTCTCTTGCCTTTCATCTTCGCAGGCACTGGATCTGGGATTGTAGCCGTGGTAGTTACCGTGCTCCTGATGAGGTACTTCGACAAGTATAGGGCAACAGCCACAGGCATTCGTTACGCCGGATACTCGCTCTCGTCGCTGGTCTACCCGCCTCTTCTGTCACAACTTGATGCTGTTTTTTCCTTCCGTCATATGTTTCTGCTTTTGGGTGCCATTAGCCTGAACGTTACACCTCTTGTGTACGCACTTAAAGAGCCTGAACTGAGCCGAAAGTCGCTCTGCATAAAAAAAGAAGGTTGTGCGATATTTCGAAAGATAAAACTGGAGCTGGTGCTCTAAAGCACGGAAGCGCTTTGGGAGAGAAAACAGTTGACAAAAGCATACCCTCACCAAGTCTAGTGGCTAACATAGACGACAGGGAATATGAAAAACGTAGCAGCACTGAAAGAAACCGAACGACTGAAATTTCAGTTCACAACACTTCAGCCGCATCAGGAGGAAATGAGCAGTGCTCACGGTCGCTGTCTGTTGTTAGCACGATGCCAGCCCACCCTCAAACTAACCGCAAAAGAAACGCGGTTAACGTGCATGATGACACTAAATCACAAGATGAGGCTTGGGAGAAGCAGAACACATTGCCGCTTGGAACACTTCTACTGAGGCCGGCCTATTGGGTTCTTGTGTTCGGCGCTGTCCTGTGCGACTACTCTGAATATGTGTTTTCGGCGACCATCGTGGACTCGGCGCTAGACCGCGACGCAACACCCTTTCAGGCCGGAATGACGATAGTGTTCTCGGCGCCATCGCAGCTTTTTGGCCGCACAGTCCTGCCGTTCTTGGCAGACATGGGATTTAAAAGCCGCACAGTACTCGCCGGCGCTTGCTATTTCCTCCTCGCAGCAAGTTTTGCTTTGGTTGGGTTGACGAGAACATTCAGTGCGTATGTCGTCTGTACAGCAGTTGCGTGGATATTCCTTGGCTGCCTGACAACGATAAAGCACGTGGTCGTGGCTGACCACTTCGGTGTTGAGGCTGTTCCAGCAGCGTGGGCCACCACTGGAATCTTTGTGGTGCCGATGCTGTTTTGCAATCCTGCAATATTAGGTGAGTTGCACACGAGAAGCTCGGAAACAACTGAATGTTTATTTTTCTGTAGAAAGGTGGTGCTTAAATGGCGCAATTGCCACATGATATGGATGGACTTTCCTCGTCATTCTATGAACAACTTTCAGTGTTCTACTTCGCTTTCTTGTTGATAGCTTTGTGAATCTGGGCGCACTGCACTGTTGCATTAGGTGTAGAAAAACTGGTACGCAGAAGAACTAATTATCTGGTCTCTAAATGTTACATGACACATTTCACGTACGCTCTTATTGATTCTGATACGCGGCGACTCCTGTGCACTGAGAGAGTATTTAAGAAAGTATTTACTTGTAATCTTTTTTTTAAAGAACAACGAGCTTCCGAGTGTCCTCGTAAGCATTTTCGGAGCCGTAGGTGTATAACTTCCGCCGTAGTTTCAAATTATTTTGTTCTGGATGGGTATCCCATGGTAGGCACAAGTCTATTGAAAATGGATAAACTGCAAGTGCAAATACGACTCGTAACATGGTTTTCAGCTACATTTGTTAGTTACCGTGGGGAAAACATGTTCAATTTTTCTCTAGTTTACTGCGACGATGCAACTCAAATTTTCTTTGAAGCAATGCACAAATTCTCTTTTAAAAGCGTGTCGTAGTTGACCAGCGTCTGGTTAACTGACACTGTCAGAAGCCACCAGGATGGCATCGTCCCGTGAATGTTGAGGTTGTCAGACACCAACGAGATGACAATGAGTCATCTCACAGAGAATGAATGCGGTTGGCGTTTTTGCCCTATGCAAAATGTGGTGATGCAAACATTTGGGGCTGAGCGGAGACCTACTTTAGATTACGAGGTGCACGTGCGGTGGCCAGTTCTCGTCACACCTGGCTTCCCTGCTGCTACTGCCCATGCTTGTCAAGGAACCGTCAATCTAGTAGGCGTATTGCTGAGTACGTCTCAGCCTTGTGTAAACCGTGTATCGGTGCACTGGCGGCACTTTGCTCTTATAGAGAGGTGAAAATTATACAAGCAGAGAAGAATACACGCGAGCGCCCTCCACGGTATACAGCCGAAGTATTCGCCAGCTCCCATCTCAGAGCTTCAGTGCTCCTGCCAGAACTTGATTCAAAGACCAGGCACGAAATGCTCTCTCCAAACTTTCCGCATAGCCATGGCTACCGAAACCGAAGTAACTCTTGCAGCTATGGCTTCAAATACATGGTAAAGAGAAAAAAACCTAATAGTGTTTTATGGAGCCCCATACTGCTGCGAGCTCAGTGCGCACCCATTTACATATTTGGTTCAGTAATTCTTGAGCAATGCTTGCGTAATTTTTACACAGAGAAAGAAATGCCAGTTTGTGTAGGATACTAATAATTTTATTCCACTTGGCTTGCAGGTTTCTTCCGAGACAAGAATGGCTCATATAACAGCGTGTTCTACTCCTTAGCAGGTCTCCATTTTACTATGGGCGTTTTGTTCCTCTTCTTGGGGTGGTATATGGTAAAGAAAACGAAGGTTTGGATTATTGAGCGCCAAAACAAGAAACTTGGTGCCACGAACAGCAGTGAGCTGTCTTCCCCCACCGAATGTCCCTCTTAGTTCCCATCACAATCAGTCGCTTCAAGATGTACAAAAGTTTGCGCCGTTTGGTCTTGAGAACGACAAGTAATAAATGTATATATCTATTGCGTTTTGCAATACTGGCTGGTGTGCTGTAGTCATATTTTTTTACTGCGCAGCAGTGGCCTGTGTATAATCCACTTCCACTGAAGGGTGATCTGACCTGATGATTAGGGCGTTTCTCAGGAACATGCTTGATCTGAACGTCTCAGCTATGAAATATTACATCATTGCTAACGGAATTGAAAAGAGAAGGGGATGCTAATCAGTGGCTGGCTATTATGTGCCTATTGTCAGAGGAGAAATCGAAGCCGGCATTGAGCCGCCGTGTTGGCGCAGTCGTTATGGCGCTCGCCTGATAACCCGAAAACTATGGGCTCGATCTCGGGCGCGGGAGAGCGCATTTTTATGGAGGCAAAATGCTAGAGGCATGTGAACTGCGCGATGTGAGTTCATGTTAAAGAAATACGGGTGGTTCACATTATCCGAAGCCCTCCACTACGGTGTCCCTTATAACTTGAGTCTGCTTGGGACGTCAAAGCCCATAAGCCAAACGAAGCGGGCTTTAGAGCGGGGCGGTGCGTTTAGAGTATGTCGGCGGCCGTTAAAGGGACAGTGAGGAGAGCTGTATTAATTTTTTTTTACAGCAAAATCCGATAGTTCGGCATTTCATGGCTTTGTTGCCACTTGGCCGGCAGGGAAAGATGCATTTATTGCTAAGAAATTTGGATTCGAAGTTGAAAAAGCTTTTCCGCGCTCTGATTCAGACTTGGGGCTCTCTTATGACGACACAGGACTAAGTGACGTGAACATGATGTGCACATGACGTAACAGAGACTCCGTGATTTCTGGCGGCCAGCCGGGTGGCCTAGCAGCAGCCGAAAACAAAGCTACCGCCGGCCGCACGTTGAAGGCAGCTATCGGCTATTGCGGCCGTCGCTACCGTCGCTTCGTTTACGTTTGCACCGGCGTTTTGCCAGAGTTACGTTCGAGCCCGTTCTCGAAGTCGTCAACGAAGTTCTCGCAAATAGACACCTTTAGCATACCGTGTTACCGTTAGCAGAATACCGGAGCCCGCCTACCACCGGTGAGCAAGCGCTGATTGGTCCCGATGCTGCAGGCGCACGCGTAGCTGCCGACTACGTGGCGCCATCTGGCGACGTCAAGGAGATTTGCGCATACATTGGCTGCGCCTCAGTCATGCGTGCCTTCTCGTGTCCTAGTGTTGCTAGAAACATTGGTTCTAGCAACACTGTTTGTCCCATGGTTTGTCCTATTACGTCATCACGCTTATACTTGCGAGTTTGGCCTGTGGCGGGGATACCTATATTTTTGTTCTTGCTGTTTTCTACGTTACAAGAGCTTTGTTGTCAGTATTAGTGGCGTTTTTTAATCAGGAGCTGGTATTCTGTCGATACAAGCCGACTTCAATTTCTCCTGACCGTCCCTTTAATATCGCTCCTTCACTTTACCATAACCCTGAGAGTTCTCTAGAACGTCAGCTACTTAGCGGTGGAGGTAGAACGAACTGCCCCCGCAATAGGTTAGCCAGGCTCTCGGTTCTGGCAGTCATATTGGCTGTGGCCTGAGGTATTAGAAGAGGGTTCTGGCACAGCTGCCGGACACTTCATTTTATTGCGTTCCGCGGTGCACTTGCGGTGCTAGTGAGTGTTCTATATACGGCGCTATGCATGAGGCGATGCTGGTTAGCACTCTCGAGGTTATGCTACACTCAACGCAAATGCACTGAGTAATGGAAGGTTGGACTTCCGCAGCAAAATCTCAGTTGGTCGAGCACCCTACGCAATGTACGAAGGCCGTGGGCTGGAATCTGGTTGGCTGTTTGTCGTTGTGTTTTTTTCAGGTTTGTAAGGAAGTTTACATCTCTTTAAAAGTGAATACACTGCGAAGTTTATATTGATAAAGGCAGCACATTAAGAAAACATTCTCCTAAGCTTTGGTTGGTTTTGGTCACTACTGACTATTATTTGCATTGGTAAGAGAAATTTATGGGGATGATAAAATATACATAGAAAAGCTTCTTAAGCAGCGAAACGACAGCTGACCTCCATACTGGACAAAATTTAGCTGCACTGCACGAAAATAGATGCACTTTTGAATGCATGCAGGCAGAGCAACCCCTCCAATGCAGCTAACAAGTCCAAAAAGAAATTTTTCTTCTAGAGCCGAAACGCCAAAGGCACTCACCTGTTCGAAATTCTACGAACTGATGTGGCTAATGCTAATGACCGGCTACAAGTCTCTAATTGCAGCTAGCTGCCTAACTCTAGAAAATAAAAAGTTAATTTCAAAAATTAGTTAACCAGCTTACTACTAAAGATGGTTCACTGGTTTTCTGGTGCCCGCCAACTCTGGTGATACTGCGCACTCAGCAAGAAATCCGGATCTGCAACTAGGTGCCTAACTCTAGAAATTAGAAAGTTGATTTTCAAAATTTGTTAACCAGCTTACTACTCAAGACGGTTCACTGGCTTTCTGGTGTCCGCCAACACAGGTAGTACTATTTCACAGAAGCCATATTTTTACCCCAAAAAGGTTAATTTAGAAAAATTATCGAAGTGTACACTGAAGCACTCAGTATAGCTTTTATAGATTGCGAGAAAGCATTTGACTCATTTGAAATTAAAGCAGTTATGCAGGCAATGTGGAATCGAGGTGTAGAAGAACATTATGTAAAAATAATGGGAGGTATCTATAACGGCCGCACGGCTAGCACTGTCCTGCATAAAGCGAGCAAAAAAAAATTCAATAATGAAGGGTGTCAGGCATATCGCATTGCTGTTCACCGCCTGTTTACTGTAGGCATTCAGAGGCCCGGATTGGGACCAGCTGAGATAAAAGTTAATGCACAATACTTTATCAATCTGCGATTCGCACATGGCATTGCCTTGCTAAGTCACTCCGGAGATAAATTGTAAAGCATGATCAAAAGTCAGACATAGAGAGCAGGACGGTAAGTTTAAAAATAATTATGCACGGAATCAAAGTAATCCTCAACGGTCTCGGAATGGAGCAGCAGTTTACGATTGGCAATGAGGTGCTGGAAGCGGTTAGCGAAAGGGTCTACTTAGAGCACGCTGTGGCGGCAGAATCCAGAACACGAGAGTGAAATAACGTAAAGGATAACAATAGGGTGGAGTGAATTTGGCAGGTTCTCGCAGGTGATAAAAGGCACTTTACAGATATCGCTGGAGACAAAAGTATATAACAGCTGTATCTTACCGGTGTTCACCTATGAGTAATTAAAGCGGAGGCAGCGAAAAGGGTTCAACTTAAGTTAAGGACAACGCAGCGAGCTATGGAACGGAAAATGATGGGCGTAATGTCAAGAGACAGGAAAAAGGCTGAGTGATTGAGGGAACAAACGGGTGGGAATGACATGCTAGTCGAAATCAAAAAGAAGAAATGGGCTTAGACAGGGCAGGGAATGCGAAGCCAGGATATCCGATGGTCCTTGAAGGGAAACTGCATTGAGTTTAGAAAGCGACGAGCTTAAATGGGACGAATGTCAGAAATCTGCTGCTAAAGCACGCGAAGTCTTTTCGGGCTAGTATCTGAAACGGTGACGTAATCGACGATTGAAATCTTAAGGGCCATCAAGCTTTTCAGTAGCGCACAGATTCATGTGACGCCATCAAGGTACCAGCACATTTCCAGTGCACCAAGGCCTGGTTTCAAAGAAAAAAAGAACGAACGCCACTGAAGGCAAAGGCCTCCGAGCGTTGTTTGGCAGCATCCAACTAGGCACGACGGGGTGTGGTTAGCAGCAGCAGACCTGGCCTACCCCAGGGATCGGTACTGGGACCTCTTCTCTTCCTTATCTACATTTACGACCTACCTAAATGCATTTCCCATTCATCTATCACGGTTTTCGCAGATGATTGCGTCATTTATCGCACAATAACTGACCACACTGACTCTATTAAGCTTCAAGAAGACCTTACAAGCATATCTAACTGGTGCGATAAATGGCTCATGCAACTAAATGCTAGCAAATGTAGAACAATGCATGTATCGCGTCGCACTAACATCACTGACAACACGCGCACTTACTTTCTTCGCGGCACTTCCCTTGAATCCGTCAAGTCATACAGATACCTAGGTGTTCATATTGCACGTAACCTATCATGGAATATGCACGTTGAGCATGTCACTAATAACGCTAACCGGGTTCTTGGATATTTACGTCGAAATTTCTCTGCTGCGCCTCTACCAATAAAACTAACACTTTAGAAAACATTAGTGCGGCCGAAGATGCTTGCGCAGTATGGGATCCCAGTCAAATCACATTAATCAACACACTTGAATCCATTCAAAATCGCGCAGCACGTTTCATCTTATCTAACTATTCCCGTCACGCCAGCATTACTTCCATGAAAAACACCCTTACCCTGCCAGACCTTTCCTCACGCCGTAAATGTTTTCGACTCTGTCTTTTCCATAGAATGTATCATCACAACCCTGTATTAAAGGATCATCTTTTTGCTCGCCCATCATACATATCGTCCCATTCTGACCACATGTTTAAAGTTGCTGTTTCAGTTTCCAGAACAAACATGTGTCATAATTCATTCATTCCCAAAACGAGCGCAGACTGGAACGACATTCCTCCCTCCATCGCTGCCATTTCTGACATCTGCAATTTCAAGACAACTGTATCTTCTGCCGTTTTGTAAATATTATTGTATAACATGCACTGTTCGTTTTATGTATCTTACCACTCCTTTCTGTAATGCCTTCGGGCCTGGAAAGTATCCGAAATAAATAAATAAATGAATATGAAACCTTACCTTCCGTGACGTCAGAGCACTCGTTTCGGGCTGTGACGAGAAGCCTAAAATTTATTTGTAGATTACGCCGCTATTCTAAAGGCTAGCGGAAAGAAACTTGGCATGTTTTGCCTGCACCTTATATAGATTCAAATCCTTTAATACCGCGAAATTCTCTAAAAGTGGTTCAGTTGCCATTTAAGGGCAACAGAGTGGATTCCAAGAAGATCTAAGCGCCGCAGGGGGTAGCAGAAAGTTGGCGGATGGAAGGAGAAGTTCGCGTAGATAGGTTGGCAGCAGCTGACACAGAACAGGATTAATTGCACAAATTTGGGAGTATCCTTTGCCCTACAGTGGTCGAAGTCAGGCTGATCATGTGTGGAGTACTTGCCTGATTCGGACAAAATTTATACGGAAGCTACATCGTGTGCTGCGACGGCGAACCAAAACAGCCAGGTTTCGCTGCAGTGATGCCGGTAGCGCCATCACATGCCACGCGGACGAATGAGGACGCCACAGCTCAGTGAGGCTGCGGAGAAAACGTAAGGTGCGGGGATGAGGACAGCCGCGTCGAAAAAATATTTCCAGCGCCCAAAAAGTTTTTTAAATTCAACCATGCGGCCGCTTTCGCCCCCTTTGTGTTTCACAGCAGGCGCAGCGTTAGTTGACGGCAGAACGTTCGTTCCTCCGGTGGGTGGAGAGGGCGCTACGGGTACCGCTGCGGCGAAAATTAGCTGTTTTGGTCTGCCGTCACCGCACATGATGGAGATTATAAATGTAGTCTGACCGAATTAGGCAAGTGCTGAAGCCAAACAAAGTTTAAAGCAAAACTAACCGGCAAATGCTGCCCTTGTGCAAAATTTGTGCTCGAACAGGTGAGCGGATAAGCCGAGGGAATGTTTTTCCTGTTTTCTCTGAGCGACGCAACAGTCGGTACATGTGCCGCGGCGCTATACGAAGCCATCCCTACAACTAAGAGCACAGCAGTGACTGTATCACCGGAATGCATTTAGTTAGTTTCGACTGAACGTTAAACGTACTGAGTAAAGCTTGGTCTTCTTTGTTCCCTTTCATGCCGTATGGAAGAGCCGGCCGAAGATTACGGTTTACTAAAGGCATAAGTGATGTTTCCATGGAAATAAGAGAGCCACTGGTTATCATCATACATACCTAATGCAAGGCTGGACAAATAAAGAGCATATAAAGCATCCTGACCAAAACCAATAATTGTAGCGAAGCGATTGATTGCCAATTATAAAACTATTTTTACCTGATACATCTGTTTCGAGTCGGCGGTATTTTAAGCGTTTTATTTAACTTCCTTGATATCGCTCGGTTTGCACTCACATGAAATTTTTACAAGGCAAGTGTACTGCTGAACTCTTACGCGACTGGTGATGTATAAACGTCCATGAAGCCATTCCGGCATGGCTTGTGCATTCATAGAGCTTTCCTTTCCTGCACCTCATTTTTTATATACTAAGGCCCTTAAAATGTTTTTCTTACATTTGTCTTGATTTATTCTACCTAAGCCACTAAGACTGGCTGCGCACATTCCCTCCTAAAAAGGCACTTCATAATTTGTGTGGAATAAGTGTCAACAGAGTGGCTCAGAAAATCCATCTGTTAGCTGTGAAGACCTCAGTATAGCCACACATTTGATTGATTGATTCTTTATTGATTTCTTTGCAATGCGAGGAAAAAACGAAGGGAAAGCTAAAGGCTACTAACCAGACGAGACCCTCCCTCCGCATACAGTGGCGACAGCATTACAGAAAAAAAACGCACCCACACATTTTTAGCTGTGCTCTGGACAGTTCTATGTCACGCAGGAGCAGTACCTCTCGCGATACACAAATATATACAACGGATTTTTTGCCTTGGATGTGAAAAGAATAAAACAGGAAAAAAAAAGTATGAACACAGAGGCAAAACTCGGTCACCGTAGCGAACATATCAACATATGAAAAGGAGAAAAAAAAGAAAACAAAACAAAGGCGACATCTAGAACACACAGTAAAAGAGCAATGTTTTACAGCTCCTACACACGACTTAAGAGCGAAGTCAGCGGTAGCGAATATCTTTCTCTGTAGCCAGTGTTTCGACCGTTTTTTTCTTCGTTGATTTCTTTCGGTCAGCATCATCTGGCTGTTTATTTAGAAGCACCGGAATTCGGCAATTTAAATGCTGCTTGCCATAATTTGTGGGCGTTCGAGGCTTTCTGCGCTCTTGCTTTCGAAGGGCAAGCGTGTGTGTTTCAGCTGGACTGCTACGTACGTGAAGCTTATGTTTTTGTACATTCTGCAAAATCTTGAAACAATAAAGTTCATCAGCTATTAGCAGAGAATACTTTGCAAACAGTGGGCCTGTTGATAAGCTTCTTGGGTGTCCTGCATATCTTTCAAGTAACCAATGTACGCGATTTTGTAACTTTAGTATTCGGATGTGATATTTACTGCAGCTTCTACCCCAAACCAAAATGCAGTAGGAAAGTCTGGAATTAAAGAGAGTATATCATAGAGAAATTTTAAAGCACAAAGGTATGAGTGAACTTATTCTACATAAGGAGCCGAACGATCTACTGAGCTTCAGAGCAAGATTATCAATGTGGATTTTCCAAGACAAGTTTTGCTGAAACCATACTCCCAGAAATTTTTACTTCACTTCTTGTTTTCACTGAGCGCCCCGAAAGGTAACATGAATACCATTGTGGATTGGCTTATTAATTGGAGCGAATATATTATATTCGGTTTGCTTAGTATTCAACTGTAACCTGTGGGCATGTAACCAGTCGGAAAGTGAATCCATATATTAATTAACAATCTCTCGAAGCTCCGTAAGGGTGCGTGCAGTGAAGCAAATATTCGTGTCATCTCTCACATTAATACTTTTGGAGAATTATGGATGTTACAAAGATCGTTATGATACAATAGGAATAATAACGGTCCAAAAATAGAACCTTGAGGAAAACCTTGTTTATTTACTATTTTTGTAGTCGTTTCTATGTGGACGCTGACATATTGAAGCCTATTGTTTAAGTAACTTTATACCAATTTACGGACAACGCCGTGAACACCGTACCTTTTTAGTTTAGTTAATAGCACATTGTGACACACCCAATCAAAAGCTTACCATAGATCGACAAACAATCCTAGCGTTTAAAACCTGTGCTCAAAGTTATGTATAATATGGTGCTTGATACTGAGATGCGCGTCCTCGGTAGATTTGCCTTTTGGAATCCGACCTGCAAATCACTTATTACCTCTTGTTTTTCGGAGATTTTTTCCAGTCTTATATTTATGACTCCTTCAAATACTTTCAAAAGAACAGGCAGGACCGAGACTGGCCTATAGTCACTTATGTCTCCTTCAGCACCACCCTTGTTAATAGGACAGATATATTGAGCGAGACAGAAGATTCCAGCCTCAAACATTTTATTTATTATATCTGCTTTCATGGGGGATAAGATTTCAGACACATGTTCAATTGGCAATGCTTTATGTCCATCAAAACTCGAAGCAACGTCATTTCTTATCTCATTAATAAGTGTGCTGATTTCGTACGGAGTCAGTGATGCGAGTACCATGAAGTTCACTATTGACGTCACACTTTTATCAACCATGTTTGTTCTTCTTAAACATTTTGCTAATCGTCCACTGCGCTCGTGGCAAAATAGGCGTTGAGGGCTCTGGCTGCTTCAAGACCGATTATTGCGCCTGTGGTTGTGACAGTTTTTAGAACGGTACATTGTTCTTTCTTCCCAGTTAGACTTTTTATTTCATTCGGTATTTTCCTGCGATCCTTTCCTATTTTGGCAAAAACCTGTTCACAATATTCTACCTTAGCATTTTTATTTTAACTGCTCAGTTGGTTTCTATAGTGTTTGAAAGTGATGAGAGCGTCTTCTTCCCACGTTTTTGTACGAAAGCGGTTCGTTTTTGTTATTTTCTTTAATAACGAGTTGTTAATCTAGGGCTTCCGTTTTCTTCTACATCTTGGCCTACTCAATTTCGTTGTAAACGCTTGGATGTAGCATACTAGAAGTTTATCAAGAAAAATACTATACGCCTTGTTAGGTTCATCTTTTAATACGCACGCCCAGTCAGCGGCAGCAACCAGAACGCGAAAAAGTTTTAGTGACCGATCATTTATTCTGCGTATGATCTTCTTTGGTTCATGACTAAGTTTGCAACGCAGAGAAGGGATAAAGCAAAAAGTTGGAAAGTGATCACTAATCCTAGCGTCAGCAATCCTGCAGCACAGTTTGGTGGGTGTAAGTGCGTAACACATACATCAAGCAAAGATGCAGTATTGGGCGTCATTCTTGTTGCTTCGACGATATTGTGACTGGTTGTGTGAGTTGTGACTGGTGTGTGAGTTGTGTGAGATGTGACTGGTTGTGTCAGTTGACTTGAAGGGACATCATGCAATAGCATGTCTACGTTGACATTGCCCGTAATCACAGAAGCAGACGAGAACACGTAAGGTGTAGCAGTAAACCGCGTAGAAACTCAAAGAAATTTCTTTTGTTCCCTGCTGGTGGCCTAAAGATAACGGCAGCTACTTTATTTTCCACACATATGGTAAGGCATTCAAGATCAATGTCAACGACAGAAAACTCAGGAAAAAATTCATGTGACACGAATAGTTTGATGAACGCGGCTATGCCGCCGCCCCTACGTTGCGACCTAAAAGCACATTGATAAGCATAGTTTTGAAACAATAGAGGTTGTTCATGTACTCCTAACCATGTTTCTGTGAATAACATCAAATAAAATTTAAAGGACAATGAATTGATTGGTTTCGTTCGGTTTATTGGGGTTTAACGTCCCAAAGCAAGTCAGGCTATGAGAGACGTCATAGTGAAGGGCTCCGGAAGTTTCGACCACCTGGGGTTCTTAACGTGCACTGACATCGGAATTTCGCCTTCATCGAAATTCAGCCGCCGCGGCCGGAATCGAACCCACGTCTTTCGGGTTAGCAGCCGAGCGCCGTAACCACTGAGCCACCGCGGCGGGGCACAATGAATTGAAAAAGTCGCGCATAATTCCTCTTGTTTGTTTCCTATACTGCACACGTTCAAGTGGAACACTAGCAACTGGTTCGGAGTAGCTCTGCCAAAGAATTGAAGGTGTTTAGGTACAGTAGTGAGAAGAGTTTAAAGCTGTCAAACTGTAACTTGTTACTATTTCTGGCATGCGGGTAATCACTTTCACTCAATTTCACGTGACTTTTTTCTGGATCAGTCGTAGCGTTCATCCGCTAAGTTGCAGACTGTTCGTACCACCGAGCAAAGATTTTGCCACCGTTTTTTCGCACATACTTCCAGCCTACTTCACGCTTTTTCTTTGTCGCCGCACCGAGGAACTGCTTACCATGACGGGTAAGACGCTTATTCACCAAGACTTGTTCAGATTCTTCAGAACCCTGTTTAGTAGTGTTCATCGTGATTTTCCCGGCCTTATCAAAAACAGCGTTGTGCTTCTGGTGTTGGACAAAACGAACAATGATATTCGTCTCATCATGTCTTGAAGTCGGCATTCTGCCGCATTTGACACGCATCAATGCCGGCATCGGTAATTTCTTCCACAAGCACACCAATCTCTTTATTTATGGTCACTGGCTCGCCATCAAGTGGCACTCCCTTAATTTCCATGCTATTTCCCCTATGGTATTGCCCCAGCTCCTCGATGCGGTGTGACAGTCACGCATTGCCAGCTTTTAGATCTTTACTTTCTTGAAGGAAATTCTGAGTGTAATCTTTTATTGTCTTTAGGTTCTGTATGACATCTTTCAGTGTCTTAAAATCTTGCAAGCAATCTTTGATTGCCCTAATCTCAGCTCTCAGCTCCCGCCGCAAGTCCTCAATCGCTTTATTCGTCTTCCCTGGCATACTGAAGTGATGAAAAAGCAGATAAAAATTTCAGCAAATGAATATGCAACAGGCTAGGCCACACGTACATTCGGCAGGTGCGTTCGACAGTGGTTCACTGGTAGGAGTTCAGAATAGCAAACAGAATAGAGGATGAATTCGGCGATCCCTTTTAAGCCCAGAAAATCCTTGCAGCCCTATGTCGTCGCAAAACCAAGGCTTGCGGTTGGCAGCCGATGTCTAGGGCCCGTCAGTCTCGGCTTCGCGTTGCTCCCGGCGATGCGGTCTGTGCTAGCTGATAGCAATGTTACACCGCTTCCGCGATAAAAAACTTAGAGACGTTCAACACAGACGCACCGCTGCCGAACTGCCCACAACAGAGTGCTTCAAAAAATGCATGTGTTAGCTGAGAAGACCTGAGCCTAGCCACATATTTGTCACTAACAGGTCGCGTAGCCTGACTCTTCATTAAAAATCAAGGATATCGCGCATTTGTCAGCAATAGTATGTGTCCTGTTTTCATGAGCCTGTGGTTCGCTAAATCGGAAATTAGAAAAGAAGAAATTATATGTATTCCCGGTAGCTTACGGAAACGTTTCGTATTAAAAAAGGCTTTGCTGTGTCCGCAATACATCTGTCACTCTATTAAGGAGCAGTTCAGTTTTTGAAATCATGGAAGATGGTGTTTACGGTTCAGTTTCTGAAATTATTAAACGCTTGCTGTGCATTAAGCATGCAGAAACCGATATTCTTAGGCCAGGACGTAAAAAAAGACTACCACGCAAGGGAAAACGCTGATAGCCGAGGATTTGCACGCCCCGCAGCAGGGTTTGAGTACCACAGTAAGAAGACAGCCTCCAGCCTATTTGGAATTTAGTAATCACCTAATAGGCTTCTGGTAACAAGTGTGTCACTAAATTTCCGCGGATAACGCCAGGGCCTTCCTTTCTAAACATAATTTCGAAGACTGAGGTTGTTCGTGGTTGGTTGCTTATTCCATGAGCAATAATAACCCGTGACAGCCGTGCAGCGTTTCCTTGGCCGTTCACCAGCTAAACACGAGGAAGCGCCATTAAATCTCAGCCTCCTCGGCGTTCTCGCTACAGCCGTCGCAGCGCCTCATTTGTCATTTGGGTGCTCGCCATTGAGATGCATGAATGAAGTCCAGGCCCAGGCAGCTGCGTTTCTACGAAAGCAAAAAACAAAAAGAAAAATCTTATTTGGCCTCGTTACGTTTCGCTTTCATCGTGTGGAAGAAAACGGCATGGCTGCCGCGGAACGCCGTCAAGCCCCGAAAGGCACAACGGGTTAACGCCTTCATTAGGTTGCTTGGTTTTATGGGGTTTAACGTCCCAAAGCGACTAAGGCTATGAGAGACCCCGTTGTGGAGGGCTCCGGAAATTTCGACCACCTGGGGTTCTTTATCGTGCACTGGCATCGCAAAGTACGCGGGCCTCTAGAATTTCTCTTCCAAAGAAATTCAGCCGCCGCGGCCGGGATCGAACCCGCGTCATTACCCACAGGAAGCCGCGTCCGTCTGCCAGGATGAAGTTTTGAGCGAGCGTCTCCCTAGACTGCGTGCGAACGCACGTTCGAACGCATGAAATGCGCGGGAACACCGCTCGTGGACATTCCAGCGTCTGCGCTACGTGGATGGCATCTTTCTCGCTCTCCCAACACGTGACGGTGGTGTGATCCCTCAGGAGTGTGTGGGTGTGGTTGGTGCCACAGAGAACTTCCTTCCTCGGCAGGCCCGGCTCCCATCTAGGAAACCTAGGGAAAGGGAACACTTTAAAAACCTCGGCAGCGGTACGGCCGAGGGGCTTTTCATCGGATGGTCTCATCGTGTGCTCTCCTCATGCAGCATTCCAGCATTGGGCGTCTCGTTACCGAGCTCCCTTGTAAATAATGTAAATTTAATATTATAAAGTTTTCTCTCCTTGTCTTTTCCCGCATCCTCGTCTCCGACCTCCCTCATTCCCTCCCCGGCACGGCCATGCTACCTGTTCCATAACAGCCTATATTAACCGGAAGCACTGCACTATCGCGTTTCCTGCTTCCTTCCTTCTTTTCACATAGTGTCCTTCAGACGTCCGCCGAAAGTGAGAAAGGTATTGCGCCTTTCCTTTACAAGCTATTTTCGTAGTATTCGATCTCCAGCCTACTCGAGTCACTGATTTCAAGCAAACGTACGCTCTTCTAAATGGCTTAGTACCGAAAAATTCTACCGCCTCAATTAATTCGCTAAAACGAAAGTCCAGTGGCGTGTGGTTGTTTCGTTTCGTTTGTGAAGTGAACGCAGCAACGTGCTTTGTACGAGAGCTCCGAAGCTGAAGACATTACCAGCGCTGATTCATGATGTAGCCGGAGGCAACGCCATCCGTTGCTGCTTCAGTACTTAGTCATTTGTTTTTTTTTTGCCAAAGCTTTCATAATATATGTACAAAACTGTTTGGTTTCAATTATGGGATTTAACTTCCCCAAGCAACTCATGCTGTGAGACACACCATTTTGAAGGGTTATAGAAATTGTGACCACCTGGGGTTCTTTAACGCTGAATGCAAAAGGCGCCCGTGTGCTCTCCCGAGGCGCCCGAGAACTCTCCTCCCGGACCCCGGATGAAAGCACCCAACCCTGCGCAAGATGCCCCATCGGTCCTCTCTACATATCACCAAATCACCACATTCTACAAACTCAGCCACATGACACTGGCACCAACCCACAGTACCTTGTCGCCCTTATCCAGCGCCACATGGCGAAAATTACAGACAGGCTGCTTTATTTCCCCCCACCGTCTCTCATGCTTTCACCCCACCTTTCCTCCTGATTGTACCACCTGTGGCGTGCCCAGATTCACACTTTTCCACTACTTTTGGGAATGTCCTTCCCCAAAGGCAGTACCCCCCAGCCCCAATCCCACTCATTCTTCCTGGGAGGCTGCTTTACGGACCGCTCAGCCCACCGCCTAGAAGTGGCTGGTGGATCGGGCTTTACGGGAAGCACAAGCCCGTGAGCTCCTGGTTCCAGTAAGGAACCGCCCGGAACCGCCCTGGAAAAGTTTTTTTTTTTTTCGTGTGTGTAATAAAGTTGTTTCCATCCATGCATCCATCCAGTGAGATTGATTCCGCTTTCATGTTTGGGTGTGCACGTGTCTCCCACGGCTTGCGTGCTTTGCTCAAGGCACTAATTGTAGATTTGATGCTAGCCGCATATTGAAGGCCACGTTACCGACCTCCAGGCTTTTTCCCCCGAGAAGGGAACGCTATTCGATGCTTTGTGCATCCTGCCCATCAAATCTGCTGCTGGCCTGACCGGCGGCAGTTGCTGATTTTCTGTACTAAAAAGAGCACTGACACACTGTGGGCTATTCTTCGTCGTGTCGCAAGCAGCGACTGCTTGGCGCTTAAAAATATATCGCAATAAAATGTCTGACACCAAAATACTGACTTAAAAAGTCGGCAGATGCTTGTTTTCTCATGTGCGCGCTCGAGCTGCCGTCGCCTACATCTGCGTGGGTAGTACGAACACCTTTGCCTAGTGATGACGTGATCGCGGACGCCCGTTTGTACCGAGCGCCGATGGCATACTGCAGCACAATGAGCCCCTCAGGGCTATCGGTGTAGGAAAAAGGTGGTGCGCACTATCAGAAAGAGGAGAAGAGCGATATTTGCAGCATTGGAACACGGATGGAAAAAAAAACCCGAGTAAAAATGGGAGACACAAGACCCACAGCGTAATGGCATGGAATTAAATAGCCCAAAAACAGAGATGCCCATGTGACCAGGGCACAGATAATGCTCCGAATTCGGCCGCTTGCACTGGGTTACCCGGCTTAGCTGCTGCTGCGGTGAGGGCTTGCCGGCGTCCTCTCAAGCGCCCGTGTTGGCCCCTAGTTAGTACAAGGTGCGGAGACACAGTGTGCAGAAACCCATCTAGGCCAATCGCAAATCGTCTGTGTGAGAACGACAAATATCCTATTCCATGGAGGCTTCAAAACATTTCAAGATGCGCAGGATGCCACTAGGCTTGAGCAGAAAGGAAAATCAGCAGACATTTGTGCATTTTAAGTGCTTATCACAGAGACTGCTGCGCTGTATCGTCGTTTTACATGCTGAACTTAAACCATGTGCGTGATTATTTTATTTTTTTATCCTATTCAACTGCCCTTTGGGCTGGTCCTCCAAAAATTCACTTTCTGCTTCATGAATCTTCAAGAGATCCACTACACACTACAGTGCTTGTGCAGCCTTTTTGTTTAAAATTACTAAACATTGAAGATCATCCCACTACAGCACACAATATACATGCATGGTGTATGCGGAAAGTAATGGAATTATTTTCTTTCGCGCGCTGCTATCGGTCCTACCTAGCCCAGATTCGTTGGGCTTAGGGGGGGGGGGGGATTAAGCTTTTCATCACTGCCTAGCGCAGTCTGCTCTAAGCTCTAGGAGGGTCAGGATCGCTGTTTCCGTCCGCGTACTGATGGTGCTGTGCTAGGAGTAGAGATTACATCGGCACGTGAACAGTGGTAAGCTGTCAAGTTCTGTGCTAAACTTCATAAGACTCTTGTCGATACCTAGGGTATGATTCAGCAAGCCTACAGGAATTCTGCTTTGTCCTACACTCAAGTGCAAAGGTGGTTGCACGCGTTTGAGGCGGGCTGGGAAGAAGTTGATGATGAATCCAGCTCTTGGCGACCATCAACGAGCAAACTTGACAGAAATGTCTCTCGTGTTCGTGATCTTCTGTGACACCCACCGTCGCATGTGTGTACAGATGATAGCAGAGACTCTCATTATTTCAATAACCACCGTGAACGACGTCGTAAGCGAGAGTTTGAAAATGCGGAAAGTGTGCTCCAAGCTGCTCCCCAAATTGTTGGCTGATGACGACAGGATGAACCGAGTGACGATCACGAGCGAACTTCTGGAACGCGTGCAGATTAAACCTTCATTTTTGGGCGGTCACATTACCGGTGGCGAGACATGGCTATCTGACTACAACCCTGAGACGAAGTACCAAAGTTCCATTCGGCACCTCTGAGAGTCCCCTTGCCCTAAGAAGGCAAGAAAGAGCAAGTGGAAAGTGAAAACAATGCTTATAGTCTTTTTTGATACCAAGCGCGTGGTTCTGAAAGAATCTGTACCCCAAGGTCAGACATTCAATGCTGTCTACTATGGGCACCTTGAGATTGAGAAAAAGGCACCTCCGAGAGCGAAAGGAGATCGCCGATAACTGGCAGTTGCGCTACGACAACGCTCCCAGCCACACTTCTCTGCGTGTACAGGCGCGGCCATAAGTAAACGGAGCACGCTATTGCGTTCGAAGTGCAATTAAGCTTTCTCTATTGGTAATGAAGAGGCGTTGTTTGTCTACAAAAAAGCCCACCAACCTCCTCTACCAGCATGCGCGTACCACTGCTGGAAATTTCAATTAGGCGACGCGTGAAAAATATTCGAAGACAGTTGCGTGCTCCGTTTACTTTTGTCCGCGCCTGTACGGGAGTTGTTGGCCAAGCAGAACTTGGCGACGCTGCCCCAGCACCCCTACAGTCCTGACCTGGCTCCGGCAGAGCTTATCCTGTTCTCAGGAATCAAGAGCGCCCTGAAAGGAGTCCGTTTGGCAACATCGAAGCTATCCGCACCGCCGTGACAAAGGCCGCAAATAAGGTTAACGTCGACGCCCTCCAGGATACGTACAGTACATGGCAGAGTCGCTGCAAAAATGTGTAGATGCTTAAGGGACTGCTTGGAATAATTTTAAACGTTTGTAAGGATATCTTGAACAAATTGTTTTCAATGGATAATCTTGCATTACTTTAATGCGCTGCTCTCTACGCTCTTTAAATGCGCGGTCGCCTTGATGGAAGTTTCCGACGAGGCTTTCTAATTGTTTGCATTGAACTGCGGCTTATGTCGATACAAATATTTATTTCCGCTCTCTACGGAGCGGTGAAATCGCATCGATATATAAAAATACCGTAAGAAAATACCGCAAGTTTTCATTTATAATATTGTGAAAATCAGGATTTTATTATACAGACAAAAATATTTCAACCTTTTCTATAACACATTTGCCTTTACATCCGACATGCATGAATATTACAATGAATTGTTTTACTATCCGTACATGACGGTTTATTTGACGCCCACGGTTTTAAATCAAAACTGCAGCTAGAGAAAACCAACAGCGCCAGCGGTCATAAACACACCAAAATTTACTCTTTGCAGCCATTTCTGGAATTCGAAACATTATGTGTGTGCACACTTACATACTTGCGTAAATGGTTTGAGTCGACATTCTTCACCAGCACTCTTTGTTTCGGTGGCTTTCCTCGGATCCATAATACACGCCTATCCGAGGCATCTGGGCTTTGTACTTTCTGGCTATATAACTGCGTTCATTGGACTTTGACTGCACAAGTGGTGCCACAGTGAATAAATTTTCTTTGTCAGGTTTCCCCGATTAGTGAGTCACATCTAAAGAGCAGTAACCAGACAATACAAGGTGCAGATGAGGTGGGTGGCCTATGGCTAGACATAAATAAGTCAGGCATAAAACAGGATGCATTCAAAAGCAGCAGCGACTACATTACGCTTGAATAAATGCATCTCATCTCTATCCAGCAATTCTGACCGAAAGCATTTTTGAGTGGAAACAGTTCACTAATACAATTTTTTCAAATACTGAAGTTTTCAGTACACCCAGCAAACCACAAAACGTTACACGGATGTCAGCGAGATATTTACACTTGACAATAGACGTCTTCACCAGACATCCAGTTTACTACCACTTACCAAAAATCTGCGTACCTACATCATCAGAATTAGTGTCCGGTCAGAGGTATAGTAAGGTATAGTAGGTATAGAGGTATAGCACGACTTTTAGCAGATTTTTTTGCATGATATAAGTACGCCCAGTCTACATAGTCTAGACATATATACAGGGTGTTTCACCTAAGACTTTCTGCAAGTTTTAAAAATAAGCTATTTGAATTAGATGCGTGCTTTTTCTGGCATAGCATTGTCAGTGGTGTAGTACATCATAATTCAACTAAGACGTGCTAACTAGCAGGCTTTTTAACGAATATTTAATAGTTAACTTTTAAACTATTACCGTTGGGCTCCTTAATTATTGAGAGGCATGCAGCCCACCGTAAGTAATGTCCATATCCGTTTTTAGAATTTCGAGAACGCGATTATCCTCGGCGCTGTGGCCCAACAAATTTCGCCTACATCGCGCCAAAATGCATGCGGTTTGAGAAGCTTGCAGGCAAAGCAACATCTCCAGTGAACCTAACTCGTCGAAATAGCCAAAATTGGTTGGGCCAAAGCGCCGAGGATAATCGCGTTCTCGAAATTCTAAAAACGGATATGGACATTACTTACGGTGGGCTACATGTCTCTCAATAATTAAGGAGCCCAACGGTAATAGTTTAAAAGTTAACTATTAAATATTGGTTAACAAGCCTGCTAGTTAGCACGGCTTAGCTGCATTATGATGTACTACACCACTGACAATGCTATCCCAGAAAAAGCGCGCGTCTAATTCAAATAGCTTATTTTTAAAAATTGCAGAAAGTCTTAGGTGAAACACCCTGTATATAGAATATGGGACCAATAATTTCTCTTAAATACTGCGGTTGTAATACCTGAAAAATTCTGGATCACAAGTATTGGTGACTTCCCCATCCTACTGTTCCTTGGGTCATCTCTTGCGCATAGGCTTCCTCTATAGCATGCTATAATAATGCTGACATAAACGTAATGGATAGAGTATTATGTTCAGAATGTCAGCAGACTCCTCGTGAGAAGAAATGCCCAAAGGACAGTGGGATGATGGCCTTATATTTTTGAAATGGAGCATGTAAAGCATAGGCACATGCAACCGAATTTTTACGCAATTATGCTTTACGAAAACACGCAATTGCAACTGATGAGGCTAAATGAGCTAGGAAGAAACGATGGGCAGCTATGCTAACAAAAGAACACTCTACTGCACCTTGGGTCATCTCAAGAGGGCCTAGCTATGAGCGTGGCGCATTTTAGACCTGCATCTGTATGTTTGTTTTTTCGCATGTTTCACACGTTTTTAAATCTTCACATTTTTCTGAAAAGATTTTGCTCATCTTACACAAATTACGATAACGGTTTTTTAATGGATATTTTGAAATGAAATATTGGCCACCAGCTCCCCATATGCAGATATATGCAATAAATAGGGCCAAATTGTAATCTATTGAAAATAAGTTAAATACCATCTTAGTTTTCAAACAAATATGAAGATGAATAATTTTTTCACTTTGTTCAGTCTATAAAAAATTACTTTCTCTATTGATTCCATTAAATTTATCCTATTTCATTACACAGGTCACACATTCAACTACAGAAATGCCAACGCTTTCCTCAGTTCAGCATTGCAGTAGTTATCAATGCTAGCTCGACTAGCAGTTTTAACAAATTTTGCGAAAAATTACCCCCCAAAAATTGAATTAAACCTATTTTTGTACTTTAAATATTTGAATATGTTGAATAACGCACGCCTAATCAGAAAAAAAAATATTACAGTCCTGGCTGCGGATTTAAAGAAAAGTTTTTCAGTGTGGCCTCGCATCTGGAGCTGAGATAGCTTGCATGGTCTACAGGGCAAGGTATAAATTGAAAGTAAGAAAAGTAATGAAATAGCAATGCGAAACCTGACCAAAGTAACTTGCATTTTAAACCCAATGACTTTTCTTTTTAGGTAGGATAACGTTTCCGTAAAGCGAGCATAAATACACACACACACACAAAATACAGGCAGCGCTGGTCATGCCTCGCGGCAATTTCCAACTTTAAATGGAGTGAGGCAACACAAAATATCAGATGATTGAAAAATGTGAAATTCTAAAATCATATCTCGATTAAATTCCCAGGAAGTCACAAGTAATATCTACGAGGTGTCTAGGCTAAGGCAGATATGTCATGGGTACGTCTCCAGCTTTTCTACGAAAAAAGGTCGGCAAAAAGACGTCACAGCGATTATGCCTCAAAACGTCTACGTCTAGACTTAATCCGAGCATCTCTGGGTGGTTTGTGGTTTGCTCGGTAACAATAATATATCCGCAGTTTTACCTATAACAATTTGCAATTTTTGGCTATTAACGCGCTTGCTGTCGTAAAAAAAATCCGCATTGGTTTTCTATGAAAGTGATTACTGCTGGATGCGAGCGATGGAAAAATTTTACAAGGAAGATTTTGTTACTTATCTAATGAATGGATCATTACCTTCAATGTTTCTACAAGAGTGCCTTACAATATTGTATTAATGAAATTTTTGTCGAAGAATGTTCGACGTGGGGTGGAGGGGCCAAAACTCGGAAGGCCAGACAAGTTCTACATTCAGTACTTGAACCCAGGATACTATACCAGGCTCAGTTCCAATTACTGATAAGACGACGATGGGTGGTGCTAGAACAATAAATAGCAGCACAGTGCGCACTATCGCGGCCTTGCCAAAACTGTCACCCACCACGGTTCTCCGGGAAAAATCGCAGTAAAATACACCCACCACTTATTGAACAGCGAGAAGCAAAAATGCATCTCAAGAAAGAGAAACGTACGTCCGCTGCAGCTGCTTGCAATGAGATGAGAACATCGTCACCGAAAATGGGTAGGCCCCTTCATGGCATGCACTGCAATAACTGCAAACAAGGAGAACAAGCTCCATTGTAGAGCAAAGCTTACAACTCGAACAGTGTTTCATATAAGTACAGCAACGTGTATAGCTTATATGCACGCATCAATGATAGAAAAAGGCGAAAAAAAAGGCGACTACTAGCCCTGCACATTCTCAGTTCTTCACACGTCGTGAATACGTCTCGGAACATCTAGACCCACTTGTAATGGAGCTCTACGATATCGGTGATGCGGTGAAGTATATAAATAAAATGCCATATATAACAGGGGTCTCTATATACAGGACACCTTATTGCTGTTAAACAACTCAAAAGAGCCACGAATACTATAAGCATCACTCAATATACATGTTTCTAATATGAAAATAATCAAACGCATCTAGATCTATTGGACTCACGAAGATACTATGAATGTTGACCAGAAGAAAGCTGCCATACTTTAGACACCCAGCCCCCTATACGAAAGCATCGCCCATTAATATCTCTGTTGATCTCAGCTCCGCTTTCCCATCTGGTCGTCCTCTATAAGAAGTATACGTGCCTTAATTGTCCCGAGCACTTAACTCGTCCTGCGTAATTTAACGAGATTGGAGGAGGTATGCCTCAGGAAGCTATTGCCTGCTGGGCCGGTCCCTATTACGTAGGTAATGTGCCGACGGGTCTCTACGGAAGATTGCGTGCACAGCAGATGTCCAAGAGTTCAACGCCGCCCTCTGAAGTGCATATTCGCCACCTTTTTTCAGGGTGTGTACAGGAAAGCAGGACTCAGTAACAGGGTGATTACTCGAAGTTGGGCTTACGACCGCCAGGAAGGAACACCTTTCCTTGTGGCTAACGGACAAAGCTCAAAGCCGGAGTCTAGTCTAGTTACCGGAATATAATAGCCTCTACGACATACTGTTGTTTAACAAAATCTCTTTTTATGCCACATTATGAGCCCTTGAAATAAAACAAAAAAATCAAGTCCAATCTGAAAGCTCAAATTTCACTTTTTACCTCTTTTTCTGGCAAATTAGCATTTTTTTATTACTGATTCCTTCGAAAGAAATTTATTGAAGCTGAAACTATAGCCCTTTTGGTTTAGCGTTGTATTGCGGAGTTAATTATAAAGCGCATTAGAGCAATAATCACGGTAACATAGCAGAAATGCTTTCAATTTGGAAGGATTTTAAGCTTAGGGTACGTCACGTAACTCTACCTTGAAATAATTCACTGCCAGCATAAAATGAACGGCCACTGGAGTTGGTTAAGGTTATCGCATTCTGTGCTCTGCAAAGTAAGATTTAAGTGGATAAAAATGTTTGCACAATACGGTAGCTTCCCAACACACGCTGCAACCAGTTATTTGCTGTCATGTCGGGGGTATATTTGACAAAAAAATTTATACTGGCATGTGTTTTTCTGCTTGAAAATACCTGGTACTTCTCACGGGCGCTGCAATGCGCACATCGGCACACAGTTGCCAATCATGCCTCTCGCTGATGGAAGCATCGTCAATGCAAAAAAAGCAGCAGCTGCTGAGAATCCGTTGATCACAGGCTTCTTCCCATTGCTGACAATATCGACCAAGCTCCCGTGGCTCTAACACTGACCTTAAACCATGAAACGCGTATGAAAAGGATGGGTTTGCAATAGTTTCTTCATCTGAACAGTTTAGGCTAACTTTGGACCAATTCGACGATCATTCATGGTCATGCGTAGCAATTTGGTACCGGCAAAGCAGCGGATGCTAGTAGTAAAAGAAACCTGGTCGGCCTTTGGGATTGACGTTAAATATATGGGGGCTAAGACTGAAGCAAGTAAGGATACCAGGGGTGCGCAAGAAATCTAATCTAAACGTCTACGTCGAAACATGCGTGATCCTATTAGCAGAATGAAGATTAAATTTATCAGTGGCTTCTTGACGGCTGTCATCGTTGCCTCGCCCACAGCTGCACTACATCCGCAAGCAGTCCTCCCGTTTACGACAATCTAGTCAGGTGCCATTTTGCCGTTGCTCAGTGTAACAGATGTGTATGTTGCGTCGTCTTCTGCTGTGTCGGACGGTACGTTCATTTTGCATCCGCTTGCATGCTTCCTGTCTAGCCAATTGCTGACGTCAAGCAGAGGAGGGCTGACAGGCCTGAGTTATGATTTCCGCCAGAGCAAGCGTGCATCTTGCGTTACTTGGTCGACAGCACCAAGGGCTGTGAATAAAAAGACCGAAACACCAACCATCAGCGTCTTTACCAGCTTGGCTAATACTTGACTGTTCCCTGCAGAATTGTTTCTAGGCCGGATTCAGAATGCGCATCACACTTGTACTTGTCTTGCTGTCGATGGCAGCGCTAGCAGCAGGTAAGTAATTTTATTCATGCTAACGTACTTAAGCCGGATCATTTGCCCTCAGTTACATACACTATGCCGAAACTGATTCCAACGGTTTGGTCATAAGGAAGCACAGAGTGTGGGCTAAAATGTTACTGATACGGGCTCTTTGAACCACTTTCAGCTTCAAGATATCGCAGATATAAAGCATATGCTTGTTCTCCAATATGTGTGTCAAGTAACGTTTCTTTAAGTGCAGCAAATTAAATACAACCTAGTTTGAAGATGGAATGTTGACAACATTTTGATATATAGATCTATTTCTTTCGCGCTTTATAAATTTCTATTAAGAGCTAGTACTATGTGTATGATGACTAGAGCCATATTGCTTTTTCTTTTCTTTCAGCACTACCAACTGCTTCCAATAATGTCTCCAAACCCTGCTTCCAGGTAAAGTTACTCCGTTAGGGCATATACACACACATCAGATACTTTTACCATATATACTTCTTCAAACTCCTCGAAGGTTATAGACATCCCTTCCACACCAAACAGGTGATTTGCTGGAAAACAATCACTTAAAGTCAGTAATCTATATCAGGACTCGGTTATTCTACTGCTCATGAGGATAATAGTTTGTCTTTCTTTTAATAAATATATCTGCACTACGTTCTGCGTCGGTAAATAAGCGCTCAGCTACTATAGACAGCAAGACCTGCGGTACCGGTAAGTCACGGTAATAATTGGCACAATTCTTCGCGTACAGAATTTCGTCGCCATCAAGTATGTTGACGTCCCATTGTTCTCACTGAAAACACATGCTTTTCTTTTTTTCGCGCGGCTGCAGCACCAGTTGCTGCATTTACTTTTATTTAACTGCTACGCAGTGAATAGAAGGTGCTGAAATCTTGCATGTCCTATTATAAGATTCATATCTATGAACCTTTTAGAATTGATTTGGCTTGCAAACTGAAGATGAATGGCAGAAGGGTGCGTTTTAATGTGGTTCGAATTGTTCAGAAAGCGGTGCGGTCTCCTGCGCAATGCGACCTTTTTGATCGTGGCAATAAACGGAGTGTCACGGTGCTATTCACTTATATCGCTCTCAAAGAATCAATCCAGTGAAACTATTGAGCAGGGCATTTATTATTTTCTCCGTTGACGTGAAACTTGTAGCCTCACCTCTTTGGAGGGACCTGAGTGCGCGTAATACATGAGCTACAGCAGAATATAGAACCCCAGAAGAGCACGAAAAGAATTTTATTCATTAGGAAAGATTTCAGACTGCCCACACTGAGCTCAACAATTTCGTGCACACTTGACATATTAATGCAAATGTCATTATAGGGTAGGAGAAGAAAAAGAAATTATATCTGCTGCATGCATCGATCTACGTTGGGTTCATTTGCCATTTTTCTCGCTTGCAGACACGTTATGGCAAACTCTGCGTCGGAGGAACGGACGCACCAGGAGAAGATGAAGGCAGTGACATTTCTTACGTAGAGCTAGACAACAAAGGTGAACATAAGGATGACGGAGACGATGTCAGGGATGATGATGATGACGATGGTGACAACGATCACGACGATGACGACGAGGACGACGACAAGCATGACGACGATGACGACGATGATGACGACGAAGACGACGATGATAAGGACGACAAGCATGATGACGACGACGACGAGGATGATGATGATGACGACGACAAGCGCGAGGATGATGACGATGACGACAAGCATCACAACGATGATGACGACGACGAGGATGACGACGAGAAATAGCATGGCCACACTTCAACTTCCGAAGCTTCCTCGTCAGCAGCCGATGCTACCTCAAAGCAAACTTTGAAAGCCACCACCAAATTGCAGTACAAAAATGCAAACGGAAGCAGCACCACTCAGAGAACACCATCAAGCATATAAGTAGCGTCGCGCACTCACGCTTTGTCTCCGCCTCAGAACGCTCTCCAGGACACGGCATCAGCAGAAAAACAAGGTCCGTAACACGAATTATGAAACAATGAGAAGACTTCTCCAAAGCTTCTGCTCTTGAATAAAAAAAATCTAATTTTCCTTCTGGCGTACTGATGTGAAGGTATTTTTGATCGTTTGTGCAACACTGGCACCTTGCCCTATAAACTGTTGTGCTTTCTTGCGCCGCAAGAAATACAGTTCTGGTGCAGCACATTAATGCACTAACCGAAGATGTCGAACACAAATGGAGCCTGGCGTATACGCAGCAGATCAGTCGTGGCGTCCTGTAGTGGCGCCTTGGTAGGTGCTAAAAGAATATTCGGGCGAGAGAACAATTCTTTTCCTTGCATGTCCAATTGCAGTGTTTTTCTCTTTCATTCGTAATTGTTACTTGAAACTTGGAGCAAAAACCCGTCTGTGTACATGCGTCGTTGCGTGTGTGTGTGATTTCTCGATTGTGAAGCTTCTCAAGTCAGCTTGCCTCGAGATTGGCTGAACCAACACAAGCTGCCTCGGGAAATCTTCGAAGGCTTGGAAATCCGTGAATCCGGAGAATAGTGCATTAGCGCTCCTTCAATGTGCCTGTCAAACAAACAAGTGAATTTCCTGCGCAGCAGTCTAAGGAGATAATGATGAGAATTTAACCGGTGTGTTGACTCCTCCTATGCAGATTATGCGGCGTTCCTAATAGATCTTCAGTTCCCACTGCAGCCTACGTAGGACTGCGCGAATAGGACAACGACAGGACACACAAGAATGAAAACGACACCACGAGCGCAGGCTTCCTACGTGGAACGCGCTTGGGTTCCGCGGTTGTATATCGTGTGCTTGCATTCATCAATAAACAGAAGTCCGCGCTCGTGGTGTCGTTTTCGTTCCTATGTCTCTTGTCCATGTTTTATTCGCGCAGTCCTAACTTTTCATGCAAGGAACCATTAATCCACATGAACCTTGTGAAACGTAGTATCTCAGATGCTGATCGGGCAGGCATCGACATCAGGACTGACACTGCGATGTTCCCGCAGAATATGTTCAATCGTGTCTAGAGACTAATCGCGCGCTCTACACAAATCATCATCTGCGGTACAATTTTCCATCCATAGGGAGTTATGTTTTCAAAAACTCGGAACATATATCCCGGTGAACAATATTTTCCTCTTCTATATACGTACGTAGTCGGCACATTTGGCACTGCGTTTCCTGAGTTCATACCTCCTTCCTCATACACGCTCTTTTTGACGCTATTTACTACACCATTCTGGTATCCTGTGTATGCACTCGCTAGTAATCTGCTTCTAAGGGATTACTTATTGGCTTACACCCTACTGCAGCTATAAGGCCGCAAAGGAAAGCTATGCACCTTTCACAGCAACTACACGGTTTGCGAAAACTTCTTCCTCTTCCAGAGTTCGAACCGGAGTCACTGCTTCACCGAGGCAGTCGTTCTGCCAACTGAGCTAACCGGCACGGATAGCGTATGGTAGGGTGAGAGCGAATTGATCAGCCACTCGAAGTGGGAACGATATTCCAATACTCAGGGGAACCCCCCGGGCGGAGTAGGTTGGTGCTAAGGGAGTAATTAGTCATTAGCGCCCACCCAAGCGTAGCCATCTTCCTCAACTGTGAATGAACGCCTTCACTGTGCGCAATGGCTGAATAGTTTAGGTGCCCAGCACTTTTCCTTCCTTTTCCAGAGCAGAACCTAGTACAAGCTCCTATCCTGCGTTTGGTGATCTTCAAGTGATGCCCATCAATTTTCGCCAGCACTGCATCGTTAGTTGTTTTCCCATGACCGACTAATGCTAACCTCTCAACTGTTGTTCGTTATATTGCTGCGACAATATTCATTGTTTCATGACTGGCGTGTACAGAGCCTATCAGCCGAGACAGTCGGCGGAGCATGTCGGCAGAGTGTGTCATCAGAGAGTGTCTGCAAGAAAATGGCCATTCGAAAAAAGAAATTTGCCGCCATTGCGGTAGGAACTCCAGCCCTGTATATTCCAAGTGGGCACGCAAAGCATACGCCACGAAGGGTCTTTTTTATGACATTTATTCGCCATAGACATGTACAGAAAGAATATATATATATATATATATATATATATATATATATATATCCGATCTTCCGAAGATTGGTCTTCCGATCGAAACGTCGAGTCGAATAAATATGTTTCCTTTAACGAAGCGTAGACTTCGCTATATATTCTTGTAAGCAGTCAAGTACCTCATGCTTTCGCAACCTATATATATTGTGAGACGGGAGACAGAGCGCAGGATGGAGCGAGCTTTAATGGCACCCGCAAGTATGGCGACCAACCCTTCGAAGAAGAAGATGAGCGATGATGATGGATACGTACAGATGAAGACGAAGGTCGCATGTTGGGCTTTGAGCGATGATGATGGATATTGTACATATGAAGACGAAGGTCGCATGTTGTGCTTACACTTTCTCCCCTCGCGTACGAAAGCGACCGGCCTGGGCGCAGATTAGAGCACAGTAGGGCGACGGGCGAAGGGTTTGAGGCGGGAAACACGAACAATCTCGGCACCTCGGCAACGACGATCATTAACAGGATGAACAGGGGCAACGCGATAGTTCACCGGGGACGTTTGTTCGAGTACAGTATACGGACCAATATAACGGCTCAAAAATTTTTCACACAATCCCGGGGTACGCACTGGAGTCCACAGCAGTACCTCATCACCAGGGAGAAAAAATATAGAACGGTGGGAGAGATCATAGGTGCTTTTCCGGGAGGCTTGGGAGGCGTCGGTATTCAGGCGGGCAATGGCACGGCAGTAGGTAAGACGAGAAGTAAACTGTTCGTGAGAGAGTCTGGAAGAGGTTGAGGGGGCGGAGAAGAAAGACGCTTCGAGGGTGAAGGTAGGTTGACGTCCATACACAAGGAAGAATGGGGAGAAGTTGGTGGTTCTTTGCATGGCACTATTGTATGCAAAGGTAACGAAGGGAAGCATGGTGTCCCAGTTGGTGTGGTCGGGCTGGATGTACGTGGCTAGCATATCGGACAGCGTGCGATGAAAGCGCTCTGTGAGCCCATTGGTCTGAGGGTGATAAGCTGAAGAGGTTTTGTGCACGGTTCTGGAGGCGTGAAGAACTTCGGCAAGGATGCTGGAGAGGAAGGACTTGCCGCGGTCACTAATAAGGACACGAGGAGCTCCATGGCGCAGAAGGATGGCGTTCAGGAAGAAGTGGTCGATCTCTGAAGCAGAGCCGGAAGGAACAGGGGCCGTTTCAGCGTATCTAGTTAAGTGGTCGATGGCAGTGACGATCCAACGGTTGCCCGTTGGTGTTAATGGTAAGGGACCGTAGAGGTCAATCCCAACGACTTCAAAAGGGGAGAAAGGACAGGGGAGAGGCTGTAGAAGGCCCGCAGGGGCAGACGTGCTCAGTTTACGACGTTGGCAAGAGATGCAAGACGCAATGTATTTTCCAACAGTGGTTGAGAGGCCAGGCCAAAAGAAACGGCGCTTGATGCGGTCATAAGTTTTCTGAAAGCCTAAGTGGCCAGCCGGGGGGTCATCATGAAAGGCCTGCAAAACTTCTCGGCGAAGAGAACGGGGTACGACCGGCACCCATGAGTCACCGAAGGGGCTGTAATTGTGCCAAAGAAGGATGTTGTCGACTAGCTTGAAAGAGTTAAGTTGGCGGCGTAGGCGGGCATTCGGTGGCCGCGTAGCACCGCTCAGACGGTCGATAAGAGTCCGGCAGTAAGGGTCGGCCCGCTGCGCCGAGGCGAGATCGCCAAGACTGGGAGCTGGCATCAAGTCAATGGGTGCGGCGGTCAAGGTTGAGATAGCCGTCGAAGGGCTAGTTTGGCAGTTTGAGGATGCGGAGGACACGCGCGGTGGATGGGTTTGGGCGAGGGGACAACGAGATAGCGCATCGGCGTCCTGGTGTTTCTTGCCCGATTTATAGTTGACGGTAAAGTCATATTCCTGGAGACGGAGAATCCAGCGGCCGAGGCGGCCGGACAAGTTCTTTTGCGAGGACAACCAGCACAGGGCATGATGGTCAGTGACAACTGTGAACTGGCGGCCGTACAAATAAGGGCGAAATTTCTGAATGGCCCAGACAACAGCGAGGCACTCTTGCTCAGTTATCGTGTAGTTCTGCTCCGCTGCAGTCAGTGTACGACTGGCGTAGGCGATGACTTGCTCGCACGAAGAGTGCTGCCGCTGCAGAAGAACTGCACCAATGCCGTGTCCACTGGCGTCCGTGTGTAAAATCGTTGGAGCATTGTCGTCGAAATGTGCCAGTATCGGATCAGATGTGAGAGCCTTCTTTAAGGTAGTAAAAGCGACCTCACAGGTCTCAGACCACACAAACGGCTGGTCAGCGCAGAGGAGCTTATGCAGAGGGGCCGCAATAGAGGCAAAGTTGCGTATGAAGCGCCGGAAGTATGACGCTAGCCCCAGAAAACTGCGCAGGTCTTTGACGCGCGATGGGCGAGGAAAATGCAAAACTGCAGCCACTTTGTCGGGATCAGGCTTTACACCTTTCTGGCTAACGACGTGACCGAGTACCTTGATAGAAGTGGAAGCAAAAAGTAACATTTCTTGGTGTTTAACTGAAGGCCGGCCTCAGAAAGTGCGCTTAATACTTCATCGAGACGAACAAGGTGTTCAGAAAAAGTCGAAGAAAAAATGACTATGTCGTCGAGGTAGCATAGGCACGTTTTCCACTTCAGGCCTCGGAGAACGGTGTCGATCATGCGCTCGAACGTGGCCGGAGCATTGCATAGGCCGAACGGCATAACGTTGAATTCGTATAATCCGTCGGGAGTGGCGAAAGCAGTTTTTTCCTTGTCGGCCTCATGCATCGGTATTTGCCAGTATCCCGATTTTAGGTCGAGACTAGAGAAAAATTGTGCACCTTGGAGACAGTCGAGGGCGTCATCAATCCGAGGCAGCGGATAAACATCTTTTCTAGTGATCTTGTTAAGGGCGCGATAGTCAACACAAAAGCGTACTGAGCCATCCTTCTTTTGAACCAGCACAACAGGCGAAGACCAAGGACTCGAAGAAGGGCGTATGATGTGGCGCTTGAGCATGTCGGCTACGTTATCTTGAATAACCTTGCGCTCACTAGAAGACACACGATACGGGCGACGGTGAATGATGCCCGAACCATCTGTGTAGATGCGATGCTTAGCTGCGGTGGTTTGGCTCAAGGTTGTTGCCTGGGTATCGAAGGAAGCGGCATGCTTGGTCAAGACGGCAAGCAATTCATCTTTTTGAGTCGGGGTGAGACCGGGGCTGATAGCAGCTGAAATAGATGCAGAGGCAGAAGCAGGGGTCGAAAAAGCGAAACTTGATGGGGCAGAGAGGAAAGAACGGCTACAGGTTGAGTGGTATCCACAGAAGCGATGGCTGTGCCTTGACGCAGAAGAATGGGTTCCGGCGTAGTGTTGAAGGCAGTCAGTAGTGAAGACCCATTGGTGAAGCGGAGCAGGGACGCGACGAGAAAGATGCCCCTTGAGAAAAGACGGGGGCTTGGTGTGACGAAAACGTCCCCAGCGTTGACGTGGGCAGAAGCAACAGGGAGGACATCTTCGCAGCCGGGGTAAAGTACATGATCAACGGTGGTAACCAGATGATGAGAAGGCAGGACAGAAATGGCAGAAAGGTCGGATTCAGAAGCTTGTAGAGTAGGGGGACAGCAGGTAATTACAGCTTGCGCAGAGTGGAGGAAGTCCCAGCCGAGGATGAGGGGATAAGCACAAGAGGGAAGCACAGCAAATACTATGTAGTGCAGGATGCCGTCGAGAGTGACTCGTGCCGTACACAATCCGGAAGGACGCATTGATTCATCATTGGCAGCACGGAGAGACGGACCACTGTAAGGGGTGCGCACCTTGCGAAGACGAGAACATAAATCAGAACTAATTACAGAAATGGCGGCGCCCGTATCGATCAATGCTTCTACTACAGTGCCTTCAATGTCAACGGTTAACATGTTCGATGGCTGTGCAGGAGGAATTGAGAGGGAGGCGTGCGGTGCAGTTTTACCTCCGGAAACTGCACAATTTAGTTTTCCGTGTGGCCAGTTGTCTGGGAGGATGGTGGACGTAGAGGCGACGACGAGCGGCGGAAAGGCGATGGGGAGCGGCGGCGCGACGACCTGTCGTTCGAGGAGCGGTCCGGAGAGGTAGAGGGATAGGAGGGACGATAATTAGTATGGTCAGCAAACGGTGGGCGGTAAGCGTACGACGAGTGCGGAGCGTCGTGGGAGAAGTCCCCGTACGATGGGCGAAGAGGAGGACTAGAGGCAAACGTCGGACGGTAAGCAGGTGACGAGTACGTAGCTCCGTTGCGAAAGTCTGGGTACCACTCGCGCTCGTCGCGCTGACGCCGACGGCACACACGGGCAACATGCCCGCGAATTCCGCAGTAGTGACACACCGGCCGACGTGCAGGCGGACTCCAAACAGGACACATAGCGGGGCTCGGGGACACAGAGACCGGAGTTTGCTGGACGGGCTGTGGATGCGACGGGTAAACAGCAGCAGGAGGCGTCGCAGCAACCTGGGCATAGGTAGGCACAAAACGCGGTAAAGGTGGTGGTTCCGCAGCCAAGGTACGAGTGACCGAAGCGAGCTCGTCTTTGATGAGATCACGCAAAGGCGAGGACGACGGCGCTGGAGGCGGGTGGGAATCGACTGGCGGTAAGGTGGAGCCGTGCATTTCCTCCCGGATAATGGATCGAATGAGGGAGCGTAAGTCCACGTCGGGTGAAAGTGGGGTGTCCCAGGTGTCTTTTAATCGAAGTGACTGAAGGTCGTCAAGACGATGGAAAGTTGTTCGGATGTCTTGAACTGACGTTGGATTCTGAGCAGCAAGCGTATTGAAGGCCAATGACCCAAGCCCTTTCAGAAGATGACGTACCCGATCGTTCTCTGACATAGCGCTGTTGACACCTCGACACAGGGCAAGCACGTCTTCAATGTAGGATGTGTAGGACTCACCGGGTAGCTGAACGCGCGTATCTAGCTTTTTTTTTTGTAGACAGCGGGGCTTGCACCAGATGTGCCAAAGATTTCTCGTATCTGTGCCGAGAAGTGAGCCCAGTCCGGGATGGCATCTTTGTGGTTGACGAACCAAGTCTTGGCCACGGCAGTGAGGTAGAACGACACGTTTACAAGTTTCATCGCTGAGTCCCAACGATTATAGGCACTGACCTGGTTATATTGGTCGAGCCAGTCCTCGACATCGTCCCCACGAAGACCAGCAAAAATGGGAGGCTCGCGCTGGAGTGTGGTGATGGTCCAAGTGGGGTGTCCAGAAGATTGGGAAGGACCGGGTTGGCTCATCATTGCTGGCGCCAGACGGTTCGAATCGAGAGGAAGACGAACGGGGGGCCCATCGGGAGTACGAGTGGTGTTGTCGCTGACGGTATCCATCGGTGCGGATGGTACGAGCAGGTGGCGACCGGAACGTAGCTGCAGTCTGTCGGCGGAGAGGACGCAGGGATCGAGAGCACACTCCACCACTTGTGAGACGGGAGACAGAGCGCAGGATGGAGCGAGCTTTAATGGCACCCGCAAGTATGGCGACCAACCCTTTGAAGAAGAAGATGAGCGATGATGATGGATATGTACAGATGAAGACGAAGGTCGCATGTTGGGCTTTGAGCGATGATGATGGATATTGTACAGATGAAGACGAAGGTCGCATGTTGTGCTTACAATATATATATATATATATATATATATATATATATATATATATATATATATATACATATATATATATAAATTTGATAGTAAACGTAACATAACTAAAAGGTCTGCAAGGATATGGAGCGCATCAGAAGAGGAAACTAATCCGGTAAAAAGTTCAATGGCTTGTAAATGTCCGTAGCCATTGGCTCAAGCCGGTTAAGGGGCGGCAAGTGATTGCGTGGTGGTCTGTACGACAGTGAGGTCGGTCGGGATTCGTACTGATCTTAGACAACGATCACTTGGAAACAAAAGTTGATAACATCATCGAAAGGGTCCCGTGATAGGCGCGACGTGACTAATATGACTCAAAAAGTTCTTGACATCATTCATGGGTGATGCGATGAGTGTCACGTGACAGAGACAACTTGCAAAAAAGTTACTGAAGTTCAAATGCAAATGCTTTCGCATTTCTCCCGTGCAGCATAATGCAGAGTTGTCCAATCTCGGCAGGTTGTTACATAATGTGCGACATCGGCAGACAGTCGGGGCCAGTAATACTTGTCTTGAATGCGGTGGAGGGTGCGAGAAAACCCGAGATGTCCAGCTGACAGCTCGTCGTGTGAGGCCTGAAGAACTTCTCCACGCAGGCTTACAGGTACAACAAGAAGTAGGCTTTCGTGTTCGCTGCAAAGTTCTTCTTCACGAGGACATCTTTCTGTAAACAGAACGAAGACAATCCTCGCTTGAACGAGGCGGGGAGTGAACAAACCTTGCCTTCCAAGTATTCGATGAGGCATTTTATGTCGGGGTCCGAGCGTTGCTGTTGTGCAAAAGACCTGGAGCTGATGGGTCCCAGGAAGGCGTCCTCATCGTCGTCCTGCTGCGCTGCATCTACAGGGGCTCCTAACAGGCAGTCGGCGTCAGACTGCTTGCGTCGGGACTTGTAAACGACGGTTACATCAAACTCCTGTAGCCGCAGACTCCATTGAGCGAGGCGGCCGGAGGGGTCCTTCAAACAGGCGAGCCAGCACAGTGCGTGGTGATCGCTGACTACCTTGAACGGTCGTCCGTACAGGTAGGGGCGGAATTTCGACGTCGCCCAGATGATGGCAAGGCACTCCTTCTCAGTTGTCGAATATTAGCTTCGGCTTTGGACAGGGAACGGCTAGCGTACGGCTAGCGATGATGTCTCTTGAGCGAGGCGGGACACTCACTTGTTCCTCCAGGACACTAAGCGCAACGTGATGTTCCGGAGTTCTCATCGATGGGATAGCCTCGGCCGTGGAAAGTGTGATCATCTTGGATCGCAGGTCGATGATCGCCTGATGCTCATTAAGGAAATCCATGCCCAAGATCACTTCGCGGGAACATTGCCGTATCACTACGAAGGTCGCGGGATAGGTATGTCCCTTGAGAGTCACTCGCGCTGTGCATGGCCCTGATGGCGTAATGAGGTGGCCCCCTGCGGTGCGATTTTGTAGGCCGTCCCAAGCGGTTGTTACTTTCCTCAGCTGCGCAGAAAACCGTCCATTCATCACCGAATAATCGGCTCCTGTGTCGACTAGAGCGGTAACTTTTCGGCCGTCGATACCGACTTCCAAGTCGGATGTCCTGGCTCTGGCGTTGTATGTCGTCTTCGGCGTCGGGTCACGGCTTCGACGGATATGTGAATTGTGGGTGGGGCGTGTGGTCGAAGCTTTTCCTGATGACGGCGTCGTTTTGAAGGCGGTTCGCGTCGTGGTCGAGGCTGTTGTTGCATGCGTCGTCGGCGTATTAGGTGCGGCGTCTACATACGGCGTGGTCGCTGGAGGGTCTTCGTCGTTTCCTCGGGAAGCAACCTGACCTCCACAGGTCGCTTTGTTTGCTCGGGACCTTGCTCGGACAGCCGCGGCGTAGCTGCAGCCCGGTGATGCAAAACGTGCGGTGGACGGCGACGGCGAGCGGGAAAGACGGCTTGACGACACGTACTCCCCTCTGTGCAGGTAGTCGTCGATTTCCCGTCGTCGCTGGCCGGGGAATGGTCGTGGGGCGTCGAAGGCGAAACCACGCAGGCCGATGTGTCTGTACGGGCAGTGGCGAAGTACATGACCAGCTTCGCCGCAATGGAAGCACAGCGGGCGGTTGTTGGAAGTCCTCCAGGCGTCGCACTTCCTGGGGCTTGGGCGTCGGTCGTAGGCTGGGCGGGCGGGGGCAGGGGAACGGCGATCGGGAACAGCTGGTTCACGTCGAAGAGGCGGAATGCGGCCCTCGCGTTGGGGCTGAGGACTGCGTAGTGCAGCAGCGTAGGTTAAGGCTGGAGCTTCAGCTGGAGGCGAAGATGACGAAGTGCCAAGCGCATGCTGCACTCCTTCGCGTACAATTTCCTCAAGAGTCGCTACTTGAGGCTGGTTGGAAGATAGTAGCAGGCGACGCAGCTCTCCTCGTACAATTTCGCGGATAACATCACATCCCGCATGTTGCCTCCGAATGCTGTGCCATCCGAGAGGGCAGTCGAGGTCACTTGCGGCAGTCGAGGAAAATGATGGGCTCGTGCTTCCAATGTTCTCTCAATGGCGGCTGCTTCACCGGTGAATTCCGCGACCGTCTTCGGTGGGGGTCGGGTCAGACCGCCGAAAAGTGCCTCTTTAGCACCACGCATCAAAAGTTCCACCTTCTTCTCTTCCGCCATGTCAGGATCGACTCGTCGAAAAAGGCGCTTCAATTCTTCTGCATATGCGGTCACGGACTCATTCGGGTGTTGGATGCGTGACTCTAGGAGCAGCTGAGCTCTTTCTTTCCTGACGACGCTCGTGAAGGCCTTCGGAACTCCCGTTTGAATAATTTCCACGTCGCTAGAGAAGCTTCGTTGTTTTCGAAGCAAATTCTCGCTGAACCTTCCAACACGAAGAAAACTTGGCTCATTTTAGTCTGGTCATCCCAACTGTTGAACGCGGCGACACGCTCAGACTGTTCCAACCATTCCTCGGCATCCTCGCCCGGTGAAGCATTGAACGTCGGTGACAGTTGGGGCTGATGTAAAATAATGGGGGCTGGTGTCACAGCGATGCCTGAAGTCGAAATCTAGGGGCCCTTCTTCGTTCGTGTGCGGTCCGGTAGCCGTCCGAATTCTGGTGGACACCTTTAGAGACGATGGCTGCTTCGCCCTTCGCCTGGGGGGGGGGGGGGGGGGTCGGCTTCTGCAGCTCTCACGTGATCTTCTTCGAGACGGCTCGGGCTGCTCTGACGGCTCCCAGGCGGTGAGGCCGACAGGGACATCCGTTAGCACCTCCACCAGATGTCACGTAGTGGTGACTGCAGTCCGGCGAACAGGAACACAGCGGGAATGTCTTCGAAACGAAACTCTTTATTCGGGCTGACTTGCGCCCGCAAAGAACTTTCACTCGGCGGCGGCGTAGCAACAAGCGTGCACGGCGGTCGTCGAACAGAATGACCGCCGCTGTCGGCCGTGCTCTTTTTAAAGCTGATAGCGAACATTCGAGATAAAGCTTTGGGAAGCTACTAGAACATTCTGGCGCAAACTAGAACCGGCTCCGCCTGGATGCGATCAATCGAGATAAATCTAGGCGCGTCTTGCGCCACAAACCACCCGATAAAGCGGTGTGTCGGCGGCCTTGAAGCATGAACAAACACTACAAAACATTACAAAGATTCGCGGCACTATTGTTCATATTTACACAGCCTCCCATGGGCATTTCTGTTCGAATGCAGCATGGAATATGCAAATTAATTAAAATGAAGAAAGGTATCTACATTTTAGGACATAGGCCCCTCGTAGTGGCACTATAATTTCTCTCATCGAAGGTTTCCACCTAGTCGATGCAGATGTGATGTGATATCAAGATTTTGTTTTCTCTGCTATCAACATCATGTGCCTCTCTAAACATCGTGTGGTGCGCATGTCAGTGGTAATAGTATCTAGATTCTAGCCGCACAACGCTGCGCATGCTATCTGGGATCAATCAGAGTGGGAAGCTTCAATTTATTTTAGACTTTCTGCGGTTATTCTGTGTACAATGACATTGCACTCCACATGCGTGCTCATGCGTTTTGACTCAATTGAAATGGAGCCGTCGCGACAGGGATGGGATCCCGTGTCCTTCGTACGCCACATTCATTTAACCCCTGCGGCGGGATAAATGACTAACTTCAAGGCCGCGTGTTCAGGGGAAAGCGCCACAATCACGTGAAAGCGGACTCTTGACGGTGAAGTCTGTTTTCGCTAATTGGGTTCAGAGGTCCTACCTGAGTGCACTAGCCCTAAGCTTCCAATCTGAAAAAAAAAGTTGCCTGTTTGTCTGAAACTAGCTAGACTGCCGAAATAAAATTAACATTGCCACGACTGCGTCACGCCTGTGCTTTGAACCCGCGGTGACGTGAACAGATCTCCTTCGCTGGCCCCTGTACGAAATCACTATGCTATCGCAGCTGTTCTTTTAAACACGGTGGTTATTACAGTGACGGTATGTTTTATGTCGATGAAGTAGGCACAAACACTAAGACAACAGTGCAAAATCAACACTATGCATAACCAAGCAAGAAAAGAGAGCCAATGCACAGCACATAACTAACACATCTTATACAAAACAGCTAAGCAACAAATCAACCCAAAAAATTTTATGCTTAAACTGAGTTCAAAAAGGAGTCGCACTACCTCCTAGTGCTACACTCTTCGTCACCTTTTTTTCTACGCTCACCGCACCGATGGCGCCTCGTGTTTACATGCCACTCTCTCGCGACCGTTGTTGCGTTGCTCTCTTCAGATAGCTTAAAGGGTTTCAAAGTTTTAAAGTGCTGTACAGTAAGGCCGCCAATCGCCGATTTGATCGATATTTGACTGAAGCATGATCTTGAAAATCTAGCCTTGAATCGAAAGCGAAATGAGACGCGTCCTGCTAGCACTCACACTTTGCAGTTGGCGAAGTAAGCTAAATCGGCTGTAATATTTTTTGTCTTTTTTGAAGCCAGGCCCACACAGATGGCACTAATGTACATTCCGATGGCACTTTATCAGTAGAATGTCAAAGCTTATTCGTAATGCATTAGAACAAATATCACGACGTGCCCTATATGTGTTAGTGGGTCCACTCGGACGAATCTTGCCGCTCTTTTGAAGCTGAGGAATTCGCTCGTCTTGTTCTCTGTACGAGCGGGGGGAGCGGCAGAAAAGATGTGCAAGAAATGGTAGTAGGTACCGTGGTAAAAAAATCTCCAGAGATCATCCTATGAACAATCTTACAAGGGAGGCATTTCTAAGAGTGACGCCTGCTGCACTTGAGGAAGAATCATGACTGCACAAAAGCCCCTTCATATGCATTACAGCTACCATTAAGTAGCAAGGGCACCAACGTTTATGTCTGAATTATAACCGGTTCACATACTACCGAACTGATGCAACATATAAAAAAAGGTCGGTCACATTGCTTCACTACGTTCACCGATGGCTTCTTGGGCACTTTTTGTATGACCCCTAAACCGGCGTTAAGGAGGCATGCGGAGAGAAATGGTGATATTTGATTTGATTTATTATTGTTTAACGTCCCAAAGCGACTCAGGCTATGTGGGACGTCGTAGTGAAGGGCTCCGGAAATTTTGATCACCTGTAGTTCTCTAACGTGCACTGACATCGCACAGTACACGGGCCTCTAGAATTTCGCCTCCATCGAAATTCGGCCGCCGCGGCCGGGATCGCACCCGCGTCTGAAAGATGTGATGATATTTCAGCCGCTTCAACTGCATTAAAAAAATATTCAGCAACTACGTATGCTATACCCGCATGCATTTCTGCACAGTCTTGTGCTCCTCCACAATTGTAAGTAACGTGATACAGTCCGGAACAGAAATGTCTTACTGAATGTAACCAGAAGTAGTATTCGTCTTAGTGCACTCTAAACTTTGTAAATTTTGTGCAGGGAATTATTTTACAAAGACACCTATTATGCAACAATTAAGTGCAAATGTCAGCATTAACAAAATTCAGAATTGATTTTTACTATTCTGGTAGATTTTTTTTTTCATATGATTTATAATTCATTTGTCATATTAGAGAATGAAGCGGCCATAATACCACAGAACAAGGCTAGAGTTGAATTCCCTACAATGCTACGTACTAAATGAGGTGAAGTTTTGTTGCGCTCTGCTTTCTTGGAATGGAAGCGTACTGGTGGTTCAGTGCAAAACTGCGAACTGAGGAACGCACGGAGAATATTTTGGGACCTGTACTTAGGTTTTACTAAATAGGAATAACTGTTTTCAAATGGTGACAAAAATGAACTGAAATCACATTTTAAGCAATATGTGCTTCAAAAACTGCGATGAATATGTATTTGGTCAAAATTAGCTTCTGTAAACTTTCATTATGCGTTCCATTTTCTTCTGTTTGTGAGATTCATCGTGCAAAGCAGCAAGGAGTACGAGTGACCCTCTTCAGTCAGGATACCTGATCACTTCTTCATGTGCAGTAGGGCACTGAAAATTAGGTTTAAAACTGATTTGTAAAGCGGAAATTGCCGAATGCGATGACGGGCCGACTACTGAACTCAGATCGGGAACTAAACATTGGTCCGGAGTTTAGATAACTTCAAGCAAGGATTTAGTTACAGTCTTGCAAGTGAGTCTAAGCCAGTGAAGTACAGTACCTAATTACGAATCTTTTCCTCACTGTTACCAGCTCCATGTCATGCTAGGGTAGGATCTATGCACTTTGCACACAAGATATATTTGAAATGTTCCGCAAAAAATGAAGAAGAGTTATTTGTGCGGGTTAATTACGCGGCGTTAAGTACGAATGTTTTCGACCTTTGTTTGCCGGCGAAATTCTGAATTGATGCATTTGTTGTTATTTTTAAGCCACACCATATGTGCTTAGAAAATTCCACAGCTACATTTGCATGTTTTCCTTCAAAAACGAATGGCGGTGATAAAAAGTCTAACGCTGTAGTCCCAGAACATTTGCACTTCAAGCACAGCGTTGTCGTGTTTCTCTTGTGAGCATCTATTTTACATTCAAGCTCTAGCTGGTGGAATAGCCTGCATCGCGCCATATTTCAAAATCTAAATGTCAGGAGTTCGTATACCGAAGAGCAGTTGCTTTCTTCGGTCATTGTCATAGGTTTTGGTACCATATTTAGTCGCTGAGAAGTCGACGTGCTTTTTTTAACGATCATGCTCTCCAACATACAGGGTCAACCACGCCGCAAACAAAGAGCAGGGCAAAGCGCGAACCAGGGACAAATTCAGAAAATGAAGAGCGAGGACGACGTCAGGGGCACAGCTGCAAATTTGTTGGCCGGTCACAAGGATCTATTATTGAGCATACCAGCTGCAACGTCTGCTTAAGCGAGACTAATCTTCCAACGCCGGAAACGCTGGTCAGTCGTCTAACCACATCTATTATTGCGGCAGTGGACGCGGCAGAGACGGGGCCCAAATCTAATTGCTTCAACTTACGTTTGTAGCTTCCGGCTGAAACAAAAGCTGGCATCTGGGGCATGAACTCTCATGAGCACGCCTGGATATTTGCTTAACGCTCAGCACATTTTTTTTTCAGCGTATGACCTACCTGGTCAGCCTACTGGTGGGAAACTCATCTGGAAACCCTGGAAACTGAGCAGATAACTTCGGTCACCGCTCATCGCTCGTCAGAGGAAGGAAACAAAAAACTAGGTTCCACAACCTATGTTTACCGGTCAGTATTCACTGTTCTCTTTTTATGCTAGTCCACCCAACCACAGCTGCTACCTCTTCTGTATTTGTTATATATGCCTGTGACCACGGGACGTGAGGTTGAAATGTAGTGTAACAACTAGAATAAGATTTAAGCAATGAGGATCACTTACTGGGAATGCGCGTAACCCTATCAAATTGGGTTGGTTTATGGTTGGTTTATGGGCTTTAACATCACAAAGCGACTAAGGCTATGACAGACGCCGTAGTGGAGGGCTCCGGAATTTCTACCCCCTGGGGTTCTTTAACGTGCACTGACATTGCACAGTACGCGGGCCTCTAGAACTTCTCCTCCAAAGAAATTCAACCGCCGCGGCCGGGATCGAACCCGCGTCTTCCGGGTCAGCAGCCGAGCACCATAACCACTGAGCGACCGCGGGGACAACACTGGACTATTCTTCAAAGCAAAATGTTAAAAGGAGCGAAAAGCATAGAAACGCTCCACGATACGATGGGGTCCTAAATTGCGGTTTCTCGAGCACAGTTTGAAAGTTTCAACCGTCGAACCATGTACCCAATTGCCCTAAGCCTGGATAAAATTACCTTTCCGTGGAGAACGCTGGTGATTGGAATTGTAAAATTGCTTCCATGAACAAAATGTATGGCGTTCATAGTTGTCACATTTCTTGTACAATGTAATAAATTCTTCGAGAGCACGGTATACTAATGAGAGAAATTAAGCCCTAATCTTCATTAATTAAGTGTGGCAATCTGGAAACTAGCCATGATTACACTAAGCCGCACGTTGTAAAAACTAATTTCAAGTCATTGAATCAAAACTGTGAACTCAGTGTTCGACAACTCTTGGGAACAATTACCTATGCTGTTAGATGAAATGCTTTTCAATGTCGGCCCCAGTGTGTTGCTTAAGAACAGTGCAAGTGAAGACAACCTAACGTTCTTTGTTTCACCATAGCCATGGTGCGACGAAGAAAGCGCGCCTTTCTTTCGACGCATTAGATTTTCCAGCAAAGACGAAGAGCTATGCATAATTGAACAGTTGTGTCGTAAGATGATTTTGAGGGAGCTACTTCAGCTGAGAACAAAAACATGTGGGTCTGACACAGCAAGGAGAAAAATGGTGACAGGGACATGAGAGACTACCTTGTTAGCGAGACGTTAACTCGGCCACGCTAGTTCAATGGTTTGTAATGAACAAAGGCGCGTCTAGTGAATACGGGTGTCTTAGAAGGGTGCTTTAGAGACGTACTGTGGTGTAAATGCCTTTCGAGTGTACACCGATGTATGAGTATATTACCTTTCATTAAGATCAATTTTCATTTCATTTTTCTTTTCTTACGGCGTGGTTTGGGTATCCACGGAGATATCAGTAACCGTCATTTCCTTAAAATCAGTTTTCATCTCATTTTCCTTCGCTTACGGCACGGTTCGGGTGTCCACCGAGATATTACAGACAGGCGTCGTTTCCTTTACTTCGGGCAAGGCGTCGCGCCGAACGGGCGATGGCGTTCCGTGGACCCCTTGGCAACGCTGCAACACGCTCTCCCGTCCCACTCTTAAAGATTAAGCTTAAGCCTCCTCTGAATTTTTTTCTCCATTCAACTATCCATTCAAATATCCGTTTTGAGCGATTTCTCGTCATTACACTGTGTTAGAGCACCGTAAGCTACTGGTATAGGAAGTGATGACGAGTGATAGGTATGCGTAGCATGGCTACATGCCCGTCATTGAAGCTTGTGTTTCGTTACATTCTGCAGTGATACTCGACTGCTCCTTAACACGTGAGCGTCCAACCATAATTTTTGCGTCTTAATAAACCAAGTTCAAAAGAATATTTTTCACGTGTCGTCCTCCAAAAGCTTAAATTGGGCTTGCGCAAATTCAAGAGGGAGAACTCCTGTAGAACTGCTTGGGATCGTCTAGAGCTACACATACTGTTTCCACCTGTGTTTGTAAACACGGTATTGTTCTGTGACCATCATCACCATCAACCTGACTTCGCCAACTGCAGGGTAAAGACCTGTACCGTACCTTTCCAATGACCACTGTCCTGTGGAATCTGCGACATCCCTATTCCGGAAAACTTAATATCATCCACCCACCTATCTTTCTGCAGCCCGCTGCCACGCTTGTCTTCTCTTGGAACCCACTCCGTTACACTTCAATACCATCGATTACCTTGCCTTCGCATTACATTCCCTGCCGAAGACCATTTTTTCCTCTTCATTTCGACTAGAATATCAATAATCCGCATTTCTTCTCAAACCCAACCTGCCCTCTACCAGTCTGTTAGCGTGGCACTTATCATTTTGCTTTCCATAGATCGCTGCTCTCTTCTTAGCTTAAACTTAGCCCTTTTCGCTAACGTGCATGTTTCTGCCCCTTAGATGCGTAGTGGTAAGACAAAGCTGATGTACATTTCTCTTACGGGATATTGACAAACTGGCATTCATGCTATGAAAGAACCTACCAAATGCACTCCACTCCATCCTTATTCTAATTACTTAGTTCTCGTGATTAGGATCTGCGTTACTGCCGGTCGGTAGTAGACATATTCCCTTACCACTTTCAGGCCCCTCACAACTATTTACAAACTCTTGTTTTCTTCCGAGACTGTAGAGTGTTACTTTAGTTTTCTGCATATTCATTTTTTACTCACTGCTCTGCTCGGTCTGTCTAGCTCATTCAACTATGTGATTGTTTATTCGAAAACCAGATGGCGCCGCGTGTCACATTTACGCGCGCCCCCAGGGCAGTGCGGGTCGCTGTTCACTGCACTGTTTCATTATAAAGCTGCATACTGTTTAGGCCTTCCAAACTGTAATTTCGATCAGTAGGTGTGCCCATCAGCGGGGGATTCCTGCGCCCTTTTTTCATGATGCAGCGGTTGCGCTGCTGACGAAGTCCCGGTTTGGTGCGCGACCGCTTCCTCTCGTCTCTGGTATGCATTACCGTCCTTACCGAAAGTAACCGAGATCCTGCTTCGGCGGCCGGAGCAGGCTCTGAGCCTAGAGACGGCACTCCTTATCTTAACCGCTGGCCACTCCTGCCCGGCTCTGGGTGGAAAGTGGCTGACATGAGCCTGCGCCGTCGTTCAGCATGAATTTTATCGTCCAACGAAGGAATTCGAGAGGCGGGCTTCCGTCAACCAGCTTACACACGCAGTCGGTGAGCAGCGGTTAGCGCCAGGCATCGCAGCGCCGCCGCTCGGCTGAGAGACCACTGCTGTCGCGGATGCTCGGTTACTCTTGGCAAAGAGGGTACGAAGCCTATTCACTTCAATAACTTTCAAGTGTGCAGGACCTTTTTTGCGAGTAAACTGCACAAGAAAAATTAGACAGCCGCATGTATTCTGCAGTGCAGTGGATGCAGAGTTTAGAATATCAGACACCTTCAGCTCGGCCGTGAAAGGCGCGCAGTGTTTTCTATAAGAATCTCCCTTGAGTACAAGTTTGAGACAAGAGGAAGAGGACGGGAGGTGTGCTGACGTGTGTCGCATGGGCTCCCACCTCGAAGCCACTTTTCGGCGGAAAGAGTGAGCCTTCGGACTCGAATATTTTGGAAGACATCCGGACCGTCGTCCACTGCCTGCTGAAGCCAGATTTTGTCATTCTACGGACACCTCGCATATTGCGGGCCGACTGCCGGCCTAGCCACCGAGCTAGGCTTAGCTCGTTACCTCTCCGCCGGGAAATGAGCGCCAAGGCACCCGCAAAAATGGAGAACGCCGTGGAAGGCGAGAAAATATCACCGTCGGAGCTCGCGGACAAAAAATGGGAAAGCATTCTTTGGTACCACGACCGACAACGAGGCCTGAAGAGTAAAGGGCCTGCACCAACCGACGACGAGCCGGCGCTGGGCCACGGCCAAGGCAAGTCGAATTCCTATTTTCCATCGCGAAAGTAACGGGAAAGTCTACTTGCACTCAGCAAGAAAGCCCTTCTCCCGCGCTTATCGACCCAGGATTAAAAAATAGCCTGCCGGTCACAAGGTTAGAATTTGAGGCACTTTGCGCAAGGACTACTACTCTTCTGCGCTTACGAGGCGACCAGGCTGCCGCATGATACGGTGAAGGATGAAGACATTATCATAGTCAATTCGGACAACATCATCTTCAAGCTATGACCACCCGATCGCCAACGGGCGACTGCATACGCCAAGATTGAAAAACGGCATCTCCAAGGTCAAACGTACAAAGTGACGTCGTACGTCGCGGCGCCCGAAGACTAGGTCAAAAAGCGCATTTCAACGCCTACGCGTGAGACTCTCTCGAAGCGGTTCGCCAGGGGTTCGGAAGCAGAAACGAAGGAATAGAAGTTGGGGATGCCCGAAGGATCGCACAATCCAGAACGATACAAACCACCTTTTTTGGAAAGAAGCTACCCAGCTAACTAATATATAAAAGCGGCATCTTTCGGGTAATCGCCTTCAGGGAGCAACATGAAGTTTGCTACAACTGCAGGAGGTTAGGACACCGGGCCGATGTCTACCAGAAACCTACAACGCACCTCTGCCGCATCTAGGGAGAAAATCATTCACCCCCACCTCAGGAAGAACAGCCAACCTGCCAACCGTATGCATCGTCTGCAACGGGGGCCACAACACGGGAAGCCGGAATAGCAAATTCTGGCTGATCGACAAGAAAAAAGAGGGAACACCCCATGACAACCAGACACCCAAGCAAGGGGACAACCACTCACCACTACAGGGACACCAGTCGAGGCCCAGGAAGAAGGAGCAAGGTGCTACCGGAAAAGGAGGCAGCCACAGTCGGAACAACTCCAGCTCCTTCCCGACCCTGGGGAACCCTGCAGAGAACGAGAGGAGAAGCTCGAGCGGCGGACGCACTCACAGCCGCTCCAAAAAAAAAAAACGTTGTGGTGGTGGTGGTGGTGGTGGAAACTTTGATTGCCAATGATGTAAATCGGGGGGGGGGGGGGGCGAAGCCCCCTACATGGCACTAGGTGAGCTGGCCAGCAGAGGCCTCTCAATCTAATGACGCTAGACAGGACGACTTTCAGATCTAATTACAATCCCGAGACAGAGAAATTACGAGCCTTAAAGGAGTTGGCGAAATTAAACGCCTGTTACAAGCGCCTTAGGTACAGACAGCCATTGCTGCTAGAACCCATCCACAGCGTCCCAGGCTTCGACCAGTGACGCGATGGAAACAGACGCCATTTTGATCCTCCCTCCACCGCGTCAGTAAATGGCCCATAACGCGGCGGAAACAGAAGCCAGAATAGCAAATAAAAGACCACTTTCTATAAAAGAAGGCGAGGAATCGAAAAGAAAAGCCGAGGCATCGGAAGCCGACACCCCGCAGCCGTAGAAAGCGCCTACCAAACTCAGGGCAGACATCAAAACTCTGTCAGAGGGAACTATCGCTGCATCAACAGAACAAGCAACCTTCCAAGGCTTCGTTACCACGAAATTTGCAGAGATAGATATTCGCTTTGCAACACTAGAGGGACAGGTATCCCAAATAGCCACCTGCATGGAGGAAACAATGGATAGGCTTACAACCATCGAGGCCCTCCTACCCCCATCTTGGATCTATCCACGACGCCACAACAATCTATAACCCAACATAGCACCACGCCAAAAATTTGATATTTGGCAATGGAACTGCACAGGCTTCCGCCGCAAGCGGGCCCACTTGCAGCTCCGTATCCAACAAACACCGTCTTTTAGCTAGCGGCAGGGTACACTACCCGGCTATAAAGCATACCTGCCACCCCATAATGACACTAGCAACGCAGCCGGCTCCTTCATAGCCACGCTGGTGCATAGAAATATCACCTCGATTCAACATTTTATAAGAGAATCGGAAGAAGATTACACCCAACTTGAAATAGTACCAAGGAAAAAAGGAGAGTCAAAACTCTTAATTATTAATGTATACAGCCCGCCCAGAAACAAATGCAATGGACTCCCACTCTTGTTGATAAACACATTATGGCTGGCTGCTAGAGCTCAACTTATAATTGTGGAAGACTTGAACTGTCAGCGCCCAGCACGGTGATATACCAAAGCAACTCTGAAATGGAACCTGCTCTGGCAAATCATACAATCACTAGGGCTCACAACGCTAAAAAACCCGAGCGACCACACACGCATGGGTAACAGTGTATGTGTAGACACATCTCCAGACTCTGTCCCTCTCTAAAAACGTCAAGGACGCAAAGTGGGTCAGCACCAGCGGAAATGTTGGTAGGGATCACTTCATCCTTAGCATCGCCTTCCACACTACGGAACTCAACAACAAAGCTATACTACGAACCACGGATTGGGACAAGTTCAGGGAACTTCGCAACAAAACAGCTGCAAAGGAGATGTATAACCTTAGCAAGTGGGTTATCTCCCTGAATGAGGATGTCAGCTCCACTAACGTTGTGGTGCCACTTGAGATATAGGAGCGGATTGCAGAGTGAAAACTCTTACACTTGTGGCAGGCACAAGGTCTCCAAAAACGCTTGAAGAAGCAAAAACACAACAAGCGACTCCGCAAGAAAATAGCTGAAATCGAGAAACAGATTCACATACTACACAAAAAAAGCAATTCGCCTTATCGCAGGGGTAGATCCTTATGCACACACTAGAAGCCTATTTATGCAATTTAATGTACCCTCTGTGCATAGGCTCTACTCTTATATTTTAGCCAAACGATATAAACAGGATGTTCAAAAAATGAGGTGCTCATTCAAACCATATCAAATCTAAGTTGAAGAGAAGGTAGATCTACATCGCGGTCACCTGAAATTTGGAAAATTCCATTCATACGCACAACGATCAGCCGTCAAATACTCGAATATTCACTTCCAGCCTTGTTAAATTATCTCCATAAACACGATATAAATATCGAAAGTGTTAGCACCCAAGCTCTGAAGAATTTCTTAACACAACAAGAGTGATGGTTATGCTCGCTATAATTGTATAAGGATGCTTTTCTTTCCTCAGGTGTATTGTGCTGGTCTTGTGATGGGGACATCTTATTGTTGTGTAAAATGGGATTTTTTCTTTTCTTCCTTTTTTTTCTTTTCAGACAAGAAGGTCTTGACTCACTTTCTATGTGTGTATGTTCTCGTGACTATGCTGCTATACATGTAAATGTGCAACTGCTGTATGCCTTGTAAATGGGGGCTGGAACCACGTCAAGTGATATGTTTTCACTTTTGTTCGAGTCCCTTTCCGCCTCGACGGAATAAAGTTCAATTTCAATTTCAACATACACTTACTCTCCAAACGCAACAATGGAACCAAATATGTGAAAGCGTCAATGAAGAGCTCGGAAAAAGAAGACACGGCATCTTCTAAGACACCTGCTTGACCCAGAACAAACACGTCGAGTGAAACAAAGTCAACTGTAGAGACTCATACTTAAATATGAGGGTACAACTGAACACCTAATCAAAGATTAGCAGAACGCTGTCTAAACACGGATGAGTGTACTATACAACCAGACTACCGGAGGACTCCTAATACAAATTTAGCCAAATATAGATTTATGCCGACTAGTGCAGGCCTTTGCGCTAAGCAGGATACTCTATGGCACCCCTTATCCCAAATTTGCGAAAGCAGAAAAGGACAAATTTGATCGCATTATAGGGCAGGCCTACAAAGCTGCGTTAGGACTTCCACTAAAAGCCTCAATCGAAAGACTTATGAGGTTAGGAATACATAACACCTGCAATGAACTGAAAGAAGCCGATTTAATGGCTCAGACAGCCAGATTTGCCAGTTACAGAACTGGGAGGAGTAATCGTACCAGGCTTGGAATTAACTTTCAACCTACGAATAAAAATGCTAAAGTAGACTTACCCCGCGACTATAGGACAGCCCTACCAATCAAACCACTCCCCAAAACATGCACTCCAGACACCATGAGGGTAGAAGAGAAGCACGAGCCCAAGCCTTACATAATATATACGCACAGTGCGCTGGACACTTTATGTAGATGCGACAGAATACAGCCATACGAATGCCTTTGCAATTGTGGCTGTGAACGAGAATGGTACCCACATCATGTCGGCAACAATCAAAAAGAAATCCTCTGAAACGGCAGAAGAGGCGGCTATAGCCCCTTCCCTAGCGCATACCCAAGACAGCATCATCTTCAGCGACTCCAAAATTGGTATCAACAATTTCGCAAAAGGGTGAATTACAAACACCTCCCTTAGAATCATTAGCGCAACCAAATTCTCACCAAATTATTCCGAACTCATATAGATCCCAAACCCATTCGGGGAATCCGGGGAACGAGGCAGCCAAAAATAAAGCCCGAGGTTTCGTCGACCGGTTACTTGATGAGCCTGGCTTCCTGAGTTTCACGAATGACTCCATGATCACATATCATCTCACCAATCTTTTTAAACTAGAGAGGTTACACAAGAAGTTACGTGGCGCCGTCTACAGACGAGATCGATACGCATACCATCCCTCCTCGCGCACATTTATCCAGATCTTTACAACCCAAACTATAAACACTGTGGCCAACGAGCCACCTACGATCACATCCTATGCGACTACAAAGTAGGGCCACCTCCGGGTGATCTCGTTACCGCTCCTTCTGTCGAGCGGTGGGAGACCGTGTTTTCCTAGCTCTGAACCCATAACGCAAGTTTTGGTGATGGAGTTTAAACGCCATATTACAGCAATTTTTCTAGTTTTCTTTTTAAAATGTCTGTATCATCATATAAGCGTATTCCAAGAATGTTAAAGAAATAGATGCTTCGTGCAATTAAACGGCGAAAAGCTAGGTATCTCAGGAATTGGAAATGATCGATAGAATATAATCTTATATTTAAATACGATATCCAAGTGAAGAAAAATAAAGCTTCACACGGAAGAAAGTGACAGTGTTTCAATGCCACATACTGAATGTCTGTAGTGTCTAATGATACTCAACACGAAAATAAGCGTTCTAACCGAAAACTGAAGTGCACGAGAGTTTTGTTTGCTTTAGGTGGAGGCTTGCGGACCTGTGCTTAGTCCCTTGCCGGCAGGCACACCTACTCATCTACCCGCCATGCTGGAAATGAGGTCTGCTCGCAGGCGGAAAGAGGGTGCACAAAGGGAGGACGGCGGGGGCAGCGCCCCTTGCTTCTCTCATCGGCGTGATGAAAGGCGCTGACAAAAGTGCCCTCCGCCACGCCTTGGGGTGTGTCGCCCAACTTCGTGCACTTTTTCGTGGCGTTCCCAGACAAACTTAGAGCGTGTGGGGGTAGCGGTCTCGGACTCAAAGGAAATGCCCTCGACTCAGCGTGGCAAGCTCAGCGGAGACCAGCTACCAAGTAACAAGAGTTTTTGGCCGTTTGGTGCCCAGCTTTCGCCGGTTGCAAGCCAAAGAATGGGTCGGAGCCAAGGGTTCACCAATAAAACTAAGTTTATACAGCAATGAGACGAAACAGAGGATTTCACTATCACTTGTACAAACACATAAAAAGTGATTAAAGAAGCAATGTAACTCGTGCAAAGTTAAACTCGAGAGACAATACAATATACAGGACATATTGAACCTAAAGTGCACTATCACAAGAGAGCAGCACACAAAACACAAGTTGTTCACCGGGCACTGGGACAATCCGACAACCAGAGTACCACGACGATGCCGTCCCGCACAGTGGCGTGCGCTGCCTCATTAGCGCTGCCCCGGAGTCGAGCGGGCGCGCTTAGATGAAGTTCAAACGGTAGCTCGGGCTAAATTGACAGCGGTCAACGCCCTTCTTATATAGGCTTGTTCCACGTCTGTTTGTTCTACGCGCCAAAGTAGGCGTGCACATACCCGCGGTATCAGCCGTGCAGTCTCCTTTTCCTTCTCGGGGCGGCCGCGCGTCCTCAATGGTCAAAACACGGGAGTCGCCTCCAGGAGTATCTCGTATCTCGTATTTCTGGCCTGGCGCCGCCACCGACGTGTGTGTGAAGAGATGGCGACGTGCCAGCGCACGCACGGCTACGCCCTCTCCGCCGGTTAGGAGTATAAGCATCTCCGAAATTCTAGAAAAAACGACGTCATTGCTTACTCAACCCCTCCGCCGAGAGATCGTGAACGGGGCAGCCGCACACAAGTAGCTCTCCGGGGTTTCCTCATCCCCCGTTTTACGACCCGCGCTGGCGCGCGGCGTCCGCGTGGCGCTGTTCTTGTTTCTTTTTTTTTTCAAAAAATTGTGCCGAATTTGTGACAGGGTGTGGTTTATTATCGGACTTGAGGGACCAGTGGATTATCTTGCTCGTGTGGCTGTGCCACGCCACCGGCATGTTGTAGCCCCCATGCAATTTTCACACAAAAATGGGCACACTAGTGACTTCAAAATACGGCGTCCTCATGGTTTCTTTAAGGGAAGGTTGCCACCATTCCGACTGTCCAATGATTAATCATATTGGCGGCCAGATACTGGCACCCCTGGCTGGATGCACCAAAAGATGTAGGTGACAGCTACTAATAAAAATGTAGAAACATCACACCGCCATAGTATCTTCGGACTAGTTCTTCGGAGTATCAGTTCACGTTTCCTGCAACACCATCTCTGGCTCAAGGAAAAACTTTCCTGATTCGTGAAAGCTCCCTTAGCAACAAATAAATTTAGTCATTTTGGGGGGCTTTTGCACAATTGTCGGCGCATACTTTTATATCGCAGAAATGTTCCCTGGGTGAATAACAATTCTGGAATCTTATTGTCAAGTAACGAAGCACGTGTAGACTGAAAACAGGTCCGAAATATTCCGGAGTCTCTTATTATGATTTAGGCATCGTATCTTTAGCTATAGTGTGTGGAAAAGATTAAGGCGGACCATGATCAATCTAAAAATGTCAGATTCTAAGTACAGACAGCAATGGGATTTTCTGTTCTAATGCAGCATCGGATATGCTGCTTAATTAAAATGAAGAAATATATCTATATTTTAGGCCTAGGCCCCTCGTAGTGGCACTATATTTTCTCGAATCGAAGGTTTCCACCCAGTCGATGCAGATAAGCTGTGATGTCGAGCTTTTGTTTTCTCTGCTACCGACTTGATGTGGCTCTCTAAACATCGTCTGATACGCATGTAAGTGTTAATGGTATCCGGCTTCTAACGTTGCGACGCTGCGCATGTTATCTGGGATCCATTAGAGTGGGATGCTTCAGTTTATTTTAGACTTTCTGTGGTTATTCAGCGTATTCTGACATTGCACTCCACATGCGTGCTGATGCATTTTTAGTTAAATAGGAAGGCAGCCGTCACGACAGGGAGGAAATCCCGCGTCCTTCGTACGCCACAGTCATTTAGCCACTGCGGCGGAACAAATGAGTGTAACTTCAATGCCGCGTGTTCAGTGCAAAGGGCCACAATCACGTGAAAGCGGACTCTTGACAGTGAAGTCTGTATTCGCTAATTGGGTTCCGAGGTCCTACTTTATTGCACTAGCCCTAAGCTTCCAATCTGGAAAAAAAAAGTTGCCTGTTTGTCTGAAGCCAGATAGACTGCAGGAATAAAATTAACATTGCCACGACTGCGTCACGCCTGTGCTTTGCACCCGCGGCGGCATGAACAGGTGTGCTTGGCTGGCCTCTGTACGAAATCACTATGCTATCAAAGCTGTTTTTTTAAACACGGTGGTTATTACAGTGACGGTATGTTTTATGTCGATGAAGTAGGCACAAACACTAAGACAACAGGGGAAAATCAACACTATGCATGACCAAGCAAGAAAAGAGAGCGAATGCACAGCACGTAACTAACACGTCTTGTACAAAACAGCAAATCACCCCCAAAAATTGTATGCCTAAACTGAGTTCGAAAAGGAGTCGCACTACCTCCTAGTGCTATACTCTTCGTCACCTTTTTTCTACGCTCGCTGCAACCGATGACGCCTCGTGTTTACACGCCACTCTCTCGCGCTGTGCATTCCACGCCGTCGTCTTATCAACATCTATCGCTGCGCAATGAATGCAAGTCACACCGTTGTTGCGTTGCTCTCTTCAGGTAGTTTAAAGGGTTTCAAAGTTTTAAAGTGCGGTACAGTAAGGCCGCCAATCGCCGATTTCATCGATATTTGGCTGAAGCCTTATCTTGAAAATCTAGTCTTGAATCGAAAGCGAAATGAGACGGGTCGTGCTAGCGCGCGTACTTCGCGGTTGGCGAAGTAAGCTGAATCGGCTGTAATTTTTTTTTTGGGGAAGCCAGGCCCACACAGATGGCACTAATGTACTTTCCGATGGAACTTTATCAGTAGGGTGTCAAAGCTGATTTGTTTGGTTTGGTTTATGGGGTTTAACGTCCCAAAGCGACTAAGGCTATGAGAGACGCCGTGGTGGAGGGCTCCGGAAATTTCGACCACCTGGGGTTCTTTAACGTGCACTGACATCGCACAGTACACGGGCCTCTAGAATTTCTCCTCCAAACAAATTCTAGCCGCCGCGGCCGGGATCGAACCCACGTCTTTTGGGTCAGCAGCCGAGCACCATAGCCGCTGAGCCACCGCGGCGGCAGAGCTGATTTGTAATGCATTAGAACAAATATCACGACGTGCCCGAAATATGTTATGGGGTCCACTCGGACGAATCTTGCCGTTCTTTTGAAGCTGAGGAATTCGCTCGTCTTGTTCTCTGAACGAACGCGGGGGGCGGCAGACAAGATGTGCAAGAAATGGGAGTAGGTACCATGATAAAAAAAATCTCCAGAGATCATCCTGTGAACAATCTGACAAGGTAGGCATTTCTAAGAGCGATGCCTGCTGCACTAGAGGAAGAATCATGACCGCACAAAAGCACCTTTTTATGCATTACAGCTACCATCAAGTAGCAAGGACGCCTACGTTTATGTCTGAATTATCACGTGTTCATATACTACCGAACTGATGCAATATATAAAAAAGGTCGTTCGCATTGCTTCACTATGTTCACCGATGGCTTCTTGGGCACTTTTTGTATGACCCCTAAAGCGGCGTTAAGGAGGCATGCGGAGAGAAGTGATGATATTTGATTTCATTTATTAGGGTTTAACTTCCCAAAGCGACTGAGGCTATGAGGGACGTCGTAGTGAAAAGCTCCGGAAATTTCGATCAACTGGAGTTCTTTAACGTGCACTGACATCGCACAGTACACGGGCCTCTAGAATTTCGCCTCCATCGAAATTCAGCCGCCGCGGCCGGGATGTCACCCGCGTCTGGAAGAAGTGATTATATTTCAGCCGCTTCAACTGCATTAAAGAAGTATTCAGCACCTACGTATGCTATACCCGCATGCATTTCTGCATAGTCTTGTGCTCCTCCACAATTCTAAGTGACGTGATAAAGTCTGGAACAGAAATGTCTTACTGAATGTAACAAAAAGTAGTATTCATCTTAGTGCACTCTAAACTTTGTAAATTTTGTGAAGGGAATTATTTTACAAAGACACCTATTATGCAACAATTAGGTGGAAATTTCAGCATTAGCGAAATTCAGAATTAATTTTTACTTTTGTGGTAGCTTTTTTTTCTTATGATTTATAATTCATTCGTCAGATTGGAGAATGAAGCGGCCATAATAGCACAGAAAAAGGCTAGAGTTGAATTCCCTATAATGGTCGATACAAAAGGAGCTCAAGTTCTGTGCTCGCTCTGGTTTCTTGGAATGGCCGCGTACTGGTGGTTCAGTGCAAAACTGCGAACTGAGGAACACACAGCGAATATTTTGGGACCTGTACTTAGCTTTTACTAAATACGAATAACTGTTCTCAAATCGTAACAGAAATGAACCGACATTACATTTTAAGCAAGATTTGCTTCAAAAATTGCGAAGAATATGTATTTGGTCAAGATTAGCATCTGTAAACTTTTATTATGCGTCCCTTTTTCTTCTGTTTGTGAGATTCATAGTACAAAGCAGCAAGGAGTACGAATGTACCTCATGAGTCAGGATACCTGGCCACTTGTTTATGTGCAGTTGGGCACTGAAAATGAAGTTTACAAACTGATTTGTAAAACGGAAATTGCCGAATGCGGTGACGGGCGGACTAGTGAACTGACAACTGACGCTGCAGTTGCAGAACATTTGCACTTGAAGCCTTGTAAGCATCTATTTGACATTCAAGCTCTAGCTGGTGGAATACCCTGCATCGCGCAATATTTCGAATCGAAATGTCACGAGTTCGTATACCGAAGAGCAGTTGGTTTCTTCGTTCATTCTCATAGGTTTTGATACCATATTTAGTCGCTGAGAGGTCGACGTGCTTTTTTTTTTAACGATCATGATCTGCAACATCCACGGTCAACCACGCCGCACATCAAGAGCAAGCAAAGCGCACACCAGGGACAAATTCTGAAAATGAACAGCGAGCATGACGTCAGGGGCACAGCTGCAAATTTGTCGGCCGGTCACCAGGATCTATTACTGAGCACACGAGCTGCAACGGCTGCTTAAGAGAGATTAATCTTCCAACGCCGGAAACGCTGGTCGGTTGTCTAACCACATCTATTATTGCGGCAGTGGACGCGGCGGAGACGGGGCCCAAAGCTTATTGCGTCAACTTACGTTTGGAGCTTCCGACTGAAACAAAAGCTGGCATCTGGGGCATGAACTCTCATGAGCACATTGGATATTTGCTTAATGCTCAGCACATTTTTTTTTTCAGCGTGCGACCTACCTGGTCAGTGTACTGGTGGGAAACTCATCTGGAAACCCTGGAAACCGAACAGACAACTTCGGTCACCGCTCATCGGTCGGCAGCGGTAAGGAAACATAAAACTAGGTTCCACAACCTATGCTTACTGGTCAGTGTTCACTGTTCTCTTTCTGTGCCAGTGGTACCAACCACAGCTGCTACCTCTCCTGTATTTGTTATTTATGCCTGAGGAGACCACGTGACGTGAGGTTAAAATGTAGTGTAACAACTACATGAAGATTTAAGCGATGAGGATCACTTACTGTGAATGCGCGTAACCCTATCAGATTGGTACAGCCTGTGATAACACTGAACATTCTTCAAAGCAAAATGTTAAAAAGAGCGAAAAGCATAGAAATTCTCCACGGTATGCTGGGGTCCGCAATTATGATTTCTCAAGCGGAGTTTGAAAGTTTCAACACTCGAACCATGTACCGAATTGCCCTAAGCCTGGATAAAATTACCTTTCCGTGGAGAACACTGGTGATTGGAATTGTAAAATTGCTTCCATGAACAAAAAGTATTGAGTTCATAGTTGTCACATTTCTTGTACAATGTAATAAACTCTTCGAGAGCACGGTATACTAATGAGAGAAATTAAGCCCTTATCTTCATTAATTAGGTGTGCCGCCGCGGTGGCGCTGTGGCTATGGTGCTCGGCTGCTGGCCAGAAAGACGTGGGTTCGATCCCGGCCGCGGCGGCTGAATTTCTTTGGAGGAGAAATTCGAGGCCCGTGTACTGTGCTCTGTCAGTGCAGATTAAAGAACCCCAGGTCGTCGAAATTTCCGGAGCCCTCCACTACGGCGTCTCTCATAGCCTTAGTCGCTTTGGGACGTTAAACCCCATAAACCAAACCAAACCATATTCAAATGAATAGAAATTAAATGAACCCCTTGGCTACCTAGTGTCTTTTCTTCTCCAAATCTTGGAAGTGCCCGAAATCCTTGCACCAACCAACCATCATCAATTAAGAGTGGCAATCTGAAAACTATCTATGATTACACTCAGCTGCACGTTATAAAAACTAATTTCAAGTCATTGAATCAAAACTGTGAACTGAGTGTTCGAGAACAGTGGGGAACAATTACGTATGCTGTTAGATGAAATGCTTTTCAATGTCGGCCCCACAGTGTTGCTTAAGAACAGTGCAAGTGAAGACAACCTAACGTTCTTTGTTTCACCATAACCATGGTGCGACGAAGAAAGCGCGCCTGTCTTTCGACGCATCAGATTTTCCAGAAAAGAGGAAGAGTTATGCATAATTGAACAGTTGTTTCGTTAGAAGACGATTTTGAGGGAGTTACTTCAGCTGAGAACAAAAACATGTGGGACTAGACAGAGCAAGGAGGAAAGTGGTGACAGGGACATGCGAGACTACATTGTTAGCGAGACGCTAACCACTCGGCCACGCCATCTCGATGGTTTGCAATGAACAAAGGTGCGTCTAGTGAATACGGATGTCTTAGAAGGGTGCTTTAGAGACATGTACTGTTGTGTAAATGGCTTTCGAGTGTACACCGATGTATGACTATTACCTTTCATTAAAATCAATTTCCATTTAGTTTTCCATAAGACCCTTATGACGCGGTTCGGGTGTAAACCGAGATATGAGAGACAAAGGCGCCGTTTTCTTTCCTTAAAACCAATTCTCATTTAATTTTTCTTCCCTTACGGCGCGGTTTGGGTATCCACGGAGATATCAGTGATCGTCATTTCCTTAAAACCGATTTTCATCTCTTTTTCCTTCCCTTACGGCACGGTTTGGGTGTCTACCGAGATATTACAGACAGGCGTCGTTTCCTTTACTTCGGTCAAGGCGTCGCGCCGAACGGTCGATGGCGTTCCGTGGACACCTTGGCAACGCTGCAACACGCTGTTGCGTCCCAGTCTTAAAGACTAAGCTTTAGCGTACTCTAAATTTCTTCCATTCAAATATCCGTTTTGAGCCATTTCTCGTCTTTACACTGTGTTAGAACGCCGTAAGCTACTGGTATAGGAAGTGATGACGAGTGATAGGTATTCGTAGCATGGGTACATGCCCGTCATTGAAGCTTGTGTTTCGTTACATTCTGCAGTGATACTCGACTGCTCCTTAAAACGTGAGCGTCCAACCATAACTTTAGCGTCTTAATAAACCAAGTTCTAAAGAATATTTTTCACATGTCGTCCTCCAACGGCTTAAATTGGGCTTGCGCAAATTCAAGAGGGAGAACTCCTGTAGAACTGCTTGTGACCGTCTACAGCTACACAAACTGTTTCAATCTGTGTTTGTAAACACGGTATTGTTCTGTGACCATCATCACCATCAACCTGACTTCGCCAACTTCAGCGTAAAGACCTGTACCGTACCTTTCCAATGACCACTGTCCTGTGGAATCTGCGACATCCCTACTCCGGAAAACTTAATATCATCCACCCACCTATCTTTCTGCAGCCCCCTGCCACGCTTGTCTTCTCTTGGAACCCACTCCGTTACACTTAAAGACCATCGATTACCTTGCCTTCGCATTACATGCCCTGCCTAAGACCATTTTTTCCTATTCATTTCGACTAGAGTGTCAATAATCCGCATTTCTTCTCAAACCCACCCTGCGCTCTTCCAGTCTGTTAGCGTGACTCTTATCAATTTGCTTTCCATAGATCGTTGTGTTCTTCTTAGCTTAAACTTAGCCCTTTCCGCTAACGTGCATGTTTCTGCCCCTTAGATGCGTAGTGGTAAGACAAAGCTGATGTACATTTCTCTTAGGGTATATTGACAAACTGTCATTCATGCTATAAAAGAACCTACCAAATGCACTCCACTCCATCCTTATTCTAATTACTTAGTTCTCGTGATTCGGATCTGCGTTACTACTGGTCGGTAGTAGACATATTCCCTTACCCCTTTCAGGCCCCTCACAACTATTTATTAACTCTTGTTTTCTTCCGAGACTGTAGAGTGTTACTTTAGTTTTCTGCATATTCATTTTTCACTCACTGCTCTGCTCGGTCTGTCTGGCTCATTCAACTATGTGATTGTTTATTTGAAAACCAGATGGCGCCGCGTGTCACATTTACGCGCGCCCCCAGGGCAGTGCGAGTCGCTGTTCACTGCATTGTTTCATTTTAAAGCAGCATACTGTTTAGGCCTTCCAAACTGTAATTCAGATCAGTAGGTGTGCCCATCAGCGGGGGATTCCTGCGCCCTTTTTTCATGATGCAGCGGTTGCGCTGCTGACGAAGTCCCGGTTCGGTTCGCGACCGCTTCCTCTCGTCTCTGCTATGCATTACCGTCCTTACCGCAAGTAACCGAGCACCAGCTACGGCGACCGGAGCAGGCTCTGAGCCTAGCGACGGCCCTCCTTATCTTCAGCGCTGGCCACTCCTCCCCGGCTGTGGGTGGAAAGTGGCTGACGTGAGGCTGCGCCCTCGTTCAGCATGATTTTTTATAGTCCAAGGAAGGAACTCCAGAGGCGGGATTACGTTAACCAGGTTGCAATCGCAGCCGGTGAGCAGCTGTTAGCGCTAGGCATCGCAGCGCCGCCGCTCGGTTGAGAGACCACTGCCGTCGCGGATGCTCGGTTACTTTTGGCAAAGACGGTACGAAGCCTATTCTCTTCAATAATTTTTAAGTGTGCAGGACCTTTTTTGAGAGTAAACTGCACAAGAAAAGTTAGACAGTCGCATGCATTCTGCAGTGCACTGGTTGCAGAGTTTGGAATATAAAACTCCTTCAGCTCGGCCGTGAAAGGCGCGCAGTGTTTTCTATAAGAATCTCCCTTGAGTACAAGTTTGACACAAGACGAAGAGGACGGGGGGTGTGCTGACGCGTGTCGCATGGGCTCCCACCTCGAAGCCACTTTTCGGCGGAAAGAATGAGCCTTCGGACTCGAATATTTTGGAAGACATCCGGACCATCGCCCGCTGCCTGCTGAAGCCAGATTTTGTCATTCTACGGACACCTAGTATATTGCGGGCCGACTGCCGGGCTAGCCATCGAGCTAGGCTTAGCTCGTTACCTCTCCGCCGGGAACTGAGTGCCAAGGCACCCGCAAAAATGGAGAACACCGTGGAAGGCGAGAAAATATCACCGTCGGAGCTCGCGGACAAAAAATGGGAAAGCATTCTTTGGTACCACGACCGACAACGAGGTCTGAAGAGTACAGGGCCCGCACCAACCGACGACGAGCTGGCGCTGGGCCACGGTCAAGGCAAGTCGAACTCCTATTTTCCAGCGCGAAAGAACGGGAAAGTCTACTTGCACTCAGCAAGAAAGCCCTTCTCCCGCGCTTATCGACCGAGGATTAAAAAATCGCCTGCCGGTCACAAGGTTAGAATCTGGGGCATTTTGCGCCAGGACTGCTACTCTTCTGCGCTTGCGAGGCGGCCAGGCTGCCGCATGATACGGTGAAGGATGAAGACATTATCATCGTCAATTCGGCCAACAACATCCTCAAGCTATGACCACCCGATCGTCAACGGGCGACTGCATACGCCAAGCTTGAAAAACGGCATCTCCAAGGTCAAACGTACAAAGTGACGTCGTACGTGGCGGCGCCCGAAGACTCGGTCAAAAAGCGCATTTCAACACCTACGCGCGAGACTCGCTCGAAACTGTTCGCCAGGGGTTCGGAAGCAGAAACGAAGGAATAGAAGTTGTGGATGCCCGAAGGATCGCACAATCCAGAACGATACAAACCACCTCTTTTGGAAAGAAGCTACTCAGCCAACTAATATATCAAAGCGGCATCTTTCGGGTAATCGCCTTCAGGGAGCAACATGAAGTTTGCTACAACTGCAGGAGGTTAGGACACCGGGTCGATGTCTGCCAGAAACCTACAACGCATCTCTGCCGCATCTGCGGAGAAAATCATTCACCCCCACCTGAGGAAGAACAGCCAACCTGCCAACCAGTATGCATCGTCTGCAACGGGGGCCACAACACTGGAAGCCGGAATAGCAAATTCCGGCTGATCCACAAGAACAAACAGGGAACACCCCATGACAACCAGACACCCAAGCAAGAGGACAACCACTACACGGACACCAGTCGAGGCCCAGGAAGAAGGAGCAAGGTGCTACCGGAAAAGGAGGCAGCCACAACCGGAACAACTGCAGCTTCTTCCCGCCCCTGCCGAACACTGCAGAGAACGAGAGGAGAAGCTCGAGCGGCGGACGCAGTGACAGCCGCTCCAGAAAAAAGCTGGTGGTGGTGGCGGTGGAAACTTTTATTGCCAATGATGTAAATCGGGGGGGCAAAGCCCCCTACATGGAACTAGGTGAGCTGGCCAGCAGATCCCTCCCAATCTAATGACGCTAGACAGGACGACTTTCAGATCAAATTACAATCCTGAGACAGAGAAATTACGAGCCTTAAAAAGGAGTTGGCGAAATTAAACTCCTGTTACAAGCGCCTCAGGTACAGACAGCCATTGCGGCTAGAACCCACCCACAGCGTCTCAGGCTTCGACCAGTAACGCGATAGAAACAGACGCCATTTCGACCCCCCCCCCCCTCCACCGAGTCAGTAAATGGCCCATAACGCGACGGAAACGGAAGCCAGAATAGCAACTAAAAGACCACTTCCTACACAAGAAGGCGAGGAATCGAAAAGAAAAGCCGAGGCATCGGAAGCCGACACCCCGCAGCCGTAGAAAGCGCCTACCAAACTCAGGGCAGAGATCAATACTCTGTCAGAAGGAACTAGCGCTGTATCAACAGAACAAGCAACCTTCCAAGGCTTCTTTACCACGAAATTTGCATAGATAGATATTCGCTTTGTAACACAAGAGGGACAGGTATCCCAAATAGCCACCTGCATGGAGCAAACAATGGATAGGCTTACAACCATCGAGGCCCGCCTACCCCCATCTTGGATCTGTCCACGACGCCACAACCATCCATAACCCAACATGGCACCACGCCAAAAATTTGAAATTTGGCAATGGAACTGCACAGGCTTCCGCCGCAAGCGGGCCCACTTGCAGCTCCATATCCAACAAACACCGTCTTTTAGCTAGCGGCAGGGTACACTACCCGGCTATAAAGCATACCTGCCACCCCATAATTACACTAGCAACGCAGCCGGCTCCTTCACAGCAACGCTGGTGCATAGAAATATGACCTCGGTTCAACATTTTATAAACGAATCGGAAGAAGATTACAACCTACTTGAAATAGTACCAAGGGAAAAAGGAGAGTCAAAACTCTTCATCCTTAATGTATACAACCCGCCCAGAAACAAATGCAATGGACTCCCACTCTTGTTGATAAACACAATAAGGCTGGCTTCTAGAGCTCAACTTATAATTGTGGAAGACTTGAACTCTCAGCAACCAGCATGGTGATATACCAAAGCAACTCTGAAATGGAACCTGCTCTGGCAAATCATACAATCACTCGGGCTCACAACGCTAAACAACCCGAGCGACCACACACGCATGGGTAACAGTGTATGTGTAGACACATCTCCAGACTCTGTCCCTCTCTAAAAACGTCAAGGACGCAAAGTGGATCAGCACCAGCGGAAATGTTGGTAGGGATCACTTCATCCTTAGCATCGCCTTCCACACTACGGAACTCAACAACAAAGCTAAACTACGAACCACGGATTGGGACAAGTTCAGGGAACTTCGCAACAAAACAGCTGCAAAGCAGATGTATAACCTTAGCAAGTGGGTTATCTCCCTGAATGAGGATGTCAGCTCCACTAACGTTGTGGTGCCACTTGAGATATAGGAGCGGATTGCAGAGTGAAAACTCTTACACCTGTGGCAGGCACAAGGCCTCCAAAAACGCTTGAAGAAGCAAAAACACAACAAGCGACTCTGCAAGAAAATAGCTGAAATCGAGAAACAGATTCACATGCTACAAAAAAAAAGCAGTTCGCCGTATTGCAGGGGTAGATCCTTATGCACACACTAGAAGGCTGTTTATGCAATTTTATGTACTTTCTGTGCATAGGCTCTACTCTTATATTTTAGCCAAACGATATAAACAGGATGTCCAAATACGGCGTGCTCATGGCCTGTTTAAAGGAAGGTTGCCACCATTCCCACTGTCCAATGATTAATCATAATTGCGGCCAGATACTGGCTAAGTATACAGCTGCGCTCACTGATCGTAAAAGGTGCCTAATGAATCGAAGAATTCACTTTACACACAATTAAATATAGGTAATCTATATAAGGTAATATATGCTTTTCTTAGTAGGATACCTTACAAACACATCGAGCCCAGATATGTCGAACCCTGTTTGCAGCGCTTAGTAGCAGAACGATTGGCTTTACTGAAGGACTTTTTTACCCTACTCGGCACGCCAGTTTCGTTCACCGTTATTTCATAAGCACTTGTCCTCTAAGGATTAACGTCGTTGAGGAATGCACTGCATGTGCAAACTGTTGCGCGTTTCGTGCTGTTGCACAACGCCCTTTCTGTGAAAGCGTACACATGTACGATCTCCCTTTTTTGCTATACTTGCAAGCGGAGCGAAGCTCATACGCCATAACTGCACTTCTCGTCAGCGCTCACATATGGTTCCAACATATGGCTAACACCTGGCTGGAGGCGCCAAAAGACTTAGGTGGCAGCTGCTGATAATAATGCGGAAAGATCACACTGCCATAGTATCTTCGGACTTAGCGTAGTGCACGTTTTCTGCAGCACCATCTCTGCCTCGAAATACAACTTTCGTGATTCGTGACAGCTCCCTTAGAAACAGTTAAATTTAGTCATTTTGGGGGCTTTTGCACAATTGTCGACCCATACTGTTATATCGCAGAAGTGTTCCCAGAGTGAATAATAATTTTGGAAGCGTATGGCAACTAACCAACCACGTGTAGACAGAAAAGACGCACGAAATATTCCAGAGTCTCGTATGATGTATTAGGCATCGTATCTTTAACCTTAGGGGTGGAAAAGAGTAAGGCGGACCATGATCAATCCACAAATATAAGATTCTAAGTACAGACTCTAATGGGCATTTCTGTTCGAATGCAGCATCGGATATGAAACTCAATCAAAATGAACACAGATATCTCCATTTTAGAACGCAGGCACCTCGTAGTGGCACTATATTTTCCCGCAAATAAGGTTTCCACCCAGTCGATGCGGATAAGCTGTGAAATCGATCTTTTGTTTTCCCTGCTACCAACTTCAGGCGTCTCTCTAAACGTCGTCTGGTGCAGATGTCTGTGTTAATGGTATCTGGCTTGTAACGTCGCGACGCTGCGCATATTTTCTGGCATTCATCAGAGTGGGAAGCTTCTGTTTATTTTAGACTTTCTGCGGTTATTCAGCGTATTCTGACATTGAAATCCACATGCGTGCTGATGCATTTTGGTTAAATAGGAATGCAGCCGTCACGACAGGGATCAAATCCTGCGTCCTTCGTATGCCATAGTCGTATAGTTACTGCGGCGGGACAAATGAGTTTAACTCCAATGCCACGTGTTCAGGGGAAAGCGCCGCAATCACGTTAAAGCGGACTCTTGACAGTGAAGTCTGTATTCGCAAATTGGGTTTTACCTTAGTGCACTAGCCCTAAGCTTGCAATTTGAAAAAAAAAGTTGCCTGTTTGTCTGAAGCAAGTAAGACTGCAGAAATAAAATTAACATTACCGCGACTACGTCACGCCTGCGCTCTGAACCCGCGGCGGCGTGAACAGATCTTCTTCGCTGGCCCCTGTACGAGATCACTATGCTATAGAAGCTGTTTTTATGCGCAGCATACTACTTTACCTACCACTTCAGCCCTTCACCGTGGTTATGCGCATCCAAATCACGTGATACATGACGTCATACCACGTGACACGATGACGTTACGACAGTAGAGACACGAGGGCCCACCTCGCGCCATCGCTGTGGTTGTGAGCCTCCAAATCGCGTGATACATGACGTCACACCACGTGACACGATGACGTTACGACAGTAGAGAAACGGGGGCCCACCTCGCGCCGTCGCTGTGGTTGTGCGCCTCCAAATCACGTGATACATGACGTCACACCACGTGACACGATGACGTCACGACAGTGAAGAAACGGGGGCCCACCTCGCCCCGTAGCTGTGGTTGTGCGCCTCCAAATTACGCGACACGATGATGCTTCGCATTCTCCAGGCTTAACCAAGTTAAGCCTCAGCCATTTTTTTTAAACATAGTGGTTATTGCAGTGACGGTATGCTTTATGTAGATGAACTAAGCACACAAACTAAGACAACAGTGAAAAATGAACACGATGAATAACCAAGCAAGACAAGAGGGGCAAGACAGAGCCCATAACTAACACGTACATCTTGTAGAAAACAGCTAAGCAACAAATCATCCAAAAAAACTGTATGCATAGACGGAGTTCCAACAGGAGTCGCCCTACCTCCTAGTGCTATACTCTTGGTCGTCTTTTTTTCTACGCTATCGCATCAACCGATGGCGCCTTGTGTTTACCTGCCACTCTCTCGCGCTATGCATACTACGCAGTCGTCTTATCAACATCTATCTCTGCGCAATGGATCCATGTAACAGCGTTGCTGCGGTACCCTATTAAATTGCGTTAAGCGGTTCCAAATATTTAGGGTGCGGCACCAGTAAGGCCCCAAATCGCCGATATCGTCGATCTTTCACTGAAGCCTGGTGTTGAAACCCTAGTCTTGAATCGAAAGCGAAATGAGACGCGACGTGCTAGCGCGCATAGTTTGTGTTTGGCGGAATAAGCTAAATCGGCTGTAATTTTTTAGTCCTTTGTGAAGCCAGCCCCGTACAGATGGCACTAATTCACATTCGGATGGCACTTTATCAGTAGGGTTTCAAAGCTGATTCCTAATGCGAGAGAACAAATATAACAACGTGCCCTAAATATGTTAGTGGGTCCACTCGGACGAATCTTGCCGTTCTTTTGAGGCTGTGTAATTCGCTCCTCTTGTTGCGAGAAGGAGCGCGGGGAGCGGCAGATAAGATGTGCAAGAAACGGTAGTAGATACCACGGTAAAAAAATCTCCAGAGATCATCCTGTCAGAGGACTGTTGCACTAGAGGAAGAATCATGACTGCCCAAAAGCACCTCCATCTCAATGACAGCTACCATAAAGCAGCAAGGACGCCTACGTTTATGTCTGCATTATCACGTGTTCAGATACTACCGAAATTATGTAACATATAGAAAGCAGCCGCTCGCATTGTTTCACTATGTTCAGCGATGGGTTGCACTTTTAGTATCACCACTCAAGCGGCGTTAGGGAGGCATGCGGAGAGAACTGATTATATTTCAGCCACTTCAACTGCATCATATAAATTTTCAGCATCTACGTATGCTATACCCGCACGCACTTCTGCATAGTCTTGTGTTCCTTCACAATTCTGAGTGACGTGATAGAGTCTGTAACACAAATGTCTTACTGAATGTAACCAGAAGTAGTATCATCTTAGTACTCTAAACTTTGCAAATCTTGTGACGGGAAATATTTTACAAAGACACCTATTACGCAACAATTAAGTGGAAATTTCAGATATAATGAAATCCAGAATTAATTTTTACTTTTGTGGTAGCTTTTTTTCTTATGATTTATTAATCACGTGTCCGATAGAAGAATGAAGCGACCGTAATAGTACAGAACAAGGCTAGAGTTGAATTCCCTGTAATGTTCGGTACTAAAGGAGCTCAAGTTTTGTGCTCGCTCTGGTTTCTTGGAATGGCCGCGTACTGGTGGTTCAGTGCAGAGCTGCGAACTGAGGAACACACAGCGAATATATTGAGACCTGTACTTAGATTTTACTAAATAGGAATAACTGTTCTCAAGTGGTCATAAAAATGAATTGACATCACATTTTAAGCAAGATTTTCTTAAAATTGCGAAGAATATGTATTTGGTCAAAATTAGCTTCTGTAAACTTTCATTTGCGTTCGTTTTCTTCTGTTTGTGAGATTCATCGTACAAAGCAGCAAGAAGTACGAGTGTCCTTCTTGAGTCAGGATACCTGGCCACTTGTTCTTGTGAAGTAGGACACGTAAAATTAGGTTTAAAACTGATTTGTAAAGCGGAAATTACCGAATGCGATGACGGGCCGACTACTGAACTTAGATCGGCAACTGAACATTGGAGCGTAGTTTAGTTAACTTCAAGCAATGATTTAGTTATAGTCTTGCAAGCAAGTCTAAGCCAGCGAAGTACAGTACCCAATTACGAATCTTTTTCTCACAGTTACTGGCTCTATGTCGTGCTATGGTAAGATATATGCAATTTGCACACAAGATATATTTGAAGTGTTCCGCAAAAAAGGAAGAAGCGTTATTTGTGCGGGTGAGTTACCCGGTGTTAAGTACGAATGTTTTCTACCTTTGTTTGCCGGCGAAATTCTGAATTTATGCATTTGTTTTTTTTTTTAAGCCAAACCATATGTGCTTAGAAAATTCCAAAGCTACATTTGCATGTTTTTCTGTAAACACGAGTGCCGGTGATACAAAGTCTAGCGCTGTAGTCGCAGAACATTTGCACTTCAAGCGTAGCGTTCTCCTGTTTCCCTTGTGAGCATCTATTTTATATTCAAGCTCTAGCTGGTGGATTAGCCTGCATCATGCCATATTTCGAATCTAAGTGTCAGGAGTTCGTAAACCGAAGAGCATTTGCTTTCTTTTTTCATTGTTATAGGTTTTGGTACCATATTTAGTCGCTGAGAGGTCGACGTGCTTTTTTTAACGATCATGCTCTCCAGCATAAAGGGAGAACCACGCCGCAAACAAAGAGCAGGAGAAAGCGCAAACCAGGGACGAATTCAGAAAATGAAGAGCGAGCACGACGTCAGGGCTACAGCTGCAAATTTGTCGGCTGGTCACCGGGATCTATTATTGAGCGTACCAGCGGCAACGGCTGCTTAAGCGAGACTAATCTTCCAACGCCGGAAACGCGGGTCGGTCGTCTAACCTCATCTATTATTGCGGCAGTGGACGCGGCGGAGACGGAGCCCAAAGCTAATTGCTTCACCTTACGTTTAAAGCTTCCCACTGAAACAAAAGCTGGCATCTGGGGCATGAACTCTGATGAGCACGCTTGGATATCTGCTTAACGCTCAGCACATTTTTTTTTTTCAGCGTACGTCCTACCTGGTCAGCCTACTGGTGGGAAACTCATCTGGAAACCCTGGAAACGGAACAGACAACTTTGGTCACCGCTCATCGGTCGGCAGCGGTAAGGAAACATAAAACTAGATTCCACAACCTATGTTTACCGGTCAGTGTTCACTGTTCTCTTTCTGTGCGAGTCTACCCAACCACAGTTGCTACCTCTCCTGTATTTGATATTCATGCCTGAGGAGACCACGTGAAGTGAGGTTAAAATGTAGTGTAACAACTACACGAAGATTTAAGCGATGAGGATCACTTACTGTGAATGCGCGTAGCCCTATCAAGTTCTTTGCGGGCGCAAGTCAGCCCGAATTAAGAGTTTCTTTTCGAAGACATTCCCGCTGTTTTCCTGTTCGCCGTACTGCAGTCACCACTACGTGACATCTGGTGGAGGTGCTGATCTGCTATCCAGCTATGCCCCTCACGATGAAACCTGGTGCACAGTCAACGCCTGTCGTGCTTCGCCAGCCCAGGGAGCCACCGACGTTTCGTGGAGAACCACACGAAGATGTAGAAGACTGGCTGGACATGTACGACCGTGTGGCAGCACTGAACGCCTGGGACGACAGCTCTAAGCTCCGAAACGTTTACTTTGCATTGGAGGGCCCTGCCAGAACGTGGTTTGAAAACCGCGAATCTTCTCTCACGACCTGGGCGACCTTTAAGAAGCAGCTCCTGGGTACGTTTACTAGCCTCGTACGAAAAGAAAGAGCTCAGCTGCATCTAGAATCACGCATCCAACATCCGAATGAGACTGTGACCACGTACGTAGAAGACATGAAGCGCTTTTTTCAACGTGTCGATCCTGACATGACGGAGGAGAAGAAGGTGCAGCTTTTGATGCGTGGTGCTAAAGAGGCACTTTTCGGCGGTCTGACCCGCAACCCACCGACGTTGGTCGCGGAGGAGGAGGAAAGAGACTTTAATGGATAATGGAGAGGTCTGCCTGGTAATAGGCCTGGCATGCTACTCCAGATGAGGATGAAAGAAAAGGGTGAAAAAAAAAGGTGACATCAAACATACTCAACACTCACGCACTCTCTCACACACAATGAGTATCAAAGCATGTCCACTAAGACCGTGTTCCTTAGATGACTATCAAAGTATGTACACTAAACCCGTGTCCCTTAGAAAAACTAAGAGAGCTTTTGTCCCTCGCTCAGCCGAAGTCGCATCAGTAGAGGGTCCAAGGACATGCTCCAAGTGCACGGGGTCGTCCTGACGAAGTCCTAAAGCACCTAACAGTGCCTTGCGATGAGTATCAAAGATTTGGCAGTGGCAGATCAAGTGTTGAATATCTTCGCGCACACCACATGTCGGGCACAGAGGGCTACTTGATACACCAATTTTATAAAGATATAATTTAGTAAAGGCAACGTCCAGACGAATTCGGTGCAGGCAATTACAGTCACGTTTATTTAAATTCCGGGACATGCGGAGTTCACAAACGGGGTCAATGCGAAAGAGGGGTCTGTATTGACGCCGCGGATCACACCACAAAGAGCGTTGCGTCTGCCAGGCTTTAGTAGCGAGAAGTCTCGCGTCATCACTACGAGAAAAGGGTATCGGTAGAAATATGGTCGCGGAATTCACCGCTGAAGCAGCCGCCATTGAGAGAACCTTGGAAGCACGAGCCCGTCATTTTCGGCGACAGTCCCAAGTAACCTCGACTGCCCTCTCGGATGGCACAGCATTCGGAGGCAACCTGCGGGATGTTATCCGCGAAATTGTACGGGAAGAGCTGCGTCGCCTGCTACCATCTTCCAACCAGCCTCAAGTCGCGACCCTTGAGGAAATCGTACGCGAAGAAGTGGAGCATGCGCTGGGCACCCCGTCGTGTCCGCCTCCTGCTGAAGCTCCAGCCTTAACCTACGCCGCGGCACTACGCAGTCCTCAGCCCCAACGCGAGAGCCGAAGTCCGCCTCTTCGACGTGAACCAGCTGTTCCCGAACGCCGTCCCCCTGCCCCCGCCCGCCCAGATTACGAACGACGCCCAAGCCCCTGGAAGTGCGACGCCTGGAGGACTTCCAACAACCGTCCACTCTGCTTCCATTGCGGCGAAGCCGGTCATATACTTCGCCACTGCCCGTACAGACGCATCGGCCTGCGAGCTTTTGCCATCGACGCCCGACGACCATTCCCTGGCCAGCGACCACAGGAAATCGACGACGACCTGCACAGAGGGGGGTACCTGTCGTCAAGCCGGTTTTCCCGCTCCCCGTCACCGTCCACCGCACGTTTTGCATCACCGGGCCGCAGCTACGCTGCGGCTGTCCGAATAAGGTCCCCTAGACCACGTAGGGGAAACTGAACAAGGCAACCTGTGGAGGTCAGATTGCTTGCGAGGAAACGACGAAAATCCTCCAGCGACCACGCCGTATGAAGACGCCGCACCCACTACGCCGACGCCGCAAACAAAGACAACCTCGACCACGACGCGAACCACCTTCAAAACGACGCCGCCATCAAGCAAAGCTTCTACCACACATGATGTAAAAAATAGCGCACAGGCTTTGCTTCTACCACACGCCCCACCCACGATTCGCATACCCGACGAAGCCGAGACCCGATGCCGAGGACGACGTTCAACTCCACAGCCAGGACATCCGACTTAGAAGTCGTTTTAGACGCCCAGAAAGTCACCGCTCTAGTCGACACAGGTGCCGATTTTTCGGTGATGAATGGACCATTCGCTGCGCAGCTGAGGAAAGTAACGACCGCTTGGGACGGCCCACAAATTCGCACCGCAGGAGGAGACCTCATTACGCCATCAGGACGATGCACAGCGCGAGTGACTATCAAGGGACACACCTATCCAGCGACCTTCGTAGTTTTACGGCAATGTTCCCACGATGTGATCTTGGGCTTGGATTTCCTTAATGAGCATCAAGCCATCATCGACCTGCGATCATCGACACTTTCCATCATCGACACTCGCCGACACTTTCCACGGACGAGGCCATCCCGTCAATGAGAACTCCGGAACACCACGTTGCGCTTAGTGTCCTGGAGGAACAAGTGAGTGTCCCACCCCGTTCAAACGTCATCATCACGTAGGCGCCTAGGAGGCGAATAACACTGAAGCCATTATCGAGGGGAACATGCAGTTGCTTCTCGACCGAGGAATATGCATCGCAAGACGCATCGCAGATTTCCGCAAAGAACAAGCCGAAGTACTGCTGACTAACTTCAGCGAAGAATACCGCCACGTTAACAAATGACCGACGATCGCATCGCTCGACGAAATACCCGACGTCCGAGACTCATTCGCCCTCTCCGATCCATCCGTAGAAGATTAACCTGAGCAAGAGAACTCGCCCACTTTCGACATAAACCCAGCCCTGCCCCGGACCAGACAAGACCATATCCGCAATTTCCTTCGAAGCTAGAGCGAGTGCTTCTCGTCGTCGCCGAAAGTCCGACAAACGCCAATTGCCAAACATCGCATTATAACCGACTAACACGCCCGACCTCTCCGCCAAAGCGCCTATCGAGTGTCTCCGCGAGAACGACAAGCCATCCGGGACCAAGTGGAAGAAATGCTGCGCGACGACGTTATTCAGCCTTGAAAGAGCCCCTGGGCGGCACCTGTTGTTCTACTGGGAATGAAAGACGGTGCACTTCGATTCTGCGTTGATTACCGGCGCTTGAACAACATCACAAAGAAGGACGTCTACTCCCTACCTCGCATCGACGGAATACTGGGCCGGCTCTGCAACGCCAGGTATTTCTCATCGGTAGACCTCAAGAGCGGCTAATGGCATATTGAGGTCGATGAAAGAGACCGCGAGAAGACCGCATTCATCACTCCAGATGGCCTCTTCGAGTTCAAGGCGATGCCATTTGGTCTCTGTTCCGCACCAGCCACATTTCAGCGAGTAATGGATACAGTGCTGGCAGGCCTGAAGTGGCAGGTTTGTCTGGTATATTTAGATGACGTCGTTGTCTTCCCCTCGAGCTTTGAGGAGCACCTAAAAAGGGTTCGAACAGTACTAGACTCAATCAAATTGTCCGGCCTAACTTTGAAAGCAGAGTAGTGCCACTTTGCCCATGAAGAGCTGCTGTTTCTAGGCCACATCGTTAGCAAGGGGGAGTACTGCCAGACCCGCAGAAACCGCTGCTATCTCAATGTTTCCACCACCGGCCGATAAGAAAGCTGTGCGCAGATTCCTCGGACTGTGCGCGTACTACCGACGATTTGTGAAGAACTTTTCACGCATCGCCGAGCCACTGACCCACCTGACAAAGGCAGACGTGCCATTTAAATTGGAAGCGCCGCAAGTGGAAGCCTTCAAGGAACTGCAGCGTCGTTTACAGTCCCCACCGATCCTCGCGCACTTCGATGAAAACGCTGAGACTGAAATTCATACCGACGCAAGTAGTGAGGGCCTAGGCGCTGTCCTCGTTCAGAAAATTGACGGAGTGGAGAAGGTCATCACGTGCGCTAGCCGTTCCCTGTCCAAAGCCGAAGCGTCCCATGCAATTTTCACGCTAAAATGGGCACACTATTCACTTTAAAATACTGCGTGCTCATGGCTTGTTCAAAAGAAGGTTGCTACCATTCCCACTGCCCAATGATTAATCATATTGGCGGCCAGATACTGGCTAAGTTTACAGCTGCGGTCACTGAATGTAAAAGGTGCCTAATGAATTCAAGAACTCACTTTACACGCAATGAAATATGGGTAGTCTATATCAGGAAATAAATGCTTTTTCTTTTAAGGATATCTTACAAACACATAGAGCCCAGATGTGTCGTGCCCTGCTTGCAGCGCTTAGTAGCAGAAAGATTGGCTTTACTGAAGGACTTTTTCACGCTACTCGGTACACCAGTTTCGTTTACCATTATTTCATAAGCAATGGTCCCCTAAGGATTCATGTCGTTGAGGATTGCACTACATGTGCAAACTGTTCCTCGTTTCATGCTGTTGCATAAAGCACTCTCTGTGAAAGCGTACATGTGTATGACCTCCCCTTTTTGGTATAATTGCAAGCGGAGGAAAGTTCATACGCCAACACTGCACTTCTCGTCGGCGCTAACATATGGTTCCAACATCTGGCTAACACCTGGCTGGAGGCACCAAGGAACTTAGGTGGCAGCTGCTAATAAAAGTGCGGAAACATCACACTGCCATAGCATCTTCGGACTTAGTGTAGAGCACGTTTTCTGCAGCACCATTTCTGCCTCCAGGTACAATTTTCCTGGTTCGTGACAGCTCCCTTAGCAACAGGTAAATTTAGTCATTTTGGGGGCTTTTTCACAATTGTCGACGCATACTTTTATATCGCAGAAGTGTTCCCAGGGTCAATAATAACTTTGGAAGCGTATTGGCAACTAACCAAGCACGTGTAGACAGAAAACACGCACGAAATATTCGAGAGTCTTGTATTATGATTTAGGCATCGTATCTTTAACTTTTGGGGGTTAAAAAGATTAAGGCGGACCATGATCAATCCACAAACATGACATTCTAAGTAGAGACACTAATGGGCATTTCTGTTTGAATGCACCTTTTTATGTACGCTATCGCCGCAACCGATGACGCCTCGTGTTTGCCTGCCACTCTCTCGCGCTGTGCATTCCACGCCGTCGTCTTCATAACATCCATTTCTGCACAATGAATCCAGGTCACGCCGTTGCTGCAGTGTCCTGTTAAGGTAGTTTAAGAGGTTCTAAAATTTTAGAGTGCGGTACGGTAAGGCCGCCAATCGCCAATTGCATCGATCGTTGACTTGAGCCTGATCTTGAAACCCTAGCCTTCAATCGAAAGCGAAATGAAACGACGTGATTTAGAGCACATACTTCGCGTTTGGCGAAGTAAGCTAAATCGGCTGTAATTTTTGTAGTCGTTTGTGAAGCTAGCCCCACACAGATGGCACTAACGTACATACGGATGGCAAGTGATCAGTAGGGTGTCAAAGCTGATTCGTAATCCAACAGAACGAATATCACAACGTGCCCTAAAAATGCCAGTGGGTCCACTCGGACGAGTCTTGCGCTCTTCCGAAGCAGAGGAACTCGCTCGTCTTGTTCCGTGGCCGAGCTCTGGGAGCGGCAGACAAGATGTGCAAGAAACGGTACAAGGTACTATGGTAAAAAAATCTCCGGAGATCATCCTATCAACAATCTCACACAAGAGGCACCTCTAAGAGCTCGGACTGCTGCGCTAGAGGAAGAATCATAGCTGCACAAAAGCACCTCCATATGCATAACAGCTAACATAAAGTAGCAAGAACGCCTACGTTTATGTCTGGTTTATCACGTGTTCAGATACAACCGACCTGATGTAACATAGAAAAAGCATCCGCTCGCATTGCTTAACTATATTCAGCGATGGCTTCTTGGGCACAGTTAGTATGAGCACTGAAGCGGCGTTAAGGAGGCATGTGGAGAAAACTGATGATATTTCAGCTACTTCAACTGTAATAAAGAAATATTCAGCACATACGTATGCTATACCCGCATGCTTTTCTGCATAGGCTTGTCTTCCTTCACAATTCTGAGCGACGTGATACAGTCTGGAACACAAATGTCTTACTAAATGTAACCAAAAGTAGTGTTCATCTTAATGCACTCTACACTTTGCAAATTTTATGACGGAAATTATTTTAGAAAGACACCTATTATGCAACAATTATGTGGAAATTTCAGCAATAATGAAATTCGGAGTTGATTTTTACTTTTGTGGTAGCTTTCTTTCTTATGATTTATAATTCATGCGTCAGATTGGAAAATGAAGCGGCCATAATAGCACAGAAAAAGGCTAGAGTTGAATTCCCTATAATGCTCGATAGAAAAGGCGCTCAAGTTTTGTGCTAGCTCTAGTTTCTTGGAATGGCCGCTTACTGGTGGTTCAGTGCAGAACTGCGAACTGAGGAACACACAGCGAATATTTTGGGACCTGTACTTAGATTTTACTAAATAGGATTAACTGTTCCCAAATGGTTACTGAAATGAACTGACATCACATTTGAAGCAAGATCTGCTGCAAAAATTGCGAAGAATATGTATTTTGTCAAAATTAGCTTCTGTAAAGTTTCGTTATATGTTCTTTCTTCTTCTATTTGTGAGATTTATCGTACAAATGAGGAAGGGTTACGGAGAGACCCTCTTCAGTCACGCTACCTGGTCACTTGTTCGTGTGTAGTTGGGCAATGAAAATGAGGTTTAAAAACTGCTTACAGCGATGTGTATCGTCTCTTCTGGCCTTCTGCCGTTGCGCTGTTTCACGAGAAATGGTTTCTAGAGCGGATGTTGCCGAATGCGATGACGGGCCAACTACTGAACTCCTACCGACAACTGAACATTGGACCGACGTTTAGTTAACTTCAAGCAATGAAGTAGTTAAAGGATTGCAAGAAAGTCTAAGCCAGCGAAGTACATACAGTACCCAATTACCAATCTTTTTTCACGCAGTTACTAGCTCTACGTCGTGCTAGGGTAGCATCTATGTACTTTGCGCATAAGATATGTTTGAAAAGTTCCGCAAAAAAGGAAGAAGGGCCATTTGTGCGCATGAATTACACGGCATTAAGTGCGAATGTTGTCGACCTTTTTTTGCCGGCTAAATTCTGAATTGATACATTTGTTGTTATTTTTAAGCCAAGCCATATGTGCTGAAAAATTTCCACCGCTAAATTTGCATGTTTTCCGCTAAACACGAATCCCGGTGATATAAAGTTTGACGCTGCAGTTGCAGAACATTTGCACTTCAAGCACAGCGTTGTCTTGCTTGCGTTGTGAGCATCTATTTGACATTCAAGCTCTAGCTGGTGGAATACCCTGCATCGCGCAATATTTTGCCTCCAAATGTCACGAGTTCGTATACCGAAGAGCAGTTGGTTTCTTCGTTCATTGTCATAGGTTTTGATACCATATTTAGTCGCTGCGAGGTCGACGTGCTTTTTTTTAACGATCATGATCTGCAACATCCAGGGTCAACCACGCCGCACATCAGGAGCAGGGCAAAGCGCAAACCAGGGACAAATTCAGAAAATGAAGAGCGAGCATGACGTCAGGGGCACAGCTGCAAATTTGTAGGCCGGTCACCAGGATCTATCATTGAGCCTACCAGCTGCAACGGCTGCTTAAGCGAGACTAATCATCCAACGCGGGAAACGCTGGTCGGTCGTCTAACCACATCTATTATTGCGGCAGTGGACGCGGCGGAGACGGGGCCCAAAGCTAATTGCTTCAACTTACGTTTGGAGCTTCCGACTGAAACGAAAGCTGACATCTGCGGCATGAACTCTGATGAGCACACTTTGATATTTCCTCATTGCTCCGCACATTTTTTTTTTTTTCAGCTTACGACCTACCTTGTCAGCCTAGTGGTGGGAACCTCATCTGGAAACCCTGGAAACGGAACCGACAACTTCGGTCACCGCTCATCGTCGGCAGCGGAAGGACACAAAAACTAGGTTCCACAACCTATCTTTACCGGTCAGTATTCACTGCTCTCTTTCTGTGCCAGTCCACCCAACCACAGCTGCTACCTCTCCTGTATTCGTTATTTATGCCTGACGAGACCGCGTGACCTGAGGTTAAAATGTAGTGTAACAACTACACTAAGATTTAAGCAATGAGGTTCACTTACTGTGAATGCGCGGAAGCCTATCAAATTGGTACAGCCGGCGGTAACATTGGACTATTCTTCAAAGCAAAATGTTAAAAAGAGCGAAAAGCATAGAAATGTTCCACGGTACGCTGGGGTCCGCAATTGCGGTTTCTCAAGCACAGTTTGAAAGTTACAACAGCCGAACTATGTACCCAATTGCCCTAAGCATGGAAAAAATTACTTTTCCGTGGAGAACGCTGGTGATTGGAATTGTAAAATTGCCTCCATGAACAAAAAGTATGGCGTTCATAGTTGTCACATTTCTTGTACAATGTAATAAACTCTTCGAGAGCACGGTATACTAATCAGAGAAATTAAGCCCTTTTCTGAGTTAATTAAGTGTGGCAATCGGAAAACTAGCCACGATTACAGTCAGCCGCACGTTAGAAAAACTAATTTCAAGTCATTGAATCAAAACTGTGGCCTGAGTGTTCTAGAAATGTGGGGAATAATTACCTATGCTGTTAGATTAAATGCTTTTCAATATCGGCCACAAAGTGTTGCTTAAGAACAGTGCAAGTGAAGACAACCTAAAGTTCTTTGTTTCACCATAACCATGGTGCGACGAAGAAAGCGCCTGTCTTTGGGCGCATTAGATTTTCCGGCAAAGAAGAAGAGTTATACAAAATTGAACAATTGTTTCGTTAGAAGATAATTTCAAGGGAGTTACTTCATCTGAGGACAACAGCATTTCGGTCTAGACACAGCAAGGAGGTGTGAAAGCCTGAAATCCTCCTGAGAGGCAAGTGTTGAGAGGGACATGCGAGACTATCTTTGCGCTTTTCTATAGATGCAGAACGTCATGACAAAAATAAGCAGCATATTGTGCTCATCTCGCGCACTTTCCAAATACGATACCTCTTTGGAGAGCAGACTGTAACGCATACTTGTAAAAGGGTCAGTGGTGCATGGACCCGTGCAGGCTAGAGCAACTAGCACTGTAGCGTGGAACTGATGGATATGGTCACACCGTAGATGCGTCGCAGAGTGACTTTTACTGGTGATTGAGGCACTGCATGCCATAAAAAGATGTGGTTTTCGGGAGCTGCTGGAGATGGTAAAAAGGTTTAGGCGTTCTGCTCGGAATACTGTTTTCGAAACTCTAAATCCCAATACGGCTATTAATAACGACCCGCTTCGACTCTCTAATTGCAACCGGACGCATTACGTTGTAGAATTTAAATGTAACCTTTAAACGTTATGTATAAGCCTGCTATTGAACATGATCAACTGACTTTCCAGTGTGTAATAAAACTCGCATTACGATGCTGCAAAAGCCGTCTTCATAGGTCTAAAAGCCTACTTCTCAAGGCTGGTTACGAGATTTGCTGACTGAAAATTTTACTATGCACCAGTGGTGTTCTTACGGGGTTCAAGGATATGTCAGGTATTATTATATTTTTTTATCAGAAGACAAGCAAGCAAACAAATCACGATAACGCAATTTTTTGCGTACGAGCAATGCAGCAAGGCAAATTTAAATCAAGATTATGAGTGCTTCGGGACATAAGCAATGCGCATCCTGTTTTGTCTGCGCCCATCCGCGTCATTTGATTTCGTCGGCCACTCTGTTGCTCATTACCCAGGAATAATACGCAGATGGTCATAAATTCACTATGTTCAAGACTTTCCGCATTAGGAATTAAACGATTCCAGCTGGCCAGAAAGTCATGGGGTCGAATCCACATTGTTGAGATCGCATTTCGATGCAGCTGGAATGTAAAAATACATTTTGCTACGTGATGTCACTCCACGCTAAAGAAACCCATGTGCACAAAAGAATCCGTAGTCCTCCAATACTCGAACTTCTAAAGCGCTTGTTAAGGCTGGAAGCCCGAGGACTCCTGTACCCCTCATTATCATAACGTACTTTTAGATCCAGCATTCTCAGCAAGGTCAAGCGATCATCGTCGATGAACATGCGGCCAAAAATCAAGCCGAGCATTCTGAAACTTTCCGTCCGAGCAGTCGGAACGCAGCAAAGCAGGTGACGTTTGCTTACGGCGATTGTACGGTGAAAAATCCGCTCTAGCCTGTTCGCGAAAAGGTCGATTGAGTGACGATCGGTTTATGTGGCTCTGTGTTTACGGTTTATGGCGGCCAATTGAAAGACGAGGTTTATATAGGCTTTCTATGCGCGCTGCTTCAGGGTAAATTATTGCCAACCGGCCCATTTTTCGACGTAGCCATCTCCGTTTCATGCATCGGAGTTGTTTCCCTTATTCCGGCCAGCAGAAAGGCGTTTAAACGTCATACACACATGGATTGAAACTCATGCCTTGAGTGGAGCTATGGCTCTAAAAGACAAAAGAAATTAAAGCGACATTGAAGACAACACCATTCATAGTTTGTTCTTGGTAAAAACAAATATACTGGCTCTTGCTGTATATCCTGATATTTTTTGAAAGCCAACGTCGCATTTGATGTATACAAATTAAATGCATAGCTTTTTGCTCTTTACGCTTCTAACTCATGGCATTTCGACCAAAAATGGTACATTAGTCATCATTCACCAATATATAGAAGACCTTTAGAGTTCTATGCGCGAAAAATAGTCTTCAAGTAAGTCCAGCTTGCTTGAGAAAAGGGCAGTTGGTGGTGGCTGTACGCCTATATTGTTACGCGACAGCGTTAAGGGCCCCATGTCGCAGAAAAGCCGGTGTCGTCGTCGGCGGCGGCGTTGGCCATGACAGGAAAATCCCAGATGCATTAATTAATAAATAAACCCGAGTAGGAAATTGCTCGAGTTCGGGAATCGAACCAGGGCCTCCGGAGTGCGAGGCGAGCACGCTAACCATTCGACCACGCCAGCTCGATGGTTTGGAATGAACAAAGGCGTGTCTAGTCAATACGGGTGTCTTAGAAGGGTGCTATAGAGACATGTGCTGTGGTGTAACTTCATTTCGTGTGTATGCCGATGTATGAGTATTTCCTATCCTTAATACCAAGTTTCATTTCATTTTCCTTATGGCCCTTGCGGCGCGGTCCGGCTGTCCACCGAGATATGAGAGACAGAGGCGCCGTTTTCTTTCCTTAAAACCAATTTTGATTTAATTTTCCTTCCCTTACGGCGCGGTTCGGGTGTCCACCGAGATATGAGAGACAGGCGTCGTTTCCTTTCCTTCGGGCAAGGCGTCGCGCCAAACGGGCGATGGCGTTCCGTGGACCCATTGGCAACGCTTCAACACGCTGTCGCGTTCCACTCTTGAAGACGAAGCTTAAGCGTCCTCCGAACCTTTTTTCCTGCTATTTCCATTCAAATATTCGTTTTGAGCGATTTTGCGTTTTTAAGCTGTGTTATACAGAACGCCGTAAGCTTCTGGTATTGGAAGTGAAAACGAGTGATACGTATTCGTAGCATGCCTACACGCCTGTCATTAAAGCTTGTGTTTCGTTACATTCTGCAGTGATACTCGACCGCTCTTTAAAACATGAGCGTCCAACCATAACTTTTGCGCCTTAATAGACCAAGTTCTAAAGAATATTTTTCACGTGTCGTCCTACATGGGCATAAATGGGGCTCGCACATGCTCAAGGGGGAGAACTCCTGTAGCGCTGCTTGTGATCATCTAGAGCTACACAAGCTTTTAAAGTGGCGCTGATTGATAGAAACGTTCAACTGATCAAATATGTCTCTATAACCTCATCACAAATCAGAAGATTCGGACGTCACAATTTCACAGAGTGGCTCCTGGTTTTCCAGTCGCCGGATTAATCGGGATGATATCTTGCGCTCTGCCATGTTTTAAAGAATCTGAAATGCTGCCACTGTCCGCCAGCACCTTGAGAAATTCATGGTTGCCTGCAGATAAAAAGCAGAAGCTTGGCACCCAAATGTTTAGAGACATCGTCAGTTCCTTTGGATGGAATCCTGGCTATGTTACCGAAAGAGCATCCTTCAGCCACCCTGCGAAAGTATTGCACTGCGGTACCTTTACCTTTGTCAATTCCTCCTCCTGGTGTCTTTACTGATGGCATATGCGAAAAAGAAAGAAAACATAAATATGTCTGAGTACCTCGCCCAGCATTGTTATTATAGGCTTAAAGCAAGAAAAAGAAATTGCAGTATAAAAATAAAACAAGAATACAATGCAAAAGCTAATTAGAAAATAGAATGAGGCACAATACCACTGACACTAAATATAATGCGAGAGGTGGAAAGGCGAATAAATTAAGCAGATGAATTCCTGCAGCCGAAAAGACAGCTGGCAGGGGCTGCCAAAAGTACTGCAATAAAAAGAACAAACCAATAAAACAGTCGACGATGGCTGTAGCGGAAAATACGAAGAACGAGAGAAGCCATGTGATATTACCACAAAGAAACGCGGTGATATGAAACTACACATAAATAAAAAAAAAACAAAGAAAAGCGGAACCCCACAAGAAAGGCAACGTGTGCAGCGAATGGACGAAAAAGATAAGAAGAAAGCGACAAGATGGCTCTCTGGCAAAACAAACACAATTAAAAATATAACAGAAGGACAGAAATAAGAAGATAATGTTATCAGGCAGCAGAAAAAGAAACCAAGTGGGAAGTGACTTGCCAGAATACGCCTTTTTCCCAATATTCGGCGCCCTCTGGGAAGTGGAGGAAATTCGTGTGCTACCAGTAAAAAAAAAAACACCCTTAGAGGACTCAGGCGCGATCCAGCTCCACGAGGTGCCAACTGCACCTACGAAGTGTGATGTGTGAGAAGTGTGCGCTTGACAGCTGCTGCCATCTGTGGCATGAACCAGGAGGTGACACGAGCTTCGCGTGCGCAGTAGGGGCTGTCGGTTTGTTTTGAACCAGTGTAGCTGGAGGAGGACGGGCTAGCATGCGCATAACGGACGTGTGAAAAAGGTGGACATTGACGTTGAAAAAGAGACCGACTTATACAGTGTGTACCATCAATAGAGCTCTAGCACAGCGCCATCAGCGATCCTCTAGCCTGATCGGCTTCCGCGAGGCGCCACTGTGCATGCACATAACGACATGGGGGCGCCAGATGGCGCCACTTTCACCTCAGCTGCTTGCGTGTCTGCCGCGTGAGGACCAATCAGCGCGTACGTAGCGGTGCCCCGCGAAAGCGGATCACGGTAGTGGATCGCGCATCACGCTGTGCTGTTGCGCTCTAATAAATGAAGAAGAAAAGACCGAGCAGGAGCAGTTGGACTTTGAATGATTTCGTAATACGGAAAGACGGATTTAACACTCTCTGACTTGAGTTTGTTAACACTCCAGCGTAGTGGCATTAATCTCACTGTAGAAGCCAGAAGAAAAATAAATTATCATCAATACGTGGAATAGAGCAAAGAAAAGCATCATGTTCGATGGTGTTTAACAGCAGTGAGGCGACTTTCAGGCAATGTTTTACTCCCAACAGCAAGCATTTGCTTAAACAGGACGGATGCTCGTGAATTAGCGAGAGTGGTTGGGACGCTGCAGTTGAAGAATATGAGATATAACGCTAGAGCTTCAATTTCTAGTATACAGGTTATAAAATATTTGCGAAGAAAATAATAAATGCAATCAAGGGGGAAACAACAGACCCTGAGATTGTAATATGGAAGCAGGATTACTTTTAATAAAGAGAGAAATGACGGCTGCTGTTCATGAAACTAGCTTAATGGTTTATGATGGAAGTGAGGAGGGCGAAAAATAGGGGACCGCAATAGACCAGGAGTGCAGCTCTGTGCCGCTGTGAGAAGAACGACATTCTACAGTTAATTGAGAGCATGCAGCAGCTGCAAAAATAACCTAATACAACTGCATGAAAACTGAGAAGACCAGGGATGACTTAGGCGTTAAGTCCAGGTCACTGCGATGACGGCAAATGCATTACGACATCGACATTCAGGGGTGCTAATGTGACTTACGAACTGCATTTATTCTCCGACACTGTGATGATCATGAACACCAAAAATTCAAATCCTATGCAGCCCGTAATTTTGAATAAATATACTTAAACTGCCGTTGGTGCCGCGACCTATATGAGAAAAAGAGAGAAGCTAGAAAACAGCTGGAATATGTTAAAATAGAAATGGATGCACGGAGTTGTTAAATGTTCTAGAGGACTTTCGTTAGGGCCGAACACCACGGACGCTGCATGTTCGTAACAGGATGCAGATAAAGTTCTGAGCGTTTCAAATGCATCAGAACGGGCCAATGGCCATTAATGCCGCTCGCACAGCATTTTTAATGTATTCTGATTAGAGAGTTGAGTACCGCTTGCAGGAGGAAGGAGTGGGAGGAAGGAGCCCACAACCGGTGACCCTTCGGTGGATCCCTGGTCACATGGGCATCCCTGGCAATGAGCTGGCTCACCAGCTTGCCTGCGATACTATGCACCAGGCGCCGGGGATCCCATGGACGAGGCCACCGACGGAGCAGGCGGTCAGGCCTTACAGGCACACTTTCGACGAATACTACACGCAGCAAAAATTGGACTTAGCTGATTTACCACCACCACACCCATCCTTATCGATCCGTGAAGCTCGCATTCTTCGCCGAATACAGTTTAATCTCCTACGTACACCAGTCAAACTTTATCTGTACCGGTAAACTCTCACACCTCAGTGTCCAAACTGTCCACACACATATGCAGACATAGAACACTGCCTTACACAGTGCCACGCAGCCTTCCAGTCCCCCGCCTATCCTTTCCCTCCACCACCACCGTGGCCCATCTGGCTCGCCTCCCTGGATCTGAGGCTGCAACGTGCCCTCGTCGCCTTGGCCCAGGACCTATTGAACGCCTAATTGAGTCCGGGCTCAGGTTAAGACCATAATGTGAGTCGTAACTGAGACCGGACAGACATTCACTCTTTTATCTGAATCATAAGTCCCGATTCAGGATATGATCATGATCTGTATTTTCGCGATGACTATGCGCACTTGAAGATTTTTTTTTCTCCTCTACCGACAACTAAGGGGAGGAAATATTTGCTGCTGTTATTGGGACGCTTCAATGAGGGCCGGCTTGGCCGTGTCTGTGGAAGACCGACGAGGATTGCGCGAAAGCGGGTAGGCAGTCAGTGCGTGAACCGCTCGTATACATGCCATATCATTTTACGGGCTTCCACAATCTCGTTTGGCTGTACCCCTGGCTAAAATACTGCACTACTGAGCTTTAATTTAGCCTTGCGCCAAGGAAATCACAAGAAACTGGTAGCGTAGGTTAGGCGTACCCACCACGGCGTATTTGAGAAAGGTGAGGCAATCATTCTCATGTGGCTGTCACGTGATAACAGCATTGTCGGCAATGAACTGGCTCACAGTACTGGCGTTTGGCTGTCTGAAGGGCGTTTTCCGTCTTCTGCTTGAAGCCAACGAGTTAAGGGAGGTTCCTGTGTGTCCTGCACATGACGAGAGGGGTGTTCATGAATACATATCATCTTATAAATTGCATGACAGACTCTTCACCTATCAAAACAGCTAGTGCGAGGAAACGATAGGGCACCTCTTTCGCCACTGCAGCCGCTTCAAGAGTCAATTTGTGTACCTTGAGAACACACTGTGCCTTTTAGAATGCTTATCGCAGCCGAACATTCCTGACCCACGACCTTAACCTTGGTGAGCTAGTAGATTACACCATCAAGCCGCTCCTCAAATATTTTGGAGACAGGTTTAACCGCCAGGTTATGGACTAGCTGTGGCGTTTTTTTGAACATATCAAATGATAACATGAAGATGTTGTATGAGTAAAACTAAAGCTAACATGTTTTACGAATTGGAAAAACAGCGCAATCAAAGACGAGACACAAGAGAACGACAAAACACCAGCGCTGACTAACAACCAAATAGTTTATTGCTACAGGTGAGGCAGCATATAAAAGAAATGGCACGAGTAAAAACACAAAATAAGTATGAGAGAAAGATACCGCACAACCACACAACTTGACTAAAAAAAGGCACGTCACTGATTAAGATACGCAAGTTCCTTTGATAGTAGATTTATCGATGGGCTGCTGATACAGTTGTTGCCTAGCTTTTTGATATGGTAAGCCTCCGAATGAGCCTTGTGGTCTCATCTTTATAACGGCCGATGATAGTGGTCCGATTGAAGTGCGCTTCGCAGTCTTCACACTCAGCACAGTGCACAGCAAGATGGTTTCTGCGAGACTTGTTCTCTATATCTTTTGCATGTTCACGCAGTCTATCGTTGATGCATCGTCCCGTCTCACCGATGTAGAAACTGCCACAGGAGGTAGGGATCTTGTAAACGACACCAACACGACACTGAACAAACTTCCGCTTATGCTTCTTCTGGCAGCCTTTTTTGCTTCCATCCTCATTAACACGCTTGCACAATCCGCTAAGTTTATTCCTGGCTGAAAAAGTTGTGTGGTTGTGTGGTTGTGCGGTATCTTTCTCTCATACTTATTTTGTGTTTTTACTCGTGCCATTTCTTTTATATGCTGCCTCACCTGTAGCAATAAACCATTTGGTTGTTAGTGCTGGTGTTTTGTCGTTCTCTTGTGTCTCGTCTTTGATTGCGCTGTTTTTCCAATTCGCAAAACATGTACCAACCAGCCCGTATTTGCCCTCTTCTGGTAAAGCTAACATGCGCCTCCCTTTCCCTCATGTTATCCCTCTCCCCAATGGTTGCACAGGGAACCGGGCACTGCCGAGTTAACCTCCTTGCCTTTCCTTTCTTCTTCCTCCGAGAACAGTAAAAAAAGAAAGTTTAACTATTCGGTAATTAAAATAGCCACAAATGATTTCAGGTTTTCTCCTAGTAATGGTGTTTCACGGTTCCCGCAGCTGCCTGTGCCACGCAATCAAAAATGCACTACTCCGCTCAAGGTTTGAAAGTGGCTTGATGCCACGCTTCACGGGATAACTTCCAACGTTCAGCAATCTTTCCCGAACAGAACGCTAGCAGCTTGACTCTATCGACACTCCAAAACCCTTGTGGCCCGGACGTAGGCATAGCGATGGCATTTATTCACCACATACCCAGTGAACCACCTAATATCTGCCCTATGCGTAAAATAACCTTGCGCATCAACTGTAGCACACAGGAATATGTCTTCCTGTGATCACTGACTACCTAACGCTAGCTGCCTAACCGATCGTGTGGCTTGCTGAGTGCGGACGAAGCCGCCGTTGAAATGGCCTTCAGCGCTTCACAGTGGCCCAGCCGCTTCCCCCCATTTCTGATTGCGCACCTGTTCACATCTTGTGTATATGTACAGAAAAATTGCATAAACCGAGGCATGCAACACATCGCGTCTTAGCAACTCTTGCTCTGTTTATGTGCTTGTCCCGTTGGTTTACACACAGCGTTATATTTTCCGTGCATGGGTCGCTAGCGGGTCGTGAAGCGGCAAGAGCCACGGCACCACCACAGAGCCCACACGGGAAGCGAAACGGGCACTTGAGGAACGAAATCAGCAAACCATGCCCAATGTGGACAGGAGCTGGGGCCGAGCGATGATTGCCTGCGCAGCGACATTTATCGCAAGTGCCGTGCATTCCAATATAGGCTTCTTTTATGTGGCATTCATGCGGGAATACAGCTTAAACCGCGAGAGGGCATCATGGCCCACTAGCGTCTCCCAAGCCATGACGGAAGGCTCAGGTGAGCACTCGGTTTGCATATTTTGTTGAGATCCGCGCCGGCTAACGCTAAAACTAGGTTTCCAGTTGCCGAAAGATGTGAGCAAGACTTACTTCACAAAACTGCATGCGCCGATCCTCTGGCAAGACAGCAGTGAAAATCAGGTCAAGGAAAGACCAATCTTTATATCGCTCAAGGCTATGTTAGCTGATCCCCATAAAGAGTCTTCGTTTTGAGTGAAGTACTCGCTGTTTGCTTTGATAAAACGTGATAGAGAGTTTTCTCTAGAGCAATGTTTCTATATGATCTCTGCATTTAAAATAAATGAGCCCCGTATTTGAAATGTTACGCAATACCGTCTATTTTCTTTTTAAATTTAAACAGCGGTACATTTGTAGACGAATACACAGACATACTTGAATGGACGGGCGCTGTCTTTTTGCTTTTATGTGTAATCACTGTCGATGTTCTTGTGTGTATTCGTCTAAATAAGAAGCCATTTAAATTTCAAGAAAAGAAAATGCATCACTAAATATCCCCGCGACGAGCTTTATTAATACTTCACTATTAAATATATTATTAGTTTTACAAAGGAATTTGTATTATTAAGCAAAACTTTAATGAACGCAACTCATTTTTGTATGCGCTGGCTGAATCCCTAAGTTCCTCATAAGTAATGACTGTAGGTAGTGTGAGCGCATTGAAGTACGGGAAATCTGTTGGGCAAATAAAACTGATACCTCAATGAAAGGTCCTTGCCTAACCAGAAGTAAATTACTGAAATTTATATCTGGGTGGGTGTCCAGCGTCATTAAACCAACCACCAAACTTGTGCCATCACAAAGATAGTGTTTTCAAATATCACGCATATACGATTTGGACGAATCATCATGGCGGCAATTTGCTCTGAAGAGAGGATGGGTGCAGGCTAGCTGACAGCCTTTGTATGGAACAATGGATTTCTCAACGTTGCCTGCCCTAGCCAACCGGCGCTTATATAACCTCTAAGTGACGCGTTATTGATGGCTGAACTTGACCATATAGGTCAGAGCAACATTACTATCAGTATAATCGTTGCCCGTCAAGGTAGATCAGTGGATAAGCGCTTAGCTGGTGAGCCCAAGGCCTCAGACCCAAATCTCGGCGATGGAAGCCGTCTTTCTTTGGAGGCGAAGTATAAAACTTTACCTTGGTTAACGATAGGCTAATTGGTCTTGGTAAGTCGAGTGCACTTATTCAGCGCAAACTAAGAGAGAACGTGGGGCATACACGCAGGACAAACGCTAAACTTCAACTGATCGTTTATTGACCTAAACCTGCGAACCTCGGATATTAACATTGACGTAAAAATGTGCAGTGCTTTTTCAGCCTGCGGTAAAGTTCTCGAGGCAGTGAAAATTAATTAGAAACTCTCTACTGCGGAAAACGCAGTGAGGTATAGAAACAAAAATGATTAGTGGAACGTCAGGGAAGAAATGCGGTCTAATGTCATTCTAATAGGAATCAAGAATAAATTGACTTGGGCAGGGCATGAAACACGAAGGTAAGCTAACAAATGACCGTTAAGGTTAACGACATGATTGAAAGAGAAGTCAAGCGTGTGCCAACTGTGGCAGGGACTTAAGTGGTTATTTTACTTTGCTGGGTTAAAGTCGCCGTGGCTACCGTAGGACAGGTTTAATTCGAGAGAGATGGGAGAGGCATTTGGCCTGCAGTGAGCTAGTCATGCTGATGATGACAATGAAGACGTCAAAGTTTTCTGCTTTCAACAAATGCCACTTTGGAGTGATAAACCTCTCATTATACCACTTTGTTTATGCTGCATCGTGTGCTTTTTGTGTGTTAAGCCTTTAATTTTTTATCCACAGCCCTGATTGCGGTTGCCCTGCAGAAAAGATTTTCTATTTCGACGATTGGCCTCATTGGAAGTGTGTTGTTTTGGAGTGGCATTGTCGCGTCACAATGGCCTCCTAACATAACATGGATGACTTTCACCTTCGGATTTGTGCAAGGTAAGCATAATTTTCTAAAGTGTATATCTGCAGCTGCATCACCTGGAGGTTTCAGTCCCGTCAGCCTGAAATGCGATAAGCTGTGCAGCTTTTTCTGCTATCTACATAAATACATATTATGCGTATCTTGGGTAGTGTTCGTAATGCACATACTGCTTGCTTGGTGATACCGCACCAACAAAGGTTCTACTCGCGATGTAAGTACGTACACATTCATTTGTGCATGCCCTGAGGAAAACTAATACTAGCTGGTCTAAATTAATCCAGGGATGATTTCATTTTATTTCACCAAAGAGCGCCATGAATAACGTGTTCTTGCTTGCACAAGTTGGCACCCAGGACTCCATATTTCCTACCAAGCCCGTAGTGGCATTTTGTGCACAACTGTAATGATAACACGGTTTGAAATCAAGTTCTGCAAAAACGCCGTCGGAAGTTCTGCAATGCGAGTTGCTAAATGCTCTCCTACGCATTTCTGTTTCTCTGAATGAGCGCTGGCCAAATTTTACTACGTTTTCGTTCCGCGTTCATTATGCACCTTTCCGCTTTCTGAATTGAAACTTGCTGCCCCGCAACAAGTCTGTTTAAATGAAGGAGCAAGGTAAACAGACGGTTTCCAGCTTCTTCATTAAATGCTTTTGTAAACCATGTAACGAACCTTCGCCTCCCACAAGTCATTGCTGTCTTATTGAGAATTCTAAGGTTTAATTTGCGCGGGCCAGTTGCGAACCATGTAGAGGAAGTTGCGAATCTCGCCGAACGCAAGGCATGCAACAGCGGGCTATTGTGCATGTCAGACCTTCCGGTATCAATCTAGCTAGGGTAGAGTGCGCGCTTGCGTGTTTCCCCATGCAGTGGCTTTCTGACGACGGAGGTCTTTGTAGGGGTCTGCGTATTTCCTTCGACTAAGTCGGCGATATTCGACCATTTCTCTGTACGTTACTGGGGTATGAAAGTGTCGTGGGTGGATAACGAAAGGGCTCGGAATGTATGCCCTCGAGCTATCTTCTCAGCAACGTCATTGCGCTCTATGCCTTCCTGAGCTAGGATCAACCGAATACTGTGGCGGGGATATGTAGCGGGAGTGATTGCGCATGATGTAGGTGGCCGCCCTTCAGAGTACCCCATTCAGCTACGCTCTGCAGGCCTGTTGCTTGTCTCTCATAATCGTAGTCAGCTGCTGGGTGGTGTGAGCGTGTTTGATGGCAGGCGTGATTGCGTCTTCCTCGGCGTCCGCTATGCTGTTTCGGCTTTGGACAGTGGCGCTTGTTATCTCCTTCCCGAGGTTCGTGTAGACGGTAGATACCGTAGTAGCGCTACGTGGGCAAGAGCTGGCGTCACTGCAGAGAATACGTGCTTTGCGGGGGACGATCTTATGTGAATGTGCTTGGCTCAGGCCTTTCCTCTTGCGCCGTTGTGGAGGGGTCCATATTGGTTGCAATTTGGACGACGCGTACTACTCGCGGGTGGCGAGCCGGGTCTCTGGTGTGTCAGTGTCCTCCGCGAGGCGGTGACGTAGCAATTGCTGAAGGGTCCTGATGCCTGTACAGCTGAGGCGCTGTAGAAGTGGCGAAGTGAAGAAGATTAAGTGCAGCTCTGGGTGACGAGTCTCTGGAAAAGTTTTGGCTGGCTCGAGACTGTCGATCAGGCAGCTGAGCCTACGGTGGCATGGGAGGCTCGACGCCCTCCACAGACTAGCAACGATGTCAGCCACTCTAACGCACCGCCGGAGTCAAAAGGAAAGGCGACTGGCAAGATTTTGGTGGGGATTCGAGCTCCCGGGCCGTAGCCGCGAAAGGAAGTAGCCGCGCATGGAACTCGGCTATGAAGCCAGAATGCCGCGACATGCCGCAGCCCACATGAACGGAACTTCCCGGAGCAGCAGGAAGCTAAACACACGATTCGTACGAGACGCAGCAGGCCAAAGAAATGAAAAAGCTAGCAGCAGACACGGCCCTATTACCGGCCACTTTATCCTCTACGCTCGAGTCACTATTCTCTCAAGCGGCTCTCTCCTTAACAAGCCACTTTCTTGATACATTTGTACTCAATTCCCGTGCCATGACACATTTTCTCCTCTTCGGCTTCCTACCGCATTTCTCCAACGGCCATTTCACAACCAATCCGCAGGGATGCAGTTATTGTGCCACTTTGCTGATTCCCCTCTCACTAAGCAAGATACTTTCATCTCTCTACTTTGGTCTGCTATGAATACTGTTACAACAAAAAAAAAACGATTTTTTACTCTTTCTATCGCAGCCCAGCCCTGCTGCTGGACGAGAATCAGGTATCAATGCGGTCTAAAGCTAAAAAAACCTTCCTGAATCAGGCGAAGTGTTAAGCGCGTTTTAGGCAGTCACAGATCTTAATCAGCTCAGAAAAAAAAATCTATGCCTTTGGATTACTACCCCATTTTGCCCTTGCCTTTCATCTTCGCAGGCACTGGATCTGGGATTGTAGCCGTGGCAGTTACCGTGCTCCTGATGAGGTACTTCGACAAGTATAGGGCAACAGCCACAGGCATTCGTTACGCCGGTTACTCGATCTCGTCGCTGGTCTACCCACCTCTTCTGTCTCAACTTGATGCTGCTTTTTCATTCCGTCAAATGTTTCTGCTTTTGGGTGCCATTAGCCTGAACATTACACCTCTTGTGTACGCACTTAGAGATCCTGAACTGAGCCGAAAGTCGCTCTACATCAAAGAAAGATGGTTGTGCAAAAATTCGAAGGATAAAACTGTAGCTGGTGCTCAAAAGCGCGGAAGCGCTTTGGGAGATAATACAGTTGACACAAACAGACCCTCACCAGGACTTGCGGCAAACATAGACGACAGCGACCTTGAAAAACGTAGCAGCACTGAAAGAAACCCAACGACTGAAATTCCAGTCCGCAAGGCTTTAGCCGCATCAAGAGGAGATGAGCAGTGTTCACAGTCTCTGTCAGTAATTAGCACGATGCGAACCAGCCATAACACTGACCACAAAAGAAACGCGATTAACGTGAACGATGACACTAAGTCACAAGATGAAGCCAGGTACAAACAGGAGAATACATTGCCGCTGGCAACGCTTCTAGTGAGACCGGCATATTGGATTGCTGTGTTCGGTGCTGTCCTTGCCGACTACTCTGAATACGTGTTTTTGGCGACCATCGTAGACTCTGCGCAAGACCACGACGCAACACCCTTTCAGGCCGACATGTCAATAGTGTGCTCGGTGCCATCGCAGTTTTTTGGCCGCACGGTGCTGCCGTTCTTGGCGGACGTGGGCTTAGCAAGCCGCACGGTACTCGCCGGCGCTTGCTATTTCCTCTTCGCAGCCACTATTGCATTGCTCAGTGGGACGAGAACGTTCAGTGCGTACGCCGCCTGGACTTCAGTGGCATGGATATCCCTTGGCTGCCTGACGACGATGAAGCACGTGGTCGCGGCTGACCACTGCGGGGTTGAGGCTGTTCCGGCAGCGTGGGCAACCACAGGCATCTTTGTGGTGCCGATGCTGTTTTGCAATCCTTCAATATTAGGTGAGTGGCACACGAGAACCTCGAGCAGAAGTGAATATTTCTTTTCTTTGTTGAAAGATGATGCTTGAACGGGATTATTTCCACATGGTGTGGATGGATGTTCCAAGTCATTCTATCAACACCTTGCTGTGTTGCACATCGCTTTCATGTTGATGGCTTTGTAAATCTGGGCGCACTGTACTGTGGTATTAGCAGCTGAAAAATTGGCACGTAGAGCTAATCCTGGTCTCGAAATATTATATGACGCTTTTTGACGTATGCTCTTAATTATTCTGTTAAGCGGCGACTCCTGTGCACTCACAGAGTGTTTAAAAAAGTGTTTGCTTGTAACCTGTTTCCTCCCCAGGAACAACGCGTTTCAGAGTCTCCTCGAAAGCATTAGCGGAGCAGTGGTTGTATAACTTCTGATGTAGTTTAAAATTACTTTACTCCTGGCAGGTATCCCATAGTAGGCATAAGTAACTGTTAAAGCTGGCAGTGCAAATACGACTCGTAACACGATTTTCAGCGATATTTGTTAGTGACCGTGCAGAAAACACTCACAATTTTTCTCTCTATTACTGCTACGATGCACCTAAAATTTACTTTCATGCAATGCATAAATTCTTTACTTTTAAAAGCTTCTCGTGGTTGATCAGCGTCTGGTCAACTGACATCGCCAGAAGCCACCCCAATGGCGTGGTCCCTTGAGGTTGTCATACACCAACGAGATGACAATAAGTGATCTCCATAGAATAAATGCGGTTTGCGTTTTAGCCCTATGTAAGATGTGGTGATGCGAAAAATTGGAGCAGAGCTGCACGTGCGGTGGCAGGTGCCCGTCACACTTGGCTTCCCTGCTGCCACTGCCCACGCTTGTCAAGCAACCGACAAACTAGTAGACGTATTCGTGAGTACGTCTCCGCTTTGTTTAAACTGTGTATTGGGGCACTGGTGGCACTTTGCTCTTATAGAGAGATCAAAATTATGCAAGCAGAGAAGAATACACTCGAGCCCCCTTCACGGTGTAAAGCCGAGGTATTCGCCAGCTCCCTTCTCAGAGCGTCAGTGCTCCTGCCAGAGCTTGATTCCAAGACGAGGCACCAAATGCGGCTCTCAAATTTTTCCGTGTAGCCATGGCTGCCTAAACCAAAGTCACTCTTGCAACACGCAGACACACAACCGGCCGCCCCATATCCCTCGACAGTTACAGCTATCGCTGTAAATACGTGGTAAAGAGAGAAAAAACTAATAGGGATTCACGGCGTACCAGACTGCTGCGAGCTCAGTTTACACCCATTTATACTTTTTTGTTTAGTATTTATTTAGTAATGCTCGTGTAATTTTTGCATAAAGAAATAAATTTCAATTTTTTTTAGGATCCTAGTAATTTTATTCCACTTGGCTTGCAGGTTTCGTCCGAGACAAGAATGGCTCATATAACAGCCTGTACTACTCCTTAGCAGGTCTCCATTTTACTATGGGCGTTTTGTTCCTCTTCTTGCGGTGGTATACACGTAAGCAAACGAAGATTTGGACTATTGAACATCAAAACAAAAAGCCTGGTGGTGCGAACAGCAGCGAACTCTCTTCCCCCACTGAATGTCCCTAATAGTTCCTATCACAGTGGGTGCCTTCAAGATGTGCAAAAATGCGCCGTTATGACTTCAGAACGACAAGTAATAAAAGCATATATATTGCGTTTAGGAATACTGGTTTGTGTGCACTACTTATATTTTTTACTGCGCAACACTGGCCTACGTCGAATTCATTTCCACGGAAATGGGGTCTTACCTAATGAATAGAGCGCTTCTCAGGAACCTGCGTAATCTGAACGTCTCAGTTATGAAATATTACGTCATTGCTAACGGAATTGAACAAACAAATTGAGGCTAGTCTATTATGTGCTGAACGTAAGAGGAGAAAGCGAATCGGACATTGAGCCGCCGTGTTGGCGCAGTCGTTATGGTGCTCGCCTGATAACCCGAAAGCCCTGTGCTCTATCTTGGGCGCGCGGGAGCGCATTTTGATGGAGGCAAAATGCTAGAGAATGTGAACTGTGCGACAACCACTCGTCTAAATCGTGGCCGTCAGCATGGCTGCAGACGCTGGGATTGCGCTGCCGGAACCCGCCGGAACAGAGGATAGGAGGCGAAGAAATGGGGGCTGGTGGCTGGTGCACAGGTGGTTCACATTATCCGAAGCCCTCCGCTACGGCGTCCCTCATAACTTGAGTCTGTTTGGGACGTCAAAGCCCATAAAACCAAACCAAATCAAACGAAATGGACTTTGGCGTGGGGCGGAGCGTTCAGAGTATACCGCCAGCCGTTAATATCGCTCCATCACTTTACCATAACCATGAGAGTGTTCTCCAGCGTCAGCTACTGCCTTAGCGGTGAAGGTAGAACTAACTTCCCCGATATTGGAGCCAGGCTCTCGATTCTGCCAGTCATATTGGCTTTTGCCTGAGATATCAGAAGAGGGTTCTGGCAAAACTGCCGGCCACTTCATTTTATCGCGTTTCGCGGTGCACTTGCCGTATTAGTGGGCGTTCTACATCCGGCGCTATGCACGAGATTATGCTGGTGAGCACTCTCATGGTTATGCTAACCTCAACGCAAATACATTAAAAATGGAAGGTTGTACTTCGGCTGCAAAAGCTCAGTGTTAGTCGAGCACCGTACGCGATGCACGATGGAATCTAGTTGGCTGTTTATCGTTCTGTTTTCTTTAGATTTGTAAGCAATTTTACTTCTGCTAAAAGGGAATACACTGCTAAGTTTACATTGGTAAACGCAACACATTAAAAAAACATTCTCCTAAGCTTTGGTTGGATTTGGTCAATATTGACTATTATTTACATTGGTAAGAGAAATTTATCGGGATGATAAACCATACGTAGAAAAGCATCGTAAGCAACGAGACGACAGCTGACCTCCATCCTGGACAAAATTTGGCTGCGTTGCGCGAAAATAGATGTGCTTTCGCAAGCATGCAGGCAGAGCATCCCCTCTAGTGCAGGCAACTAGATGAAAAGGTAATTTTTTTTTAGCCGGAACGCCAAAGGTACTCACCTTTTCGGAATTTTACGAACTGATATGGCTAATGATAATGTCCGGGTACAAGTCTAATTTCAGCTTGGTACTAACTCTACAAATTAAAAGTTATGTATAAAAATCAGTTACCGAGTTTCCTACCAAAGATGGTTCACCGTTTTCTGGTGCCCGCCAACGAAGGCGATGCTATGCCACAACAAATCTGCAGTTGAGACTAGGTGCCTAACTCTACAAATTAGGAAGTTCATTTTCAAAATCAGTTAAACAGCTTACTACTCAAGACGGTTCACTGGCTTTCTGGTGTCTGCCAACACAGGTGTCCGCAAAAGCCATATTTTTGCCGCGAAACGGCTAATTTATAAAAATTATCGATGTGTACGCTGAAACACCCTATATAGATTTTATAGATAACAAGGAAGGATTAGACTCATTTGAAATTTTAGCAATGATGCAGGTATTGCGGAATAAAGATGTAGAAGAATATTATGTTAAAAAATAATATATGACATCTGTAATGGCTGCACAGCTACTATAGTCCTGCATAAATCCAGAAAAAAAAATTAATGAGGAAGGGCGTCAAGCAAGGAGATACAATATCACCATTGCTATTCACCGCCTGTTTACAGTAGGCTTTCAGAGACTGGATAGGGACCAGCTGAGATAAGAGTTAATGCAGAATACTTTAGTAATCTCTGATTCGCTTGCTAAGTCACTCAGGAGATAAACTCCAAAGCGTGATCAATGAGTTAGACGTAGAGAGCAGAATGGTAGGTCTAAAAATAATTATGCAGAGAACCAAAGTAATCATCAACAGTCCCGGTATAGAGCAGCAGTTTACATTTGGCAGTGAGGTGCCGGAAGCGGTTAGCGAAAGGGACTACTTAGGGCATGCTTTGGCGGCAGAATGAAGAACACGAAACTGAAATAAATGGAAGGCTAAAAATGGGGTGGAGTGCATTTGGCAGGTTCTCATGAAAGGCACTTTGCCGATACCGCTGCAGAGAAAAGTATATAACAGCTGTATCTTACCGGTGTTCACCTATGGGTGCTTAACGTGGAGGCAACGAAGAGGGTTCAACTTAAGTTAAGGACAACGCAGCGAGCTGTGGAATGGAAAATGATAGTGGTAACATCAAGAGACAGGAAGAAGGCCGAGTGGGTGAGGAAAGAAACGGGTGGGAATGAGATCCTAGTCGAAATAAAGAGGAAGAAATGGGGTTGGCAAAGGCATGTAATGTAAAGCCAGGATAACCGATGGTTCTTGAAGGGAAAGTGCATTTTTTTGGAATTCGACGAGCAAAAATTGGACGAAAAAACTTGCAGGTAAAACATGCGAAGTTCTTTCGAGCTGGCATCTGCAATGCTGACGTTGTCGCCGATTGAAATCGGGACAGCAATGAAACTTCTCCGTAGCGCACAGCTTGAAGTGAGGGACGCATCATGACGTCATCGAAGGTACCAGTACAATTCCAACATATAAAGGCTTAAGAGCGTACGTTGTTGGGCTAGTCGGTCAATCATGGTGAATACAAGGGGGGGTACTGCGCACAAAAAGACAAGGACAAGAAGATAACACAACAAGCGCAGACTCGCGACTAACTTTATTTGAAAACACGATACTCCTTTTATAGTTTCAAACTGTCACATCACACACATGTGGAAACCAAAAACCTTTCTTCATTCTGATACAGTTTGATAGACGGGTCACTTACGCAATCTTTATCCTTCTGTTTGATACAGAGGAATTTGCATTGGTTCCTGTGTGGCACCTGTACTGGCTGACATCTTCTTGTCCAGCATTGACTGTGATCTGGTGCGCTATTTTGACGATGAGACAACTCTGAAAATATTTAGGTACGTTGATGACTATTTAGGGTTTCTTAAAGATCGACCTGGCGCGACGCACACTGTGATTGTGGAAGAATTTTTATCGTATTTTAGACGACATGGGAAGGGTCTAACCTTTACTCACGAGTTACCGGAACATGACAAGCTACAGTTTTTAGACATTAACCTGACTTTAACACCAGATCACGTTTGCTGGATGTACTTACCACGTGCACGGAAAGACCTGTTGCCGTTCAGGTCAGCACATTCCAAGACAGTCAAACGGGCTATCGGAACGTATTGCCTGCAGGGCGCCTTGTCTAAGTCTTGCGCTCACCTGGTGCACGAGAGCCTCAATAATCAGGTAATTAGGATGACGAAGGCTGGTTTTCCTGCTTCAATCATTGTTGCAGTGGCAGAGAAGCTTCTGCGCAAACTGAAAGATAGGACGTGCCGGGATAGTGGCCGTTCTAAGGAAATGAGGCCAGCGGTTCTACCGTATATTCACAGAATTTCCCACAACTTGAAGAACGTGGCGAAAAGCTACGGCGTGCCGGTAGTTTTTACCGCCCCATGCAAGTTGGCCTCACTGTGCCCTCAGGTCATGTCCGGAGGGAAGAGGAAAGCGGACTGCGAGAAGCGTCATGCCACTCGATTTGTCAGGTGCCAGACGGGTGTCGTATACCAGATTCCCCTCACCTGTGGCAGGGTATACATCGGCCAGACAGGCCGATGTCGGAATGAGCGCTTAAGAGAGCACCAGCTTTCCATGAAATCAGGGACAGGGTCGAATTTACCCCTGCATTGTGGCGCATGCCCGGATGCTACGCGCAATAACCCTTGCCTGCCTTTGCTGACAGATACAAAAGTTTTGAGGAGGAGCCGTGACCAGGTGGCGCGTGAGTTGGCGGAGGCGTTCTGTATCAAACAGAAGGATAAAGATTGCGTAAGTGACCCGTCTATCAAACTGTATCAGAATGAAGAAAGGTTTTTGGTTTCCACATGTGTGTGATGTGACAGTTTGAAACTGTAAAAGGAGTATCGTGTTTTCAAATAAAGTTAGTCGCGAGTCTGCGCTTGTTGTGTTATCTTCTTGTCCTTGTCTTTTTGTGCGCAGTACCCCCCCTTGTATTCACCATATATAGGCTTGCTTTGAAGAAAAAAAAAACGAGCGTTACTGAAGGCAAATGCCTCCGAACGTTGTTTGGCAGCATCCAACTAGGCACGGCGGGTGTGGTTAGCAGCAGCGGAAATGTGAAACCTTACCTTCAGTGACGTCATTGAGCAGCTGTGAGGAGGCGCCTCAAATTTATTGGTTGACAACGTCGCTATTATAATGCTAGCGGAAGAGAAACTTGGCATGTTTTGCCTGCAGCCGATATATATTAGAATCCTTTAATAGTGCTTAATTCTCTAAAAGTGGTTCAGTTGCCTTTTAAGGGTAACGGAGTGGATTCCAAGAGGAGCTAAGCTCTGCAGGGGGTGGCAGAAAGAGGGCGGATGGAATGAGAAGTTCGCGTAGATAGGTTGGCCGCAGCTGACACAGAACAGGATTAATAGCACAAATATTGGCGCATCCTTTGCCCTGCAGTGGGCGAAGTCAGGCAGATGATGAGTGGAGTACTTGCATGATTCAGTCAAAATTAATACGGAAGCTCCATCGTCTGGAGCGAGAGCGAGCCAAAACAGCCAAGTTTCGCTGCAGTGATGCCAGTAGCGCCATAACGTGCCCCGCCGACAAATGAGGACTCCACAGCTCAGTGAGGCTGCTGTGGCGAAAACGTCAGTTGCGGGCATGAGGACTGCCGCGTCCCGTGTTGATTGATTGTAAAACATTTTATTCGCCGGGAAGAGCTTGGCAAGAGGTCGCGTTAAGTGGTCGAGAGTACATAGCCCTCGACGACTTTGTCAGCCCACTCCACCGCCAAAACTTGCGTTCTGGGGTCAGAGCTAGCCAGCACGGTCTCCCACCGCTCGAGAGAAGGAGCTGTAACTAGATCACCCGGAGGTGGCTCTATTTTGCAGTCCCACAGGATGTGATCGTAGGTAGCACGGTGGCCACAGTGTTTGCAGTTTGGGTTGTAAAGATCTGGATAAATGTGCGCGAGGAGTGATGGGGTGCGTATCGATCTCGTCTGTAGACGACGCCACGTAACCTCTTGTTCTTTAGTAAGTCTTTGTCTGGAGGGGGGAAAATTCTCCTCTCTAGTTTAAAATGATTGGTGAGATCATGATATGTGATCATGGAGTCCTTCGTGAAATTCAGGGAGCCAGACTCATCCACTGCCCGGTCGACGAAACCTCGGGCTTTATTGTGGGCTGCCTCGTTCCCCGGATTCCCCGAATGGGCTGGGACCCATATCAATTCGGAATAATTTGGTGAGAATTTGGTTGCGTTAAGGATTCTAAGGGAGGTGTTTGTAATTCGCCCTTTAGCGAAATTACTGATACCCATTTTGGAATCGCTGAAGATGATGCTCCCTTGGGTATGCGCTAGGGCGAGGGCTATAGCCGCCTCTTCTGCCGTTTCAGAGGATTTCGTTTTGATTGTCGCCGAGACGATGTGGTCACCATTCTCGTTCACAACCACAATTGCAAAGGCATTGGTATTTTTGTATTCTGCCGCATCTACATAAAGTGTTCCAGCGCACTGTCTGTATTTGTTATGTAAGGCTTTGGCCCTTGCTTGTCTTCTACCCTCATGGTGTAAGGGGTGCATGTTTTTGGGGAGTGGTTTGATTAGTAGGGCCGTCCTATAGTCGCGGGGTAAATCTACTTTAGCATCGTTATTCGTAGGTTGAAAGTTAATTCCGAGCCTGGTAAGAATACTCCTGCCAGTTCTGGAATTGGCTAATCGCGCTGTTTGAGCCATTAAATGGGCTTCTTTCAGTTCATTGTAGGTGTTATGTATTCCTAACCTCATAAGCCTTTCAGTTGAGGCATTTAGTGGGAGTCCTAACGCAGCCTTATAGGCCTGCCGTATCATACTATCCAATTTGTCCTTTTCTGCTTTCGAAAATTTGAGATAAGGGGTGGCATAGAGTATCCTGCTTAGCGCAAAGGCCTGCACTAGTCGGCATAAATCTCTTTCCCTCACCCCTTGTCTGCGGTTAGCTATGCGGCGGATTAATCGCGCCGTCGCTTCTACCGTGCGTTTTAGCTTAGTGAGTGTGTCAGTATTCTTTCCATTTGTTTGTAAATACAACCCCAGTATCCTCATGGTCTGTACCTCTTTGACAGATCGTCCATTAACATAGACGTTTATTTGCGGGGGGGATGTCGTGGTACGCCTACCTCTTTGTTTACGACGGATCACGAAGAGTTCAGATTTTTGCTGAGAACAAGTGAGGCCGGATTCCCATGCGCATTCCTCAATGATGTCCACTGCTGCTTGGAGTGTGTCTTCTATGTAGCCTTCGCATCCTTTGGTTACCCAAAGTGTGATGTCATCTGCATAGAACGTGTGATGTAGGTCTGGTATTTGTGCCAGTTTGGGGGGAATTTTGATGAGGGAGAGGTTAAAAAGGAAAGGGGACAGGACGGAGCCCTGTGGCGTTCCTTTACTTCCTAGTGTGATCGGGGCAGACTCTATTGTTCCGACCGTTATCACTGCTGTTCTGTTAGTGAGGAAGGATCGGATGTAGTTGTACGTCCTTTCTCCGGGGTTGATTTCTGACAAGTTTGTCAAAATGGCTTTGTGGGTGACGTTGTCGAAAGCTTTAACAAGGTCTAAACCCAATATTGCTTTCGTTCCTGTTCCCTCGTCAGCTTCAATTATGTCCTTGTTAAGCTGCAAGAGTATGTCCTGGGTAGATAGTTGGGCCCTGAATCCTAACATTGTTTCAGGTAGGAGGTTCATGTCCTCCGCATAGTTTTGGAGCCTATTGAGGATGACATGCTCCATGAGTTTGCCTAGGCATGATGTTAATGAAATTGGGCGTAGATTCTCAGTGCTGAGTTTCTTACCCGCTTTAGGAATAAAAGTGATTTTCGCGTGTTTCCACTCTGGTGGTATGTTGCCTGCATGCCAGTATTTGTTCATAAGGTCTGTAACCGCCGCGATCGACGTTGCGTCTAAGTTCCTGAGAGTCTTATTTGTTACTTTGTCTGGTCCTGCCGCAGATGTTGTCCGCAGTTTTCCAATTGCGTACCAGACCTCTGCGTCTGTGATGTCTGCGTCTAAATTTGGATTAGGAGTCCCCCGGTAGTCTGGATGAGTGGTACCATCATCCGTGTTTAGATAACGTTCTGCTAGCTCTTTGATTAGGTCTTCAGGTGTACCCTCATATTTATGTATGAGTCTGTACAGTTGACTTTGTTGCACGGGACGTTGTTGTTCTGGGTCGAGCAGGTGTCTTAGAAGATGCCATGTCTTCTTATTTCCGAGCTGCCCATTGACGCTTTCACATATTTGGTTCCATTGTTGTTTTTGGAGAGTAAGTGTATGTTCCTCGATTCGCCTCTCGATTTCAGCGATCTTTTTGCGTAGTCGCTTGTTGTGTTTTTGCTTCTTCCAGCGTTTTTGGAGTCCTTTTTGTGCCTGCGACAGGTGTAGCAGCTTTGAGTCTGCAATCTGCTCCTCCTTCTCAACTGGCACCCCAACGCTAGTGGAGCTGACATCCTCATTCAGGGAGATAACCCAGTCGCTAAGGTTAGAGATCTCCTTTGGAGCTGTTTTGTCGCGAAGTTGCCTGAACTTGTCCCAATCCGTGGTTCGTATTTCTTTTGCTTTGTTTTTAAGTTTTGTCGTGGGGAAGGTGATGCTAAGGATGAAATGATCACTACCAAGGTTTTGCCCGGTGTTGACCCACTTTGCGTCCTTGACGTTTTTAGAGAGGGATAGGTCTGGAGATGTGTCGACACATACACTGTTACCCATGCGTGTGTGGTCGCTCGGGTTGTTTAGCGTTGTGAGCCCTAGTGACTGTATGATTTGCCAGAGCAGGTTCCCTTTCGGAGTTGCTTTGGTATATCCCCATGCTGGGTGTTGAGCGTTGAAGTCTCCCATAATTATTAGTTGAGCCCTAGCAGCCAGCTTTACTGTGTTTATCAACAAGTGTGGGAGTCCATTGCCTTTGTTTCTGGGCGGGTTGTATACATTAAGGATGAAGAGATTTGAGTCTCCTTTTTGCCTTGGTACTATTTCAAGTAGGGTGTAATCTTCTTCCGAATCATTTATAAAATGTTGAATTGCGGTGATATTTCTATGCACCAGAGTGGCTGTGAAGGAGCCGGCTGCGCTACTAGTATCATAATGAGGTGGCAGATATGCTTTATAGCCTGGCAGTGTAGCCCTGCCGCTAGCTTCTTGCAATGCAATCACGTCTGGGGTTGTAACAGACGGTGCTTGTTGGATGTGGAGCTGCAAGTGGGCCCGCTTGCGGCGGAAGCCTCTGCAGTTCCATTGCCAAATTTCAAATTTTTGGCGTTGTGCCATGTTGGGTTATAGATGGTTGTGGCGTCGTGGACAGATCCAAGATGGGGGGTAGGCGGGCCTCGATAGTTGTAAGCCTATCCATTATTTGCTGCATGCACGTGGCTATTTGGGATACCTGTCCCTCTAGTGTTGCAAAGCGAATATCTATCTCTGCAAATTTGGTAGTAACGAGGCCTTGGAAGGTTGCTTGTTCTGTTGATATAGCGCTAGTTCTCTCTGACAGAGTATTGATGTCTGCCCTGAGTTTGGTAGGCGCTTTCGACGGCTGCGGGGTGTCGGCTTCCGAAGCCTCGGCCTTTCGTTTGGATTCCTCGCCTTCTTTTGTAGGAAGCGGTCTTTTAGTTGCTATTCTGGCGTCTGTGTCCGTCGCGTTATGGGCCGAAGACTGGGACGCGGTGGAGGGAGTGTGGCAAATGGCGTCTGTTTCCATCGCACTATTGGTCGAAGCCTGGGACGCGGTGGGTGGCGTTCTAGCCGCAGTGGCATTCTGTACCTGATGCGCTTGTAACAGGCGTTTAATGTCAGCCAACTCTTTTTAAGGCTGGCAATTTCTCTGTCTCGGGATTGTAGTTGTATCTGAAACTCCTTCTCTCGAGCGTCAATAGATTGGGATGCCTCTGCTGGCCAGCTCACCTTTTTGTTGGAGCGGCTATCGCTGCGTCCGCGGCTCGAGCTTCGCTTGTCGTTCCCTGCAGGGTTCCCCAGGGGCGGGAAGGAGCTGGAGTTGTTCCGGCTGTGGCTGCCTCCTTTTCCGGTAGCACCCTGTTCCTTCTTCCTGGGCCTAGATTGGTGTCCGTGTAGTGATGAGTCGTTGTCCCCTTGCTTGGGTGCCTGGTTGCCATGGGGCGTTCCTTGTTTGTTCCTGTTGATCAGCCGGAATTTGCAGTTCCGGCTGCCTGTGTTGTGGCCCCCGTTGCAGACGATGCAGACGGGTTGGCAGGTTGGCTGTTCTCCCTCAGGTGGAGGCGAGTGATTTTCTCCGCAGCGGCGGCAAAGGTTCGTTGTAGGTTTGTAGCAGACGTCGGCCCGGTGTCCTACCCTCCTGCAGTTGTAGCATACTTCATGTTGCTCCCTGAAGGGGTGGACCCGAAAGACGCCGCACTGATAGATTACTTGGCTGGGTAGCTTCTTTCCAAAAAAGGTGATTTGTATTGTTCTGGACTGTCCGATCCTTCGGGCATCCACAACTTCTATTCCTTCGTTTCTGTTTCCGAAGCCTTGGCGAACCGCTTCGGGCGAGTCTCCCGCGTAGGCGTTGTAAATGACCCCTTTTACCGAGTCTTCGGGCGCCGCCACGTACGACGTAACGTTGTAGGTTTGACCTTGGAGGTTCAGTTTTTCAATCTTGGCGTATGCAGTCGCCCGTTGACGATCGGGCGTGCATAGCGTGAAGGTGTTGTTGGCCGTATTGACTCTGATAATGTCTTCATTCTTCACCGTATCATACGGCAGCCTGGACACCTCGCAGGCGCAGAAGAGTAGTAGTCCGGGCGCAAAGTCCCTCAGATTCCAACCTTGTGGTCGGCAGACGATTTTGTAGTCATCGGTCGGTAAGCGCGGGAGAAGTGCTTTCTTGCTGAGTGCAAGTAGCTTTTTCCCGTTCTTTCGCGATGGAAAATTGGAATTAGACTTGCCTTGGCCGTGCCCCTGCGCAGGCTCGTCGTCGGTTGATGCGGGCCCTTTATTCTTCAGGCCTCGTTGTCGGTCGCGGTACCGAAGAATGGTTTCCCATTTTCCGTCCTCGAGCTCCGACGCTGATATTTTCTCGCCTTCCACGGCGTACTCCATCTTTGCAGGTCCCTGGGAGCTCAGTTCCCGGCGGAGAGGTGACGAGCTAGGTCGAGCTCGATGGCTAGGCCGGCAGTCAGCCGGCAATATGCCTAGGTGTCCGTAGATTGGCAAAATCCGGCTTCAGTAGGCACTGGACAATGGCCCGGATGTCGTCCAAAATATTCTAGCGCGAAGGCTGACTCTTTCTGCCTAAAAGTGGCTTCGAGGCGGGAGCCCATGCGAGACACGTCAGCACAGCTCCGTCCTCTTCCTCTTCTCCCGCGTCCCGTGTTTTCGGCGCCCAAAAATCTTTTTCAAATCAACCGCGCGACCGCTTGTGCCCCCTTTGTGTCTTACGGCAGGCTCAGCGTTTGCTGACGGCAGTGCGCTCGTTCCTCCTGTGGGTGCAGAGGGCGCTACGGGTACCACTGCTGTGCGAATTAGCTGTTTTGATCTTCCGTCACGGCACGTGATGAAGATTTTCGATGAATTCTGACCTAATTATTCAAGTACTCAAGCCAAACGAAGTTTAAAGCGAAACTAACCGGAAATGCTGCCCTTTTGCGTAATAGACGATATGCGAAATTGCTTGGCGGTCTGGCAACACCGCGCCCACAACTTCCGGTTTCCATCTTAGGTCGGTCAAGCTCGTCGAGCTGGTGCATCGTTTTGTATGCGCGCTTTCTTCTTGCGAGTGGAATTTCAACAGGCAAGCTTCAGCTGCTGCGTTGTTTTCACAGCTGATCTTTGACCAAATGTAGGTGCTTTCAATAAGCGCCAGCTTACTCCTACCGCGTCCTCAGCTTCGCTTGAAGTCTGGCGCGGATCATCGCAATAATCGGCACTCGAAAGTGGGTTGGAAAGTCGAACCGTGACCGTGTGCTGTTGTCGTTTTAATGCTCGCATTAAAGCACCAGTTCAAGTATCACGCATTATCATGGCTATTTTATTCCCAGGTGGACACGAATTCATCTGGTAGGGTAGCGAGCGGTTATTTTGCGGTGAGTGCGCACGTGTGTTGATCGACAAACTTCTGTGACAGTGCGAACTTTCGTTCGCGCCGACGCCAGGAGCTTCGTGCATTGCAGTATAATCACACAAGACCCTCGACCAGCTGCGTAATTCGATTCCTTTACTGTAATGTGCAATGCGCATCCGCAGTTTTCAACGTCACTGTTTCAGAGCCCGGCGTCGGTTGATTTTCGCCGCAATATCGTTGAAACCGCGTCCTGCTCAAGACGCAGTCAGTCAGTCGACATTAACAAGAGGAAAGTAGGCATACACATATAATTCAAAATATTGTAAGCAAAGACGCAGCTTTTTTTTTTCAGATAAGCACTGAGCCACCGCGGCGGCTTGATTAGAGAAAGATGCTACAGCTGTAGGTGCATGCACGGACTCGATACGCTGGTCAAGCTGTGTGTGCAGGGGCGAAATTAGCATGGTCGGTTGCTTCCGAAACTTAATTAGCTTACTCCCAAACTTATAAAAATGGCTTTGTTGCGAAGCAAGCTGTTGCAGCTTACCACAACGATAATAAAATCTGATGGCCTGAAGCGTTTTCAGAACACTGATGCACGTACTTTCTAGCTTAGAAATGCGTCCCTCCTTCATAATAAAGTAGTTATATTATTCGCTTCTTTTTTTTATATATTTTCGTCGCCGCAGATATCGAAGGTATAGGAATCCTGAAAAAATAAACCATTCGCACCTCAGTTTTTATACGTAGGATGTATTGCTTCACAAAGACTCCTTAACGCGCGTAAAATATGCGTATGGTCCTAAGAGTTTGCTCGCCCTTCTAAAACTAATTGAACACGGGAAAAACTTAACTGAACACGTAGCAAACTAAGCAGTAATTGGCATATGGTTCTTCGAGTGAACTTATTTCGCCACGGCACGAGCGATTGGCCCGCTCAAAAAAATTACCTTCTCTATTACGTTGTTCAAGTATGCGTATTCACGTATTCACGCCCGACCGGAGAGTTGATAAATGCACGAAATCGGCCTCTAATTTTGATCAGAGACAGCAAAGGCTGTGGTCCCTATCTTAATTTAAATGCAATCACCTCGAGAGATTTGTCAAAAATCAGCGCAGAAAGCGAAAACTGCGCACTGATCCGCGTTCTGACGCATGATACCTCGCATGGCGTTTTGTGTTACTAAAACGTTGAAACGGAGTAAAAAAAATAGAAAAGCGAGAAGCTGGAACTCACCCAGTTCTGACACGCATCGTAGTGTCTTTTTACATTGGAGAGGGTAGCGGAACACTGCATCGGCATTTTACTTTTCAAACGAAGCGCAGCCGTTTTAACCCAACGCTGGGCAGCGGTTTCGTTTTCTGTACCGTACCAACATGGAGGACTTAGTTCTCGGAGCGCCGAGAGATGGCGCTGCGCATTTCGCATATCGTCTATTGGTGCTCCAAAAAGCTAAGCGGTTAAGCCGAGGAAATGTTTTTCCTTTTCTCTATGAGCGACGCAAGAGTATGTAGATGCGCCGCAACGCTATGCGAAGCCAACCCCAGAACTGCGAGCATAGCGGTGACTATATCACTGAAATACATTTGGTTCCGACAGAAAGTTAAACGTGCTGAGTAAAGCTTGCTCTTTTTTGTGCCCTTTTATGCCGTATTCAAGAGGCGGCCGAAGATTGCGCTTTACAAAAGACTTGAGTGGTGAGGCTGCCGAACTTCTGGGATACGTGAGGCTGCCGAACTGCCTGGGTATATATACTATGGTAGCGAAGGCTCCGTAGACACCGATTGGTCCAAAAAATGGCGGTTCATGGGCACCCCAACACCCCTGGATGCTGGGCGGCACACTTACGAGTGCGTGACGTTGAATAACGTCGCGCCTCACATGCTTTTGGCACTAATTATATAGCAGTCTTTTTGTAGAATGCGCATTTTCGAACCCGCGTCTCTTGAAGGTTGCTGCCTTTCAACGCGCGCCAGCCTTTTCCGGTCAGATGTGCTTGAGGTCTTGCTATTCATGTCCTTATTTATGAGCAGTTAAAAACCCAATGAAAGTGGCTGGCAAAGAAGGCAGAGTAGAAAGGCAGTAACCCTTCCAGACACATTCCAAGCATGCATAATTCGCAGTGCAATTGCCGGTGCAAGTACCCTTACAAGCACTTGGTCTCTGAGTAGAGCAAGGTATGATCTGCAAAGCCCTTGCTCATGTGCACAGTTCACAACAGAGTGTACGGCAAGTATCGTTTTCATATTGATGCTTTATTACATCAACCAAAAATGTACAGTGATAAAGCACACCAACAAAAACGCGTATCAAAGGCAGCACAAAGAGTAGCGTGTCTAACCTGGCTAATAACGTCGATGGTCGCAGTCAGGAATAAGCCTTGAAAGACTACAAATATTACGAGTGTTGCAGATACGCAGACGATTCGAAGTCCTTGGAACAAACCCTCAGGTCTCGCAGCTGGCGCGGCGTCTTTTTCTCCAGGCTGATGTTGCAGCAGAACTGCACCTACGTTTTCCACCTGGACATGATGCAGCATGCTCGTTACACAACTGCACCGAAATGAATATCATATACTCCAAACGTCAATATAGCGCGATTCGTTTCACCTAAAAGCAGTACATTTTATGTTACCTATGGTGGTAAATGCTTGCGGCAAGCATTCAAGCCACAGAGCATGGTGGTGGTGTGGGGACAACTTTTTAATGAAGTAAAGGAGAGTTTGCAGGCCAAAAATGGCCCTTTATATAGGTGGAGTCCTTAGTCCGCGACCCCGCTGGACGAGGCAGCTACTCGCGCCCGTTGGACTAGAACCCTTTGAGACTCCAGCCCCGAGCAGTTGAGCAGGGCTGCCTCCCATGCCTCTCGGGAAGGGGAAGGATTGGGGGAAGGGAAGGATTCTTCTGACAGGCCCAGACCATATGGAAGGTATCGGATACTTCCCCTCAGTGAGGGCAGCGCCAATCGATTGTGGGGTCGAAGTGTTTAGCTATTGCAGGACACGACAGAGTATTTATCTGCAGATGTCTCAGAGTTCGCTCATCGGCTTTACTCTGGCGCTTAGCAGGGACTTTGAAAAGCCGATGGCGTTTGCAATAGTCGTCCAGAGGGCCTCTTCGATTAACCGCGCTCGGGCAGCCCGCTAGCGGCCCACAAGTTCGTCTCTGACAGGAAAACGCATCATGGACACGTGGGCTGGCGGCCACCGGAACCAGCCCGTCGGCAATCACGGCGGCAAGCAAGTTGCGGATCACGGAGGGCAGATGCTCTCTCTAGCTTCGCGTTCTGCGTCTCATTGCTACGCACCCGTACGGTAGAAATAGGCTGATTGGTATCGAAAACAACGACTTGCACAGTTGCAGTTATTGAGGGCTGCGTGCCGCAGACTGCAGAACCAGCAGCGGATCAAGCTCGCACTCGTATACGAGGTCTGTTAGAAAAGTATCCGACCTTTGGCCGAAGAAAAAAAACTGGCATAACTAGAGCGTTAGAAACCTAATAACCTTCAAAGTAGTCTCCTTGGGGCTCCATATGCATCTCCCAGCGGTGCTGCCATTGTTGGAAGAATTCCGAAAAGACCCTTTTCGGAATGGAATTTAGCTCTGCTGTCGTTGCAGCCATAATGTCCTTTCTTTTCTGAAATCGCGCTCCTTTCAATGACCTCTTGATTTTAGGAAACAGCCAGAAGTCGTAGGGGGACATATCAGGAGAGTAAGGAGCCTGTTGAACTACAGGAGTCTGGTTTTCGCCAGAAAAGTCTGAATCAAATGCGAGGAATGTGCAGGAGCAATGCCGCGAGGGATGCGCCAATTTCTTGTTGACCTCAATTCCGGTCTCTTGCGCCGCACAGCACCACGTAGGCGATGGAGGACATCCCTGTAGTACTGTTTAGTCATTCTTTGACCCTGTGGGGTGCGTACTCGTGGTGTGCCACACAGAGGGAGTCAAAAAAGCAGTCAGCATCACTTTGAAATTGCTGCGCACTTGTCGGGCCTTCTTTGGTCTTGGTGACGTGGAATGCGTCCTCTGTGACGACTGGGATTTGGTTTCCGGGTCGTACCCGTACACCCAAGACTCGTCACTAGTGATTACGGCGTCGGTGAAGTCAGGGTAACTGTTTGTGGAATCCGGCATCTCCTGTGAGACTTCAACACGAAGCTGCTTTTTCTCCACCGTCAGCAGCTTCGGCACGAATTTCGCCGCAACTCTCTCCATGGCCAAATCTTCGGTGATAATGGAATGTGCATAAAAATTGCTGATGTCCACCTCTTCCGCAATTTCTCGGATAGTCACACAACAGTCCCGCATCACCTCAGCGTTCACTTCGGCAATTACCTGGTCATTTCGGCATGTTGGTGGCCGACCGGAGCGTGGCTCTCTCTACACGGATGTGCGGCCGTCTTTAAACCAGTTGCACCACTGCTTAATCTGTGTGCTGCTCATAGCATCATCACCGAAAGCCGTCTGAACATTTCGAATAATTTCCACTTGGCTATCGCCAAGTTTCTGGCAAAATTTGAGGCAGTAGCGCTGCTCCTCTCACTCCGCCCACTCCTCTCACTCTCACTCCGACGAGAGCACTGCGCACTCCCTCACTCAAACGCTGCTTCCCAGCGACTGACGCTATCGGCAGGCGGGAAAAAATTCGTCAATGCGCACGAGGGTTCAAGGTCAGCTGCTGTAAGCGCGCTTGTTTCATATCCATCAGGTGTTCGCAAAAAAAATAAAGTCGGATACTTTTCTAACAGACCTCGTACATCGGCGACGACAACGCGAGCGTGTGCCTTCGGTGTGAAGTGTGCTGTGTAAGCTTTAAGAAATCCTCAAAAGCATGCGATGAGCAATCGCAATCTAACGTGTTTCAGTCGACACCACATAGGATGAAAAACTGCCCGTGCGTTGTTTATCAAACGACAAGCCGTACTCTCGGATGATTGCGTGTTTGCTTACTACGCATTAAGTATATATGAAGTCTAGGGTTCGACGGAATCCAGTCTGGCGAGGAAAATTCATAGTTATTTGTCGAAGAAAACATACACTCGCCAAGATTCAAAGAAAAATAAAAAGAATTGATGTTTCGGTGCCCGTACGGGTTCCTTGATCACAAAGAAGCGAAGAACGGGTAGGAGAGCTATATATGGGCGGTTTTTAGAAGGGTGCGCAGGTATATCTCTGGGAGATTGCCACGGGTCCGGTTAATCGTGTTTGGCGTGGATTGACTGCACAATGATTCTATGAGAAGGCGTTTTGGTAATGATTTTTCCTTTGCAATTACACGTGCTGCGTCCCAGTCGATGGTATGTCCAGTTTCTTGATGATGTTGCGCTAAAGCGTTTGAGTTAGATTTTCCTTTGGCGACGTAATTTTGGTGCTGCTTGAGCCTTGTCTTGAATTTTCCTGTTTCTCCGATATAGGAGGCGTCACAATCACGGGAGGGGATCTTGTAGACCACACCAGGAAAGATATCGAGGTCAAGAGGATCCTTGACTCGCAAGAGTCGTTGCCGAAGTTTGCACGACGGAACGTGGGCCACATGAATGTCATAATCTGAAAAGATCCGAGCAAGGGTCTCACTCACAACATGGGCATATGGAATCGGTACCCGCTTCTTTGCGCATGCGTCAGTTCGGATAGTCGGAGCAGAGGCGCGTCGTTCCTGCCATCGCAGTATTTGGGCTGGGTAGCCGTTCCGTATCAGGTCTTGCCTGACCTGTTTAACTTCTGCTGCTCTGCGCTAAGGACTTGAGCATATCCTAAATGCGCGGCTGAACAGAGACGCAGCGACTGAGCGCTTGTGCCCGATGGGATGAGATGACTGAAAGTTTAGGTACCTTCCGGTGTGAGTGGGCTTACGATAGACGGTGGTTTGCAGAGAATGCGGTGAGCATTCCACGAGGACGTCGAGGAAAGCGATGTAGCCATCCACCTCCTCCTCTAGGGTGAACTGAATGCTTTGCTGGAACGTGTTGAGTTGCGCTAGAAACCTGTGTACGTCTGGCCGGTTGATGACACAGAAGCAGTCATCGACATAGCGTACAAAAGAAAACTGCGGTGGGGGGTCGAATGAGGCAAGTGCTGCAGATTCTATTGATTCTAAGGCAAGGTTTGCACATACTACAGAAACTGAGGCACCCATGGCTGTTCCGAAATTCTGTCTGTAGAAGTTCTTGTTGAAGGTGAAGTAAGTATTGGAAAGGCAGAATTTTAAGAGTCGGCAGAGGTCGTCGGCTTCAATCGGGGTTCGGTCAGGCAGAGTCACGTCTTCGTTCAGGGCTTTCTTGCAACACTCCACCGCAAAATCCACAGGCACAGATGTGAACATAGACTTCACATCGAAAGAAGCCATTACTTGGGTGTCGTCAATGGGCACATTCTTCAGCTTCTCGACGAAGTCGCTTGCATTCCGGACATGCGTAGCGGTTTTTCCCGCTAAAGGGGCCAACACCCTGTGAAGGTAGCCAGAGAGCTTGTTCAACGGGGACCGTGTAAAGTCCACAATTGGACGGAGCGGTGTGCCTTCCTTGTGCACTTTTGGCACGCCGTAGATGGCAGGAGCAGCGCCATTTTGACACAGAAGCTTGTTGTAGATATATTGACCATCGGGCGGGGGTTGTATTTGAATACCTCAGCGAGAAGCTTCTGAAGTTCAGCTTCTATCTTTCTGGTCGGGTCCCGGTTTATCTTTGCATAGGTATTTTTGTCCTCCAAAAAACCGCCCATATTTTAGCTCTCCTGCCCGTTCTTCGCTTCTTTGTGATCAAGGCACCCGTACGGGTGCCGAAACGTCAATTCTTTTTATTTTTCTTTGAACCTTGGCGAGTGTATAATTTCTTCGACAAATAACTATAAGTATATATGACTGGTATGACCGCCGACGATCGACCCTGCATGGTGATTGACTCTGCTGTGGTCGTTGCGATTTCTACGCTCGTAGCCTGCTTCCTGTAAGCTGTAAGCAGAAAAGAATCGGGATACGTTTCGTTCAACTGTAGTCTGTCGGCCGCCGCGGCTTTTGCTGCAGGCAAGGAATGCACGCATAATCTCGACAAAAGCGCATATCAGCTTGTTAAACGTCCACCTAGAACAAGCGGGTGCACTGTATAAATTTAGCTGCGTATCGTATCTCTAATATTACAGCTTTATAGCAGAGAACTGGCACTGGAATGAAAGGCGCTACAATGAGTATCGGCGCCTAACGTTCCGCGTGTGTTTGCGTGACGATCAGCGCTAAGAGCTCATTTTTATTTCTTTTTTTTAATGAGCCAAACGCGAGCAGATGCATGCCTGCGGTACTTCTCAGATATTTTGAGCATATGTGGCAGAAGGCCCGAGCATGAAGCTGTACAACAGTTGGCGACGACAGAATCAGCACTTGGTCGGCTGCTGTAATGGCGACAACTGTGTGGCCACATATATGCCTGAAGAGATGCCTCGAGCAATGTGCTCGTGAGGGCTTTTAATAACGGACATGTTTCAGTCAAGCGTTTTTCAAAGCATATCCACTTTTGCACTGCGCCAAACGCCATGAAGACCATACGCTCCCGTATCGCGCTCAACCAACACTTCGTAAAACACATTCAGCACATGCATATGTGCGCTCGTCTGAACGCGTACTCGGAACTGGAATCCGGCTGCTCTTGTGAAAGGACTCGAACACCATCGCAATATCAGCCGGGCGCACGAAATTAACAGCCGAAATATTTTGTGAATTAGAAGTATGCGATGGTAATATGAAGCGAGCTTGCGAGGTGGTGAGACGATCGAAATATGATCGCGCATACTCACGCAAAACATATCAATAAACAGAGAGAACTACCGCAAAAGGTGCCATTGCAGGGGACACAGTCGATATGCACCGTGGCCTAGTCGAAACAAACGCCTGCATCGCGCAAAACATCGCATGAAGAACCGCAGTCCTTCTAGTCCATATAAAAATGGCCGCGCGAGCTTCCCGCTACTATACACCTCTCAGTCGTCTGCTAGCTGCCCGAGCGCTGCCAGCACAAAATCGTCCTGGCGAGTCTGGCCGCCGGCTGGCAGCCCGAAACCGCCAAGCCAGAGAAAAACGAACGCGTTCCGGGCAGCCACCGGAAGTGGGCGGAGCAACCCGAGAAAATCGAGCGCGCTCGGGCAGCCCGCAAGCAACCAGCGGGCTGGCAGAGGCGGATAATCGAAGAGGCCCGGTATTTCCCTGCACCGCAGAAGCGGATTGCACAATCTCTGAGCCGGAAGCGCCTGGATGAGGTGCCTGGTAGGTAAGCGCTCGGGAATGCGGCGTCCGCAGCCTCATTATCTATAACGCCTTGATGGCCCTGACTCCAAACTATGCGTTTGGGCGAAGGGTCCGGTTCCCTCACTGTGCGCTTTAATATACAGTAGGCTAAAGGTGAAACCTCGCCAGCCAGGTAGTGTTGACAGGCTCGACGCGAATCTGTCACGATTACCTTCGAATTCGAGTCCGAGGCGGCAAGCGCAATGGCTAGTTCCTCGGCCTGCGCTGAATTTCGAGCTCTAAAGGAGAGAACGGATTGGTCCTGGTGAACTTCTGCGGCCGTGTGGAATCCAGTGGGCGACTGCACTGCCACGTCAACGTTGTATACACCCTGTTTGGATCCCTGTTTGCGTTCGAGGGCCCGAGCGCGAGCCTCTCGTCTGCCTTCGTGTGTATGCGTGTCCATGTTGCGCGGGAGTGGAGGGACCCAGGGCTTGGACGCCATAGCTCCGGAATCCGACTCGTCTGCTCTGGAGTGCACTTGTGTTGGATGTGCAATTAAGCTAGCAGGCGGCGTTACGCTCGCCCTCATACCACGCGGCTAGCTGCTTTTCTATGCTCAAAGAGTGACGAGAGCGAAGAAGCGGAATGACTTTAAAACTACATTGATGGTCATGTATATGTAGAACGGAAATAACTGCTGCTGTCAGAATTCAGTTAAGGCAACGTCAAGGTGGCGCACATACACGTGGTTGGGTTCGATATTTTCAGTTGCGAGGGGATCCCCAAATTGGTTTCACGGTGTTGAAAAGCCCATTAATATCATGCTCAGAGCTGGTAGGCAGCACAGCTGCTTTTAAATTGGCATTGCGGTCAGTAGAAGGCACGTGATTGCTCCTGAGAGCCCGGCATCAAGTTCACCTTGGTGACAGTCGGTTGCACGAAACTAACTACAAATAAGACAAATAGTGGACCTCTTTCGCACACGTTAGGACTGCAAGTGCGTGCCTTGCGGTTTCCTCAAATATTCCCTATAACATGAAGCCAAGTACGCATAAAACGGCTTCAGCTACGAAACAGGCGTGAAAAGCCCGACAAAAGCATATCTAGAGCAGACGACAATGGCAATAGCTTTCCTGTGAAAGTGCAGCAGGAAGCAGCGTAGTAAGCCGCCATGGCAAGCAGCAAAGTTTCGTCACATGCTGCAAGCTCATCTTGAAATGAAGAGCTAAGGGCTTCAAACAAAGAGCGCGAAGCGTGACACAACGACGGGCAAATGTTTCACACTGGCCGTACACCGAAGGAAACAATGGAACCAATAAAGACAAAGAGGATTTATTAACGGAAAAGGCAGAGAGGTTGGCCTGAAAAATGAATATTTTTCTACTCTCCACTGTGTGCACTGTGCTACTTTGCACTGGGGAACGGGAATAGGAGAAAAAAGAAGGTTACGATGTGGGATGTCGATGATGGGTGGAGGCATATGAAAAAAGGCAAGGCACATTTGCTAACATTACAAACACGAGCCAAGGCCCGTATCGCTTAGCGTGAGAGCGCTCGCGTTACCTGTACAGTTTTTGAACTATCTGGCCAAGCGCCGAGAATCAAGTCCTCCGGGAGGGTTGGTTTATTGGTTCATTGGGGTTCAACGTCCCCAAGTGACCCGGGCTATGAGGGATGCCGTAGTGAATTTCTCTGGAAATTTCGACCACCTGGGGTTCTTTAACGTGCACTAACATCACACTGTACACGGGCCCTTGAATTTCGCCTCCATCGAAATTCGACTTTCGCCGTCGGGATGAAACCTGCGTCTTTCGGGCCAGACGCCGAGCGCCGTAACCACTCAGCCACCGCGGCGGTCAAAAGACATCAAAATGGATGCTAGCATGAGTCTTTCTCGTGCACATGCTCGGCACGCCACTAAGACATGCTCCACAGTTTTTAGCTCGCCACATGTGGAACAGTCCGGGGAGCCCGCTCGTCTAATTAAATTACGAAGTAGCGCATGAAGGCGACGTTTAAATGTGACCCATGTTTTAAGCCTGCAATAGGGCGTGGTATTCTGCGAGCAACGTAAAAGGCCATCGCCGGATCTAGCCGTTTAAGGCGATGTATCGAGTGTCCGGCAGGGCCCAGTATCTAGCTATCGCACTCGTTATAGTTCCCGAAAGGAGACGAGTGGTGTCGGGTCTAGAGAACGGCACAGCTGTGCACAGACCACTGCTGAACGCGCTCCTTGCGTCAGCGTCGGCTGTCTCATTTCCATTGAGTCCGCAGTGACCAGGGATCAACGGGAACAGTATACGGTGGCTTTTTTTCCGAGAAGATGAAAGAAGTGTAGTGATATCAAGAGCCTGAGCATGGTAGGCGGTGTGGCGAAGGAAGCATCCCAAAATTTGTAGCCCAGGTTTAGAGTCTGTGAAAATGCACCACACTGCCGCGGTTCTCCGCAGATGTGGCAAATCGCTTCCCGAAGGGCCGTAAGCTCGGCAGCGGTTTAAGTAGAATTTTATCCTAAAATGTATCTCCGAGTCGTCTGCTGAGCGGGGCTTACCAAAGCTCCTCTCGGTGACGCAGATCCATCAGGGTATACGTGCCCGCAGTTTTGGTATTCTGACCATAGGTAGGCAAGAGCAAGTTGCTTCAGTCCGCTTAGCGGAATCACTGATTTCTTTAGCATGCCAGGGGCATACAGGCATACTGAAGGCTGAGCCATCCCCCATGATGGCAGCAAGGGATGATGCGGCAGATCATAGTCTGATGGCAATACAGATTGATGGCAGCGCATTGCACGTGCAAAACTGCTGTCCGGTCGCTCATTAAAAATCTTCATCAGCAGAAGGCAGCGGTGCTGTGTAAGCGCGCGTAAATATACACGAAGTGGTTCATGCGACAGGTAGATCGATATTGGGCACGCAACAGATTCCTCAATCGTGCCTTTCTTCTCGGCACAACATGGTAATCCGAGGCATATATTGAGAGCCTGTGCTTGAACACGCTCTAATGTCCGGCCGGAAGCATTAAATTCTCATGCTAGAGAGTACAGGAAGGCTGTAACAAATATAGCCTATAAAGAGAGTAAAGTCTTAGCAAGGAGCGCTCCGTTGTTTCCCATTTAATGCCAGCTACAAAGCAAAGGACATGGCAAAAAAGAGTGAGTCTTTTCTTAAGCATATTTGTAGGCCTCGACTATTACAGATTAAGGTCAATGATCATGTCCACAAAAATCTGTTGTGGGAGACGTATGGTATTCCAATCCCTTGAAGTGTTACCGGGTAGCGGCAGGCAGACTTGCGCGTTAATGAGACCATAGCACATTTTACAGCTCCTAAGCGCGACCCTGACCACCTTGGTACCTTGAAGTAGACGACACGGCACGTTGTAATCTCGCTCGCATTTGTGGACGTGTTGAACCGGAAGCCCTGATGCAGATATTATCAGCATAGACACTGATGTGGATCTGAGTGGGAAGTTCACTCATCAGTAAAATGAAAGCCAAGTTAAATAGAGATGGGCTGAGAACTCCCTGAGAAACTCCAGGGCAAACCTGATGACGGGCAGTCTCTCAATCGGGCGTAACACGTAAACAGACCGGCCGTTGAGGTAGCTCACAATCCAAGAGTACATCCGGCCGCCAACGCCCATGTCGTCAAGGGCATCAAGGATGGCGTCATGAGGTATGTTGTCGTAGGCCCCTTCGATGTCTAAGAAGACAGGTGCAGCGAGTCGGCGACTACATTTTAATGGTCCACTGTCGATATGACGTCAATCACGCTGTCAATCAAAGAACGACATCGCCGGAACCCGGTTATCATTAACAACGTTGAAATTCGGGCTTGTTGGTTCATACTTCGGAGCAATAGCGCAAACAGGACAAGGGACAAAAAAACGAGTAGACACACACTCGTTCTTGTGTGTGTGTCTTCGAGTGTGTCTACTCGTTCTTTTGTCCCTTGTCCTGTTTGCGCTATTGCTCCAGTTATCATTTCCGGATACAGAGCATTCTGCTCTAAAAACCATTATAGCCGCATCAGCACCATTTGCACCATAAGCTTACCGACGCAGCTTGCTAGGCCGCTATGGGGTTAGCTCATAAGGAGGCTTTCAGGCTTCAAAAGAGCAACCAAGCGACTGATCTCCCAGTGTTCTGGAACAATGGCGGAAACCCATGTATCATTTAGTAACTGAGCAGCACAGCTCGACCTTCTATGCCAAGGTGGGAGAGACAAAAGCGAAATCCTCTCAGGACCAGGTGTAGATGAACGCCTACACGAGGAAAGAGCAGCGTCTACTTGAGGCATCAGGAATAGCATGTCGTAGCGGTCGTCGGGTAAAGGTGGCACAAAAGCCTCCAAACTCTTTGATGCTACCGTAGTTGTTCCCACAACCATTTTGCAGAATTCTTCTGTTACCTCTACATTATGGTGTTATACCAGCGCCAGAAGTCGCGGACGAAGGAACACGGAACAAACACGAGCGCACCCAGCGCTCGTTTGTCTTTATTCTGTGTTCCTTCGTCCGCGTCTTCCTGTACTGGTATAACAACATGGAAAACTAACTAGCCAGTCAAATGACGCTGCTCTACATTATTACGGCATTGATAAAGGGACAGGGCATGGAAAGGATACCGTTCTTGTGGGGGTGAACGTAAGTTCCTGGCTAATTGCGAAATACGCGACAGCGGTTTGCGAGGGTCCAGCGATGAACAGAACTGCCTCTTTCGTTGTCTCTATAATCTCGCGAGGTGGCGCTTTATTTGTCGTTGATTCGGCGACAAAGGGCGAGAACATACGTGGATTTTGTTCTTCTGTATTTCCTTTCGCTTCGCTGACAGACTGCGCGTAGCCTCTCGATTTCCACGTCAGTGGTAGATCCTGGTGAAGGCGCACATATATACCCCGTGCACTCACCGTGGAAGGGCGTAATCAGGCCTTCTATTTTAGACGGTGACGTCAGATACACACAGGAAGTCTCCACGGATGTCCTAAAGGCGGACCAGTCTGTATGTCGCACGCGAGACGAAGTAGTAGGTGCGTACCACTAGACGTATACATATGCTGAAGTGTGGTCACTCCCATGCGTTTCCATGTCACTGCACCAGATGACGTGAGACTGGAGACTTGGTGAAAAAAAACGCCACGCCCAAGCAACTGCTGTACAGCTTACCACGCAGAAACGTAGTTGAACCAGCCGCCGCGGTGGCTCAGTGGCTATGGTGCTCGGCTGCTGACCCAAAAGACGCGGGTTCGATCCCGGTCGCGGCGGCTAGAATTTCATTGCAGGTGAAATTCTGGAGGCCCGTGCACTGTGCGATGTCAGTGCACGTTAAAGAACCCCAGGTGGTCGAAATTTCCGGAGCCCTTCACTACGGCGTCTCTCATAGCCTTAGTCGCTTTGGGACGTTAAACCCCACGAAACCAAACCAAACCGTAGTTGAACCATCATTGATAGTGACGAAATTCTGGGAGTGCATAAAGCCAAAGAGGTTCCTGCCTTGGTTATTTTTAACGGCACTTCCGCACTGAGGGTGATGCCCATCAAAATCGCCCACTATTATATGAGGAGCTGTGCAACTCCGGATAGCTGAAGATAGGTACGAAGTATCAATGAAATCTCTAGGTGATATCTAGCCACCGACTATAGAGAAGACCCACCCTTTTAGCGTAACTGTAAAGCAGATTTAATGGTTTGCGTTCTGCAGCTGTAGGACCTTGCGGACATGTGCAATGTCTTGGCGTATAACACTGCTTCTTTCTTCTTCTTCGCGAGACCACAGCAGTACATACCCAGAAAGGCGAAAAGAGGACGGCGTGTTGGGCTCAAATATAACAAGCACAGGGAAGCGGTACTACTGGGCGCGTTGCCGGAAGTCACAAAGACGACCGCGTAGGCCTCAGGCATTCCACGTCACCACTACACGTCGGCGCGCGTGCATTTCCACAGAAGAGGTGCGTATTAGTAGTGCCATAGTGAATTACTGCAGTGCCGCCAAGAGCCGATGAACTGCGTCCAAAAGCTGCACAACAATCCTTGCTGAGCACAGAGGCCTTTTTAGCACAATGTTCACCTCCTGACCTTCGGGCTCGCCAGCACTGACAGGTGAAGTGCAACCAGTCTTGGTCGTGCCGTGGCGATGTCCTTGGATAGCAGCGCAGGCCATTCAGCATCAGAGGAAGTTGATAACATAACTGCATCGGACTGAGCCACTGCGGTAACATCGGGTACTGCCGCAGGTGTCTTATCGTTTTTGCGTCATGCTACTGTGCCGGCTGAGCCGATACTTGCTGCGACGTCGGTGCAGCTAGACTAGTTGTATTGTGTGGATCCTGACGACGGTGCCGGGAACTATGTTTGCGGCGACGAATACGTGCTGTCGCTTCTTGGTAGGTCGAATTGTCCTCCACCATTTTCTTCAGGACAAGTCTTTCGTTTTTCATCTTAGGGCACTCCTTCGGCGTTGGTTCATGGGCACCCCAGAAGTCTGCACACTTTATAGTCTCCGTCGTGCAGGTGCCATGCCGGTGCATCCCGCCACATCTACGGCAGGATACCTCGTTTTTGCAAACAACACTCACATGTCGTATCTTGTTGTACTTGCGGCAATGAACTGTCCTTGGAACATACACGCGGACAGGATGACTCACACAGGCCACCTTGACGTGCGATGGGAGAGAATCAGTTTCAAAAACCAACTCGACACACTTGGAGCGGACGAAACGATGAATGTCAACTACCCGGGCAGTAGAATTAATCAGCGTCCGGAGGTCCCTGTCGTGTATCTCCGGCTCAACATCAGTGATAACACCAGTGGTAGTCCGCTTCCCGTGAGCAACATACGAGCGCGCCGTCATGCCACCGAGGACACCAGTTTCTTTTAGCTTGTCCACTCATGCCTGAGATTTAACATCTGCGGTCAGGGCATTGTTTCATGCATTAATTCTGACTTCACAGACTTGTCCCGGAACCACCCGTTCGTAAAACTGGGTTCACTGCTGTCTATTAATGGTGTTCAGATTAGCCGTCTATGTTGTAGGAACAAAGGCCACTGTGAAAACTCCTGGCTTGTCAAAAGTCCTCGTTGGCAACTCACCCGCTGTTGATGTCCGGCGCAGCTTCCTTTTCAGGCGGCACAACTCAACAGGCAAGAAGCTGCTGTTTTCTGATTCCGTCTCTGTCACTGTGGATTATCAGACTAATTTGGAAGCTCCACATCAGCGGCGTTCGTGGCAGTGGGCTTGCCAGCTGGTAGAGCCGCAGTCTGCTCGACAGCGGCGACGGGAAGGCGTAGCGGATGTGCGCCCGCTTTCCCAAAGGATGACGAGAACACGGTTCACGCACAAAAATAAAAAACTGCAGTAAAGCGTAAGAGCTGCGAAAAACGGACGCTCGCTACCACCACTTCTTCTTCCACAATAGAACCAATAAAACTGCTGCAGTGGTGCAGCGGGATGCAAATCTTACCAAACGGCGACACAGAAGCCACAAGAGAGGACGACAAAAACTTGTGAAAGGGGCCATTTCGAGACCAGCGAGCTTAATTTATACGCTTTTCCAGACGCCCAGACGCGCCGTTGCAGATAGCTGGCGATAAGGAATCGCTTCGTAAGCTCCCGCCACTCGCCGCAAACCGAAACAATGCCTGCGAAGTCGAGCTGCAAATGCACCACACACTCATAAACATGGGGCGCAACGAAAGCGTTGCAAAAAAATTACAAAATATGGCAAGATGTTTTGCTAAAATATTTTACCTTTTTTCTAAAACCTGGCAATAAAATATTTATTTCTTTTCGTTGTTGTATAGCGCTTTAATTTGTGCTCTGGCTGTGCTGCAGTCGCGCTAAACCGTTTTTGGGCCCAGCCTTCGCCACCATTGTATGTACAGTCGAGCGCGATTGGAAGGTTATCGCGAGAGCGTCGACCAGCATAGCACTCCATGCACCTGGCGGCCGGTTTTGGAACAGGAAAAATCATGATTTCGCACTTTTCTCTCCCTCGTTCGCTGTTCCATACAACAACCATCACCCCCGCGACGAACCCACCGCCCTTTCTCTCTATTCTAAGCTTTTCATTTGTTGCCATAAAGTATGGACTTGGTTACCTCGTATCTTGGTCTTGGTTCTTGGTCACCCATTCTTCTTGGCTCAGCATCGGCGACGTTACATAGGCTAGATACAGCTTCGTAGCGTCCAATTTTAGATAATACCGAAGAATACGTCGTGCGCAGTACGATCACTGAATGTTCGGAGAAACAAAAATGAAACTGATAGCCCAGGAGGGAGTGACGGCTGCTGAAGGAACAGCAAAAAGAGTGAGGGAAGCTGGCCTGATACGTCCCTCGCCTCGGCAGAGAATTCTGGGCCATGGCGCTTTTCATGTTCCCGGTCGACGCTCGCACGATAACCTTCAAATCGCGCTCGACTGCACATCCGCCTTGGAACTGCCGTGAGGATGAATTCGGCGATCCCTTTTAAGCACAGAAAATGCTTGGAGCCCTCTGCCGCTGCAAAACCAAGGCTTGCGGCTGGCAGCCGATGTCTGGGGCGCGTCACTCTCGGCTTCGCGTTGCTCCCGGTGATGCGGTCTGAGCTGGCTGATAGCAATCTTCCACGGCTTCCGCGATGGAAGAACTGCGCAGAGCAGATGCGAAACTTAGAGACGTTGAACACAGATGCACCGCTGCCGAACTGCGCAAAACAGAGTGCTTCAGAAAATTGATCTATTAGCTTTGAAGTCCCCAGTATAGGCTCGCTTTTGTCAATAACAGGCCGCGTAGCCTGACACGTCATTAAAAAATAAGGCCATCGCGCATTTGTCAGCAACAGTGTGTGTCTTGTTTTCATGAGCCTGTCGTTCGCTAAATCAGAAATTAAAATAGAAGAAATTATATGAATTCCCTGGAGCTTACGGAAACGTTTAGTATTAAAAAGGGCTTTGCTGTGTCAGCAATACATCTGTCATTCTTTTCAGGAGCCATTCAGCTTTTGAAATCAAGATGGTGTTCATGGTCCAGTGTCCGAAACTATTAAAAGCTGGCTGTGCATTAACCATGCAGAAACCGATATTCTTAGGCCAGGACCTAAAAAAGACTGGCTTCTTGCGATACCACGCTTGGGAAAGCGCTGGCAGCCGAGGATTTGCACGCCCCGCAGCACGGTCTGATTATCGCAGGAAAAAGACAGCCTCCACCCATTTAGAATTCAGTAATCCCCCAATAGGCTTCTGATAACAAGTGTGTCACTAAATTTCCTCGGCTAACGCTACGGTCTTCCTTCTGAACATCATTTCGTTGACTGAGGTTGTTCGTGGTTCACTTGCTTATTCCATGCACAATAAAAAATCGTGAGAGCCATGCAGCGTTTTCTTTGCTGTTGAGAAGCTGAACATGAGAACGCGCCATTAAATCGCAGTCTTGTCGGCGTTCTCACTACAGCCATGGCAGCGCCTTACTTGTAATTTGGATGCTCGCCATTAAGGTGCATAACTGAAGTCCTGGCCGTGGCAGCTGCGTTTCTACGAAAAAAAAAGAAAACGAAAAATCTTAGTTGCACAACATTTACCGGACACACTACACTACGGCGTTTTCTGCTTCTTTAGTTGTCTAAATAATTTCTTTCCTCAGAGTGCCCATCAGATGTCCACCGCAGGTCAGACAGTTATTGCGCTCCCTTTCCTTATGCGCTATTTTATAAGCATTTTATTTATAAGCTATAAGTATTCCCTCTCCAGCCTACGCGAGTCCCTGATTTCACGCGAACGTACGCTCATCCAAATGGTTCAGTGTCGAAAAATTCTACCGCCTCAATGAATCCGCTAAAACGAAATTCCAGTGGCGTGGTGTCGTTTCGTTTGGTTTCTGAAGTGAACGCAGCAGTCTCGTCTGTACGAGAGCTCTGAAGCTAAGCACATTACCAGCGCTGATTCACGATGTAGTCATTGTTAACGCTATCCGTTGCTGCTTCAGTGCTTATGCATTTGTTTTTGCTAAGGTGGTCGAAATTATTCCGGAAACCTCCGCTACGGCACCTCTTTGTTCTTTCACTCCCACCTTTCTCCCTTACCTTATGGCGCAGTTCAGGTGCCCACCAGGATATGCGAGACAGATACTGCGCCATTTTCTTTCCTCAAAGACCAAAAGCCAATCTAATGCAACAAGAATGACGGTATCCAATTCGGGAAAGCGTTTCAGTGAACTTTGAGATTGATTCCGCTTTCATGTTTGGCCGTGGACGTGTCTCCCACGTCTTGCGTGCTTTGCTCAAGACACTAATTAAAGAGTTGATGCTGGAGTCATATTCAAGGCCACGTTACCGACATCCAGGCTTTCTCCCCCGGGAAGGGAACGCTATTCGATGCTTTGTGCATCATGTCCATCAAGTCTGCTGCTGGCCTGACCGGTGGCAGTTGCTGATTTTCTCTTCTAAAAAAAAAGAGCACAGACGCACTCTGGGGTATTTTTGGTCGGGACGCAAGCAGCGACTGCTTGGCGCTTAAAATATATTGCAATAAAATATCTGAGACCAAAATAATAACTTAAAAAGTTGGAAGATGATTGTTTCCTCATGTGCGCGCTCGAGCTGCTGTCGCATACATCTGCGTGGGTTGTACGAACACCTGTGCCTGGTGATGACGTGATCGCGGACGCCCGTTTGTACCAAGCGCCGGTGGCATAGAGCAGCACAACGAGCCCCTCAGGGATATCGGTGTAGAAAAAAGGTGAAGCGGTCCATCAGGAAGAGGAGAAGATCGATATTTGCAGCCTTGGGACACAGATGCAAGAAAAAACCCGAATAAAAGTTGGAGACACAAGACCCACGGAGTAATGGAATGGATCGAAATAACCCCAAAGAGGAGGCGCCCATGCCACCAGGACAGAGATAATGCTCGGCATTCGGACGCATGCACTGGGTTACCAGGCTTAGCTGCTGCTGTGGTCAGGGCTCGCCGGTGTTCTCTCAGGCGCCCGTGTTCGCCCCTCGTTAGTGCAAGGTGCACAGAGAGTGTGTGTAGAAACCCATCCAGGCCACTCACAATTGTCTGTGTAGGTATGACAAATATCCTACTCCATGGAGGCTTTAAAACATCCCAAGATACCCAGGATGCTCCTACGCTTGAGCGCAAAGGAAAATGGGCAGGCATTTGTGCAATTTAAATGCTTATCACAGAGACTCTTGCGCTGTGTCGTCGGTTCACTTGCTGAACTTAAACCATCCGCACGATTATTTTTTTAATTCTATTCAAGTACCCTTTGCGCTGGTGTCCCAAAAATTATTTTTCTGCTTCATGAATCTTCAAGAGAAGCACTACAATGCGTCTGCGGTCTTTTTATTTTTAAAATATTACTCCACATTAAAGATCAGTGCGTTACAGCACAAAATATATGTGAAGATTGTGCCGGCAATGTAATGCAATGATTTCCTTTCGGGTGCTGCTAAAGGCCTTACCTAGCTCAGATTCCTTGGGTTTGGTATGGGGGACTTTATCTTTTCATCACTGCCTAGCACAGTGTGCTCCAAGCTCTGGGAGCGTCGGGATCGCTGTTTGCATGTGCCTACTGATAGTGCTGTGCTTGACCCTGCTGCGATCGGGGCACTCATCGCTGTGGGTGTCTGCAATTCTAGGATGGTTTCCTATCATCTTCGGTACCGACTGTGTCCCCCCGAAGTTCAGGTTGTCTTCGGGTTTCTGAAGCCATCAGCGGGTCACCACACAGGGTTATGCAGACTCTTGAGGTCTGAGTGGTGGCGGCAAACCCGTTTTTTCAAGGATAAGCTTCGAGTCGCGTGCAGCCAAACTAAGAAGGACAGGATCTTCAGGAGCTGGTGGGAAACTTTATTTAGCGCTTGTCTGCGTCGTTTCCTTTCTGTCCCTCGTGTTCCTTCTGCGCCATTGTTACATCATGATTATTCAAGATATGCTTACAAACATTTGAAATTATTCGAAGCAGCCCCCTTAGGCAACTACACATTTTTGCCAGCGATTCTGCCATGTACTGTACATATCCTGGAGGGCGTCGACATCAACCTTGTTTACGGCCTTTGTCACGGCGGTTCGGATCGCTTCGATGTTGCCAAACGGACTCCTTTCAGGGCGCTCATGATTCTTGAGAACAGGATAAGGTCTGCCGGAGCCAGGCCAGGACTACAGGGGGTCTGGGGCAGCGTCGCCAAGTTCTCCTTGGCCAACAACTCCCGTACATGCAGAGAAGTGTGGCTGGGAGCGTTGTCGTGGTGCAACTGTCAGGTATAGGCGATCTCCTTTCGCGATCGGAGGTCCCTTTTTCTCAATCTGTCGAGCACATCCCTATAGTAGACAGCGTTGACTGTCTGCCCTTGCGGTACAGATTCTTTCAGAACCCCACGCTTGGTATCAAAAAAGATAATTAGCAATGTTTTCACTTCCCCTTCCTCATTTTGCGTTCTTGGGGTGAGGGGACTCTTAGTGGTGCCATTTAGAACTTTCGCGCTTCGTCTTAGGGTAGTACTCAGATAGCCATGTTTCGCCACCGGTAAGGGCACTGCCCAAAAGCTAAGGTTCAAATTGCACGCGTTTCAAAAGTTCGCTAACGATCACCACTGTGTTGTTCCTGTGGTCCTCAGTCAACAATTTGGGGACCAGCCTTGCGCAGACTTTCCGCATTTTCAAATTGTCGCTTACAATGTCGTGAGCTGTGGTTTTTGGAACATTGAGAGTCTCTGCTATCATCCGCACACTCTTTCGACGCTCCGTGTCAGAAAAGATCACGAACCCTACACACATTTTAGCTACTTTTGCTCATTGATGGCCATCAAGAGCGGGATTCATATTTAACGTCTTCCCAGCATGCCTCAGATGCCTACAACCACCTTCTAATTTGACTGTAGGACAAAGCAGAATTCCCGTAGGCTTGCTGAACTATACCGTAGGTATCGACAAGATTCTTATCATGTTTAGCACAGAACTTGACCGTTTACTGCTGTTCACGTGCGGGCACGTGAACAACGGATAATCTTTCAACGGATAATCTTGCATTACTTTTCAGACACACCCTCTATAAGGCGATGCTCTCTACGCTCTTAAAATGCGCGGTTGCCTTGATCCAAGTTTTCGATGAGGCTACCTGCTGATTCGCATGGCACTGCGGCGTATTTCGATACAAATACTTATTCCCGATCTCATTACGGAATGGTAAATTGCGTCGATAATAAAAAATACCGCAATCAAATCCGCGGCTGCGCAGCCTAGCTGACTCAGCTGTGACATTTAGGTTTCATTTAGAACATTGTCAAAATCAGGATTTCATTATTCAGACAAAAACATTTAAACCTTTTATAGAGTACATTTGCCTTTATATCATACTTGCATGAATGTTCCACCGGATTGTTTTACTATCCGTACATGACGGATTATTTGACTCCAAAGATTAAAAGAAAAACTGTGGCTAGAGAAAATAGAGAATAGCGCTAGCGGTCATAAATACAGTAAAATGTACTCTTTATAGCCAATTCTGGAAGTCAAATCATTATGTGTATGCACACTTAGATACTTGTGTAAATGGTTTGAGTCGACATTCTCCACCAGCATTCTTTGTTCCGGTGGCTTTCCTCGGACCAATAATACACGCCTATCCGAGGCATCCCGGCTTTGTACTTACTGGCTAACTGCCTTCATTAGACTGTGACTACGCAAGTGTTGCCGCAATGGATAAATTTTCTTTCTCAGATTTCATCGATGAATTAGTTACATTAAAGAGCAGTAACCAGACATTACAAGGTGCAGTAGAGGTGGTGGCCTGTTGCTACACTTAAATATGTCTGGCATAAAAACAGGATGCATTAAAAAGCTGCAGCGACTACATTACACTTGATTAAATGCATCTCATCTGTATCCAGCAATTCTGAACGAAAGCTTTTTCCAATAGAAAGAATTTACGAATTCAATTTCTCAAATATTGTAAGACTTCACTATACTAGCAAACCACAAAGCGCTAGATGGACGTCAGCGAGATATTTACACTGCGCATTAGATGCCTCCACCAGACATCCAATCTATTAATTTAATCTACGTACCTACGACATCAAAGTTATAGTGCAGTAAGCGGTATAGTACGTGTTGGAAAGATCCAACTCGACATTTAGCAGATATTTGTGCATGATGTAAGTACGCCCAGTTTGCGTAGTCTAGACATCTATATAAAGAGAATATGACTATACGTGCTCTGGTTGTAATACCTGAAAAATTCTGCTTCATATATAATATTGACTTCCTCATCCCACTGTTCCTTGGGTCATCTCTTGCCTAGAGGTTTCCTCTATGGCATGCTATGATAATGCTAACATAATGTGCCCCGCCGCGGTGGCTCAGTAGTTACGGCACTCGGCTGCTGACCCGAAAGTCGCGGGTTCGACCCGGCCGCGGCGGCTGAATTTCGATGTCTAGTGCATTTTAGACCTGCATATGTATGTATATTTTTTTTCCCATACTTCACAAGCTTTCAAATCTTTACATTTTTCTCCAAAGATTCTGCTCAAACCCCAGGTGGTCGAAATTTCCGGAGCCTTTCACTACGGCGTCCCTCATAGCCTGAGTCGCTTTGGGACGTCAAACCCGAATAAACCAAACCAAACCTAACATAGTGCAAATAATATTGTGTTCCATTTCCAGCAGACTTCTCACGCGAAGAAATGCCCCACGGACAGTGGGATGAAGGCCTTATATTTTTGTAATGCAGCACGTAAAGCACGAGCGCATGCAACCCATGTTTTACGCAATAACGCATGCTTTACGAAATAACGCAACTGCAACTGACGAGACTGAATGAGCTAGGATGAAACGATGGGCAACCATACGAACAAAACAAGACTCCACTGCACCTCAAGATGGCCCAGCCATGAGCGTAGTGCATTTTAGACCTGCATAAGTATGTATATTTTTTTTCGCATATTTCACAAGTTTTGAAATCTTTACATTTTTCTCCAAAGATTCTGCTCATCTGACGCAATCTGCGATAGCGGTTTCTGCACGGATATTTTGAAATGACATTTTTGGCCACTAGTTCCTCATATACAAGTACGTATATGCAAGAACAGGATCAAATTTGAATTTACTGAAAATAATTTAAATAAGAGCTTTGTTTTGAAACAAAAGTGAAAATGAATACTTTTTTTCCCACTTTGTTCAGTTTTCGAAAAAATAGTTTCTCATTACTGACTGCATTTGATTTATACTAGTTCTTTGCACAGGCCACACATTCAGCCACACAAATCCCAAAGCTTCACTCGTTCAGCATTTCAGTAGCTAGTTATCAATGTTAGCGCGACTAGGAGCTTCAACAAATTTTTGAGAAAAACAACTCCCAAAAATTGAATTGAAGCAATTGTGATAGCTTGCGTTGGCTGCAGGGCATGGTATGAATTGAAAGTAAAAATAGCAAAGAAATAACAATGCGAAACCTGACCAAAGTAACTGGCATTTTATAATAATTGCGTTGTGTTGAGTCAGAAACCTGATGGGTGTGCGGTAAGATTTGTCTTTACTACTTCCAATATTTTTCTTTTTAGGCATGATAACGTTGCCGTAAAGCGAGCATGAACACACACACAAAATTTAGGCAGCGCTGGTCATACCTGACAGCACTTTCGAACTTTAAATGTATTAAGGCAACACGAAATATCAAATGAATGAAAAATGTGGATTTCTAAATCATATCTCATTTACATTCCCTAGGACGTCACAAGCAACATATACAAGGTGTCTAGGTTAAGGCAGATATAATGTCATGGGTATGTCTCCAGCTTTTTCACGAAAAAAGGTTGGTAAAAAAGATATTTCAGGGATTATTCCTTAGTACGTATGCATTTTTGATTTAATGCGAACATCTCTGGGCCCTTTGTCGTTTGCTGGGTAACAATAATATATCCGCAGTTCTCCCTTTCACACGCTTGCAATTTTTGCTATTAACGCTCTTGTTATAGTAAAAAAATCCCCATTGTTTTTCTATGGCAGTCATAACTGCTGGATGCGAGCGATGGAAAACCTTTACAAGGAAGATTTTGCTACTCATCGAATGAATAGATCATTACCTTCAATGTTTCTACAAGCGTACCTTATAATATTCCAATATTGAAATTTTTTGTGGAAGAATGCTGGACATCGGGTAGAGGGTCCAAACCCGGAAGGCCAGATGGGTTCCACGTTCAGTATTTCAACCAGGGATCCTATACCAGGCTCAGTTTCGTCTATTGACAAAACGACAGTGGGCGGTGCTAGAACAATAAATATCAGCACAGTGCGCACTATCACGGCCTTGCCAAAACTGTCACCCACCACGGTTCTCCGGGAATAATCGCAGTAAAATACACCGACCACTTATTGAACAGCCAGAAACAACAATGCATCTCAAGAAAGAGTAACTTACGTCCGCTGCAGCTGCTTGCAATGAGATGAGAACATCGTCACCGACAATGGTTGGCCCCCTCCTTGGCATGCACTGTAATAACTACAACAAGTTGAACAAGTTCCATTGCAGAGCGAAGCCGAGAACTCGAACAGTGTTTAATATAAGTCTAGGATTGTGTACAGCTTATATGGACGTATCAGTGATAGAGAAAGGCAAAAAAAAAGGCGACTACTAGCCCTACGAATTCGCAGTTCTTCACACGTCGTAAATATGTCTCGGACCATCCAGACTAACCTGTAATGAAGCTGTATGCTATCTGTGATGCGGTGAAACATATATGTAAAATAGCATATATAGCCAGAGCCTCTATCCGCACGGACTCCATGCCGGCTGTTAAACAACTCAAAAGAGTCATGAAGACTCTAAGCATTGCTCAATATACATGTTTCCAATATGAAAATAATGAAACGCATCTAGATGCATTGGACTCACGAAGACACTCAGAATGTTGACCAGGAGAAAGCTGCCATACTTAAGGCACCCAGCCACCAATACGAAAGCATGGCCCACTAACCTCTCTGTTGATCTCCGCTCCGCCTTCCCAACTGGTCGTCCTCTATAGGAAGTACACGTGTCCTAATTGTCTCGAGCGCTTAACTCGTCCTGCGTAATTTAACGAGATAGGAGGGGGTATGCCTGAGGAGGCTATTGCCTGCTGGGCCGGCCCCTATTGCGTAGGTAATGTGCCGACGGGGCTCTATGGAATATTGCGTGCGCAGCACATGTCCCAAGAGTTCGACGCCGCACTCTGAAACGCATATTCGCCACCTTTTCGAGGACATGTAGAGGAACGTAGGACTCAGTACGAGGGTGATTACTCGAAGTTGGGCTTACGAGTGCCAGGAAGGAACACCTTTCCTTGCCGCTAATGGACAACGCTCAAAGCCGGAGTCTGATCTTGTTACCGGAATATGATAGCCTCTACGACATACTGTTGTTTAACAAAAGCTCCTTTTATGCAACATTATAAGTCCTTGAAATAAAACAAAATTAAGTCCAAGCTTAAAGCTCAAATTTCACTTTCAACCTATTTTTCTGGCAAATTAGAATGTTTTTATAACTGATTACTCAGGAAGAAATCCATTGAAGCTTAAATTATAGCCGTTTAGGCTTAGTGTTGAATTTCAGAGTTAATTATAAAACGCATCAAAACAGCAATCACGGTAACATAGCACAAATTCCTTCGGTTTGGAAGGATTTTAAGCTTAGGGTCCGTCACGCAACACTACCTTGAAATCATTCACTGCGAGCATGAAATGCACACCCACTGCAGTTGGTTAAGGTTACTGCACTCTGTGCTCTGCAAAGTAAGATGTATGGTTTGGTTTCGTTTCGTTTATGGGGTTTAACATCCCAAAGCGACTAAGGCTATGAGGGACGCCGTAGTGGAGGGCTCTGGAAATTTCGACCACCTGGGGTTCTTTAACGTGCACTGACTTCGCACAGTACACGGGCCTCTAGAATTTATTCTCCAAAGAAATCCAATCGCCGCGGCCGGAATCGAACCCGCGCCTTTCGGGTCAGCAGCCGAGTACCTTAAACACTGAGCCACCGCGGCAAGTGAATAAGAATGAGTGCACAATAAGGTGCACTCCGAACACACGCCGAAATCAATTATTTCCTTTCATGTCGGGGGATATGTTTGAGAAAAAATTTATAACGGCTTGTGTTTTTCTGCTTAAAAATATCGGGTATTTCTTACGGGTGCTGCAATGCGCTTGTCGGGACACAGTTGCCAATCATGCGTCTCGCGGACGGAAGCATCGACAATGCAAAAAAGAGAGCAGCAGGTGCTCAGAATCTGTTGAACACAGGCGTTGCTAGCGACGGGTGCTTCTTCCCATTGCTGACAATATCGACCAAGCTCCCGTGGCTCTAACATTGACCTTAAACCATGAAACGCGTAAGAAAAGAATGGATTTGCAATAGTTTTGTCATCGGAACAGTTTAGGCTAACTTTGGACCAATTCGACAATCATTCATGGTCATGCATAGAAATTGGGTACCGGCCAAGCAGCGGGTGCTAGTAGTTAAAGAAATCTAGTCGGCCTTTTAGGATTTACCTAAAGTATAATTGGCTAAGACTGAAGCAAGTAAGGATACCAGGGGCGCGCAAGAAATCTAATCTAAACGTCTACTTCAAAGCATGCGTGATCCTATTAGCAGAACGATGATTAAATTTATCAGTGGCTTCTTGACGGCTGTCATCGTTGCCTCGCCCACAGCTGCACTACATCCGCAAGCAGTACTCCCTTTACGACAACCTAGTGAAGTGCCATTTTGCCGTTGCTGAGTGTACCAGATGTACATTTTGCGTCGTCTTCTGCTGTGTCGGACGATACATTCATTTTGCATCCGCTTGCATGCTTCCTGTCTACCATTTGCTGACGTGCAAGCGGAGGAGAGCTGACAGGCCTGAGTTATGATTTCCGCCAAAGCAAACGTGCATGTTGCGTTACTTGGTCGACAGCACCAGCGGCTGCAAATAAAAGGACAGAAACACCAACCATCAGCGTCTTTACCAGCTTGGCTAATACTTGACTGTTCCCTGTAGAATTGTTTCTACGCCAGATTCAAAATGCGCATCACACTTGTACTTGTCTTGCTGTCGATGGCAGCGCTAGCAGCAGGTAAGCAATTTTATTCATGCTAACGTACTCCAGCCAAATTATTTGTCGTCAGTTACGTACATTATGCCGGAACTGATTCTTTTTTTTTTTTTTATTCGAGCTGTTTGCCATCAGGCATAATGAAAAAGGAAAGAGAGTTATAAAAAGGAGTGCAAACAAACCTCGCTTAAAAAGCGGCACAAGTTCATGATATAGCGATTATCTAGAGTCCACTTGGTATAGTCGTCTGCAACGTCCCATCGCAGGCCAACCTTTCTTAATAAACGTCGTCTCACGGAAGCTGTAGCCGGGCAAGTCCACAGCAAGTGTTTTTCATCACACAGGTCGGGCGCAGCACCACAATGGGGACACTTGTCTGTCACTTCGTAACGTTTGTCACGCCACCGATGACGCACACAAGGAGTCAGAGCCGCTCCTGCCCGAATCCGGCGCACAGATACCTCCTCCTCCCGAGTGAGACTCCGGGGGAGAGGGTACGAACACGGAGGAATTAGAGCGCGTGTTCGGTGACGCAAAGACTGTTTCTCGGAAACATGGGACAGGAACGGATCTGAGGGAAGAGGGGAAGGTGGCGGGATATCGGATGTGTCAAGGTGTGTCATTGCATCCACATGAATATTATGCGGATCCTGGGCATGCCCGCGAATCCAGTGTATACGCACAGGACAGGGGTATTTTGTGCAAAGTTGGTGAATGGATTGTGTAACTTGGAATGTGCGCCGGACAGCCTTAAGCTGTTTAAGGGCGGCAAGGGAGTCGGTGTAAATGTGTACAATATTGAAAGTAGGTACGAGTGGAAGGGATGCAATGGCATTGTGTATCGCCTGAAGCTCCAAGGCCAGGGGGGAGCAAGTATCCGAGCTATATGTAGCGCGGGAGTTGAGATGAGGATGTGAGGGACTGTAAACTGCAGTAACTCCCTGCACTGCTGTGTGTGATGCATCGGTGTATATTATGCACCCTGAAGGAAGATGGGCGGCTGATATCGGCGTCGAAGCAGAGGGGCGATTGTCTGTGAGCTGACAGTATGACCATGGGGGAAGAGTCTGTAAACGATGAAGCTGAAGCGACATCTTGCGTGCTCTGTTTGCCTCACGCTGGTCGATAAGTTCACTCAATGTATTAAGTTGAGCGTACTCTTGGAGAATGGGTATGGGTGTGATACGCGGAAGATAAGTTATGGCGCGCATAGCCTCCCGATTGATTGATTCAAGGGAGTCCCACTGTCGTCGGGTGAGGCGATGAAATTGCGCTTGGTACACAATCCGCGGCTGAAGGATGGAGCGCACGAGCTGATGGGCAGTATCAAAACGCGCTCCGCCAGAGCGCATAGCTATGCGTCGAATCAGACCGAGAGTAGCGTGAGCCGATTTACGGGTCGCGTTTAGCCACGGAGTCCCAGTCCCAGATGCATGAAGTAGAAGACCTAGAACACGCACACTTTCAACTTGAGGAATTGGAGAATTGTCTACCGTAAAGGTAAAAGGTGCTGCTTTCCGTAAGCCACTTCTGTTGCCAATGCGAATGAAACAAGATTTATTACACGAGAGGGTCAGACCCAAAGGGGGTAGTCGTGATGTTAAGGCATCCAGCGCTTGCTGAAGCGCCGACTGTTGCACAGACGAATCTGGATTACAGGACCACAAGGTTATGTCGTCGGCGTACGCAAGGACGCGCACAGAAGGAATTTTCTCTAGGGCTCGGACAAGAGGTATAAAAGTTACATTAAATAATGTGGGGGCGACGACGGAGCCCTGGGGTACACCGCGGTTGGAGGTAAAGTATATTAAGTAAACTGATTCCAAAGGTTCGGTCATAAGGAAGCACACAGTGTGGGCTAAAAGGCCATTTTTGGGACTTTTAACCATTTTCAGCTTTACGATATCGCAGATATAAAGCATATGCTTCTTCTACGATATGTGTAGCAAGTAACGTTTTTTTTTTGAAGTGCAGCAACTGAAATAAAATAAGTTTGAAGAAGCAAAATTGGGAACATTTTGAAATATAGATGTTTTTTTTCGCGCTTTATAAATTTGTATTAAGTAGTAGAACCATGTGTATGATGACTAGAGCCATATTGTTTTTTCTTTTTTGTTTCAGCACTACCAACTGCTTCGAATAATATCTCCAATCCCTGCGTCCAGGTAAAGTTACTCCGTTAGGGCAAAGACACACACATAAGATACTTTTACCATATATGCTTCTTTAAACTCCTTGGAGGTTATAGACATCCCTTCTTTGCCAAACAGGTGATTTGGTGGAAAACAATCACGTAAAGGCAGCCATCTATATCAGGACTTCGCTATTGTACTGATCAGCAGCATCATAGTCTGTCTCCCCTTCAATAAATATAACTGCACTACGTTCTGAATCGGTAAAACATCGCACAACTGGACTTCCTACAGCAAGAGCTGTGGTACCATGTACATTTAGTCAGGTGTAATGCCTGCGGTGTATATACGGTAATGACTTCGCACAATTCCCCACGCATAGAATATCGTTGCCCTCAAGTATCTTGACGTCCTTTTGTTTTCACTGAAAACGCATGCTTTTCTCTTTTTCGTGCTGCTGCATCAACAGTTGCTGCATTTACTTTTATTTCACTGCCCCGTAGTGAATAAACGGTGCTGAAATCTTGCCTGTTCTATTATTATAAGATTCATATTTATCAACCTCTGATAGTACAGAAGCCGGTGCGGTCTCCTGCGCAATGCTGCCTTATTGATCGTGGAAATAAACGGAGTGTCACTTGCCATTCACTTATATCGCTGTGACAGAATGAATCCAGTGAAACTATTGAGCAGGGCATTTATTAATTTCTCCGTTGACGTGAAACTTGTAGCCTCACCTCTTTGTAGGGAACTGCGTACGCGAAGTACGTGAGCTACAGCAGACAATAGAACCCCAAAAGTGAATGTAAAGAATAGGATTCGTTAGGAAATATTTCAGACTGGCCACATGAGCTCAACAATTTCGTGCACACTTTCAGTCGACATATTAATGCGAATGTCATTACAGAGTAGGAGAAGAGAAAAAAAATTACAATTTTTGCTGCATGCATCGATCTACGTTGGGTTCATTTGCTAATTTTCTCGCTTGCAGACACCTTACGGCAAGCTCTGCGTCTGGGCAACAGGCACAACCGGAGACGATGAAGACAGTGACAGTTCTGACATAGCGCTAGAAAACAAAGATGAACATAAGGATGACGGAGACGACGTCAGGGATGATGATGACGACGATGATGACGATGATGACGACGATCACGACGATGACGACGAGGATGACCGCAAGCATGACGACGATGGCGACGATGATGACGATGATGACGACGAGGACGACGATGATCAGGACGACAAGCATGATGACGACGACGACAAGGATGACGACGATGACGACGATAAGCGCGACGATGATGACGATGACCACGAGGATGACAACGATGATGACGACGACGAGGATGACGATGAGAAATAGCAAGGCCACACTTAAACTTTCGAAGCTTCCTCGTCAGCAACAGATTGTATCTCACATCCAACTTCGAAAGCCACCACCAGATTCCAGGACACAAATGCAAACGAAGGCAGCACCACTCAGAGAACACCATCAAGCATATAAGCAGCGTCGCTCACTGACGTTTGTCTCCGCCTTAGAACGCTCCTCAGAACACGGCATAAGCAGAAAAACAAAGTCCGTAACAGGAATTGTGAAACAACGAGAAGAATTTATCTAAGCTTCCGCACTAGAATAAAGAAATCTAATTTTCCTTGTGTCGCACTGAAATGAAGGCATTTTTGATCGTTTGTGGCAACACTGGCACCTTGCAATATAAAACTGTTGCGCTTTCTTGCGCCGCAACCAATACAGTCCTGGTGAAGCGCATTAATGCATTAACCGGAGATGTTGAACACAAATAAAGCTTGGCACCTACGCAGGAGATCAATAGTGGCGTCCTGACGTGTCTTGGTAGGTGTTAAATGAATACTCTGCCGAGAGAACAGTTACTTCTTTTTCTTGCATGTACAATAGTAGTGTTTTTCTCTTCTACGGCGTCATCCTTACTCGAAACTTGCAGCAAAAACCCGTCTGTGTACAGGCGTGCGTGCGTGTGCGTGATTTCTCGATTGTGAGATTTCTCAAGTACGCTTGTCTTGAGACAGGCTGAACCGACAGAAGCTGGCTCGAGGAATATTCGAAGACGTGACAATCCGTGAATCGAGAGAACAATGCGTCAGCGCTCCTTCAGTGTGTCCGTCGAACAAACAGTGAATTTTCTGCGCAGCGCTGCAAGCAGATAATGATAAGAATTCAGTCGATGTGTTGGCTCTTCCGGTGTATATTATGCGGCGTTCCTAATGGATCTTCAGTTGTCAGTGCAGCCTCGTTCTTGTCCGTGTGTTTCTTTCTTGTCTCTGTTTATTCTGTGCTGCTGGTTTCGAGTCATCTCTGAAATCTATTAAAGCGTAGGACTGCGCGAAGAAGACAGGGAAAGAATACACAAGAATGAAAACGACACCACGAGCGCTGGCTTCCAACCTGCCTGGACAGCGCCTGGGTTCCGCGGTTGTATAGAGTGTGCGTGCATTCATTAATAAACAGTGAAAGTCTGCGCTCGTGCTGTCGTTTTTATTCCTAAGTCTCTTGTCCATGTCTTATTCGCACAGTCCTTACTTTTAATGCGGTGAATAATTAATCTACAAGAACCGCAAGTAACTCAGTTGCTGTTCGGACAGGCATCGACATCAGGACTGACACTGCGATGTTCCACCAGAATATGTTCAACCGTGCCTAGAGACTAACCACGCACTCTACACAAAACGTCTTTGGTACAATTTTTCTTCTGTAGGGTGTTATATTTTCAAAAATTCGAAACTGATATCTTTCCGAACAATATTTTGCTCTTCTATATACGCACGTAGTGGGCCCATTTGGGACTGCGTTTCCTGAGTTCATGCCTCCTTCCTCATTCACGCTTTTTTTGACGCTGTTTACTACACTATTCTGGTATCCTGTGTACGTACTCGCTGGTAATAAGGTTCTAAGGGGTTACTTATTGGCTGACACCGCTAGTGCAGCTATAAGGCCACAAAGGAAAGCTATGAACCTTTCACAGAAACTTCGCAGTTTACGAAAAGTTCTAGAGGCTCGTATGCTGTGCGACGTCAGTGCACGTTAAAGAACCCTAGGTGGTCGATATTTCCGGAGCCCTTTACTACAGCGGCCCTCATAGCCTGAGTTGCTTTGGGAAGTTAAAGCCCAAGAAACCTAAACTAAAAGTTCTTCCTTTTCTAGAGTTCGAACCGGAGCCACCGCTTTACCGAGGCAGTCGTTCTGCAAACTAAGCTAACCGGCACGGATAGCGTATGGTAGGGCGAGAGCGAATGGATCAGCTATTGGAAGTGGGAACGATATTGGTCCAATGCTCAGGGGAACCCCCCGAGCGGAGTAGGTTGGAGTTAAGGGAGTAATTAATCATTAGCGCCCACCCAAGCGCAGCCATCTTCTCAACTGTGAATGAACTCCTTTTGCTGTGCGCAATGGCTGAATACTTCAGCTGCCCAGCGCTTTTCTTTAGAAGATAGCACGAGCGCTTTAGCACTTTAGAAGATAGCACGAGCGCGCACAGGTTGCGGCTGCCGCAACCTGTGCGCGCTCGTGCTATCTTCTAAAGTCGCGCGGGGCCACACAGACGCGGATAGAAGCCATACTGACGCACACAATTGGCAGGCACTTACCTTCTTTTGTTAACCACCCCCAAGTTTTTCCCTCTTCTGAACTAGTCGCGTGCCCGCCCAGGCCCGCCTCCCTCTTTCACCTCTTTCAAGCGGCGCCTTTGCTGGACCATCTTGGCGTTTGGGTCTCCTTCCTCGGCTGTGTTCCTCTTTTCCCTTTGATTTTTTTTTCATTTCTTTAATTTTTATCTTTCTTCATTTGCTGATATTTTTTTCTTTTTCAAGCCCTCTGTGTGCCATGTTCACTGCTATAAGAAGATGCGTCCGTGCACTGTATGATCATTCTTGAAAGAGACCAGTCCCTGGTCGAAACGTTGAATAAATCTGTTAAGTTTTTCAATGTGACTTCCCCAACTTATTATATATTTAGTCAGTTGCCTTGAAGATTTTCTTATTCCTTATATATATATATATATAGAAATTTCATAGAAATCATAACAGAACTAAAAGGTCTGCAAGGATAGGCAGCGCATCAGAAAAGGAAACCAATCCGGTAAAAAGTCCAATCCCTCGTAAACGTCCGTTTTCATTGACTCAAGCCGGTAAGTGGAGCGCCAAGTGTTTGCGTGGTGGTCAGTACAAAAGTGAAGTCGGTTGGGATACGTACTGATGTTAGACAATGATGACTTGCAAACATAAGTTGCTGATATCATCCAAAGGTTCCCGCGATAAGCGCCACGGGTCAACAATGACTTGCGAAAAAGTTCTTGACATCATCCATGGTTCATGCGATAAGTGTGATGGGACAAAATGACTTGCAAAAAAGTTGCTGGCGTTCAAATGCAAATGCTGTAGCATTTCTCTAGTGCAGCATAATTCAGTGCTGTCAAATTTTTATAGCCATGTTTGGTCTCCTGGCCCGGCCCGAAAGTAAGTCCTGTACCATTACTGCCTTCCAGACTCTTCTCAGAACTTCATACCTGCATAATACAGAAATCTGTCGCAGCACGAATGAATCCAGGACAACAAGAGAGAACAAACACGACAGGACGAGCGTTGCACTTCCCACATCGTCTTGTCGTGTTTATTCCCTCCCCCTTGTTGCCCCGTTTCGTTCGCGCTGCGACAGATTTCTGTATTATGTATCAACACCAACAAGCCCAAACTTTAGTACTTCATATCTACCCTGAAACCACACTGCTAATTGGCTGATTACCGGAAAATTTCCCTTTCCTTTCAAACAACTAAACTGTTAGTGCTTTAATGTGTAATTTTTTCCTCTTTTATCTATTCTTGCAAGTATCTGTGCTCTTCTAACGCGGACATTTTATTGACTCTAATTATGTGGCAGCTCATTCATTTCTTTAACGGTGTTATAAATCGGTCAGTGTATTCGAAATTTCTATTAAATACATTTTTATTTATACACTTCTAATGTTAATTTACCTCTCTGCTTTCCAGTCGCTAATCTTCCAAACACCATTTGCTAGCATCCAGCGCAGATGCATTCACATGACCATTGTTTACTCTAAATGTTAGAACCCACAGGTAGAGTGACTGTGCCCGCATCCACATCCGGATGGATACCACAGCATTCCAGTATAAGATGGTAATTTGCTTCAGCAGATTTACCACTAATTGCTTCTCGTTCTAGGACACCCTGATCTAGCTTCAAAATGTAGGGCACTGCCAAGTGAGTTCTCGTGGAACGATTCCTTCCTCATGTGCCTTTTTTAATTTCGATATTGTTGTGCACCGTGCTTCTATTCGAGTGCATTATTCTAGTTTTTATTTTCTGCGTTTTTTAAATGTGGTTTAAAGTTCTTTAATTCAACGCCGTTGTGCCCTGCATAATACCATGTTATTTTCCTAATCATTTTACCCAATATGAGTCAACGCTCTTTCTGTGCAAGCATTTGAATAACTTAAATGCCCGCCCCTCAGCATACACTTTCCTCAGTCGTTCTTCGTATAATATTTCTTTCTGAGCTTCCCGTACTTCGAACGATTCCAAGCCCATAATCCCCTGTCTACCTTGATTGTGATTTTGCCGCGGGCACCTGGCGGTGATCTTGCAACAGCTCTCTGATAAGCTTCTAGTCAAAACTTAACTGCTGTTTTTAGACACTAAGCCGCATTCCCGAAAGTAAGCCTTAGCATCATTATCCCTTTCTAAATACCTCACAGTAGTTCACATTTGTTGTACCTCCAAGATGTTCTACGTTTCAGTGTCACAGCATCTAGTCTCCCTTTCGCCCTAAGAGTCTGGTCGTGCTTTGCCATGCATATGTGTCCTTTCCTTATCCATATTCCAAGGTATTCTTATTCTGCCCCATTGGCTATATCATGGTCTTGTATTGTAAGCATCTGATCAGTTGATTCATTGAAAATCATCAAATATGACTTAATTATTCGAAAACAGAAGCCTACATCATCCCCCTTTGTGTCCGCAGAAATTAACCAGATTTTGCAAATATTCCTACCTCTCTGCAAAGAGCAGAACATTGTCCGCATACAATAAACCTGGCAGCGGCTCCTGTACGACTTTCTCGCCTTATTTGTATGACAGATGATAACCTACCTTACTTTATTGTAGATTTCTTTCCATATTTATCACGTAAAGCATGAAAAAGAACTGCCTTGTCTTAATAATTTGCAGACCTCACTAGTTGTCGTACTGTTTATTCCTTTCGATGTACCCCTTCCCATGTAAGGATGCGCGCTGCCATAACGCCCCTAGCTGGAGCAACAGTAACTAGCTCTCGCGTCGGACCACAACATTCAAGCTAACGAACGAGTGCGAGTGAAAAATTCAGTGGAGGAAGTGCGCAGCAATTGCGTACCAGCGGAAGTGTGATGAACTAGCCCCCACATCTTAGCCGTACCTATCTGAGAGAGCGGCGCATAGTGAGCGGGAAAAGTTTTAGGAGGCGTACGTGAGAGCACCCTTACAGTTGAGCGATATTTGAAAGGCACAACTAAAGGATAACAGTGAAAAATTGAATTTGAGAATACGAAAATTGAAATCATACGGGTGAACCAGAAATGCGGCGTCAGTATTTATGACCGCATTGCTATATTTTTGTCATCACTTTCATTTTTTACATGTTCGCATGTAGTCCTTACACGAATATCGGGAATCCATTATAAGCATTTAAAACTATATAGAAATATTGAGCTCACTCTACTTTGGCAAAGATGGGAAAAATTAATTGCTACGAAGAGTTGCTACATTAGTGCCCACTTGGTCCTCCGAAGCATATTGCCATTATTGGCGCACACAAAAGGAAGGGTGTTGTGAGGTTACGACAGGGGCTTCATTTATTTCACTCGGCAGCGGGCAGTGACACGGCGAAGGCTGCCAGCTTTAGAACGAAGGGTACACTAGGTTCCCTGTACATGTAAGTTCTGTTTTGAGCCCGGCTCGCCTAGCGCGAGAGGCGCTACACTATGCTGGTGAATTGCTATATACAGACGCTAGCTACAGCTGCTAAGATAATGATAGAAGGCAGCCGCAAGCGGGTGCCAATGGGGCGTCTTGGTTGACGCGGCACCGCAGGGGTGGAAGGATACTGCCGCCTTGTAGAACCAGATGAATAGATTCCTTGCGTAGAAGTGACGAAGAAGTACCTCGTGCTAGGTAGTTCTACAGTTCTACAGTTGAGATGCACAGCGATGGCGAGACTAACCTGCCGGAAAGTAAAATGCAATGGGTACGCTTCAGCGTAATAATATGACGGCAGGCACCTGCGCGGCGAGGCGAGCAGCGATGCTCACGCTTACATCAACCATGGTCATCATGGTTGATGTAATATTTTGATTTTAGATTGCGGTGTATAAAACCTACCTCAAAGCGTGTTTGCCGTCTATTTTAACTTAGCGCTACACCATCATTGACGATTATGATTAAGAATGCATGGCTTCTATATGCGTGATGTTTTGCGGCACTTCTATTTTCCACCGTCTTCTTGCAGCACGTTTTGCAGCGCAACCCGCATAAAGTACTAACTATTGACGCTGGCGTGGCTTACTCAGCGTTGCTGAGTTATTTGCTTATCTTGCGTCCAGTTTTCTACTTATCTAGTCAACTCTGATGTTTTTAGATTAATTGCAGTGAGAAATAGAGAGCCTCAGATAAACTAACCAAACATGTGATGGCCCCTCTTTGTTTGCGACTGTGTGCTAAAGTGATGCTAATTCCTTATACTTGTAACGCTTATTCATTTTTTCCAGGAACTTTAGAGTGCGCTATTGCGTTGAGAACCGATATTCGAACTACCCTGAAGATATACATTGCAGTTCCAAAATAGTTATTTGCAATGTATCTTTTAGGTTGCGACGAAAACATGCCGATTTTATGCTTTAATAATGATTTCTTAAAGCTTTTAGTCACCAGCAGGACTTATACGCAGACATCAATTCTATTTGTAAGGCAACATCAACTTAGTGTGATTTTTTGCTTATTGATTGCCCCTTGTGGAGTGATTCTCCTTTACACTATTTCAATTAAGAATTGCGCTGTTACTAGAGAAATACAAAATGGAATGAGAAAAAGAGGGTTTTAAGAACTGCGACAGGTACAGGTGCGGAGATAAGTAAATTGAGCGCGATATTTCCTTCTAATTGCAATCAGGCATTATTGGACATGATGAAAGGTAATTTGTTATAATAAACTGCTCTAGCGTCCACTAAGAGCCGGCGGTTACCACAAAAGTACGTTTTTATTAAGCAACACAGGATAAATTTTTGAAGGCAATAGCGTGCTCCGCATGCTTTTGTCCGCACCCCTATATAAGGTTACCGTCCAGAAGCAGACATAACTTGCGTGGATGTTTTTGCAGGCTAGTTGGTACTTGTTTTTTTTAAACGAAGGAAGACAGCAAAGGCAAAAGTGAATCTGACAGCACAGAGCGAAGTTGACATTACAGCCATCTCTTGTACAACATTCTTGAACAAAATTGTTGAATTTTAGAAAACTGTAAGGTACTTATATGAAAATTTTGAAGACAATGGTACATTCTTCTGATACGTAGAAAAATCTTCCCTAGTGTCGCCTCGCTCGCATCGAGCAGTTAAGACTGCCATATAAAACTAATGGAGAATGGTTTGGACGATAGCAAAGACGTTAATAGAAAAAAATGCAAGCCTGTGACGGGAGAACTGTGAGTATGTCTATTGTTCTAGTGTAATTGTAAAAGAGCAGAAAAAATTTCGTTCATAAGCTCTTTTTCGTTCAAGTATGCGTTTGTCGAGAATTGTTGCCTATGGTCCTGTTGAGTTCTTCTCCATGTAGAAGGAACGTGTAAACTGCGACAGACGCTTTAGTAATAAGCTCCGGATTTGTTAAAAGCACCATGGTCTCAGGTTCCATAACGTGAACTAAAGCTGCGCATTACACAAGCGTTTTCGCATTTAAGCTCGCTATTCGAGCCGACCGTCATAGAGTCTTAGTCGCCGCGGCGGGCGTCTCACTACGATTTTGTTTCGTTACTTGATTTATTGCCGACATGTTGAGCAAGTAGTGTTTCACTCGTGCCTCACTTTCTGTGACCGCAGTTTTCGCTGTCGGCGTCACTGATGCTGCGTTTTATCAACCCACACATGCAATGCAACCAGGACATGCAGAACAAAATGATGTCATCTTAGATCCTGGAAAAGCTTAGCAGGCGACAGCTGTTTTGTGAGGCCGTCTATATGACTAGTTCGCATGTACCCACTGCAGCGTGCAGCGCTGTGAATCCTGCTTCTACACGCGTAGGTGTGGGCTCACCCTGCTGAAAATAGCTGTATGATGCAATAACCTCACACAGGCTTTGTCGTGCAATTGTCATACAATTTGCATAATATTGTATGACATATAAGTTACAATGATAACTGTACGACAGTTTATGGCAAATCTCTATGAGGTTATAGCATAATACAGCTTTCTATAGAGGCCCGTGTACTGTGCGATGTCAGTGCAGGTTATAGAACCCCAGGTGGTCGAAATTTCCGGAGCCCTCCACTACGGCGTCTCTCATAGCCTTAGTCGCTTTGGGACGTTATACCCCATAAACTAAACCATACGAAGCTTTCTATTGCCAACGCAGACGGACTTCGTCCTTTTTTGCTCATTAAGGACTTTGTTAATTTTTCCTTAACAGGCAGAGGCTGATGGAAAGCTCATAATTAGGGAGGACATGAGCGGCATGTGCGTCTTAATATGACAGCCATAAACCGTCATAACGCGCATTTTAGGCGAGTCTGAATAAAGAGACGCCTTAATAGTGTGAACAATGTTTCAATCAATCTCTGCGAGAACGAGCGAACGAGGGAGATGGTAAGTTGCGAGCAAAATTGTTATGAGCATGATTTTCCCGAATGTTTGTCACACAAGAAATGTGGGCACCATCGATTTCGTTTCGTTCTATCTGGATTGTTATCTCTCCTGCTTGGCTAACAAGTGGACCTGCTTGTGTACCTTACGCTTGTTGGGGTGAAACACAATGTGTTCGTGCGGGGCATAGAAAACTACACAGAAAGAATAATAACGACCCCATACTATAATAAAGATGCACAACATATAGAAACCGAAACTACAAACATAATCGAGTGAATGAAGAAAACCGTAAAAGTGAAGAAGCTAATATAACGCGCAAGTTATTTTATCCGAGGCTGCAGCCGGAATCTTAAATAGCTCTATTCACTTGCTGCAGTAGAGTAGTTTACTCTGGTTGCACATTTAGAAGCTGGATCACAGATACAGGCACTTGCCGTAGTTTCACCACCATCATCATCATTCCCAGAAATGCTTCATAGCTGGTGAACTGGTGTTTTCCACACAAATCGAGGGTGCTAAATGTGCCAGCAAGACTTCTACTTTAGTTTGAACCTTAAATTCCACTATTTTAACGCGATAACATTGAAGTCGCGAAACTCCGGTGTCGTCCTCGGCGCCGTTGACAGTGAGCGAAAAATCAGCGAAAAAAAATCTGCAGCGAAAATGCTAGTTGGCACGTTGGCCACCTTGATCACTTAACGTTGTCGCTTCATCGCAACCTGCCCCAGAGTTGTGAGCAAACTGCGCACCGTGCTAGCTAGCAGTCAAATTATTAATTGCTTACGGGAGGTCAGTCGGGAAGAGTACCTCGGTTGTACAAGCCCCACAGGTGGCAGCGCTTGCCATCGCAGGGCAGTGGCGTATCGCTTAACCGCTGCACCACTGCGCCAGGACTCCAAGGAAACTGAATTTATGCAGAGAATGACCAATTCTCCATATATGTGCCAATTAACGCTACCGCATCATACCTTTAAGTCGGAGCTTAAGTGCAAGGCAAATTTAAGTGCATACGCACTGTTAGCCTCCTAACATAAAAAATCCACTTTCGAACGTGGAGCTGCTGATATGGTCCCGAAGGGAAACGAAAGGCGCACTGGTCCTGGGTCAGTTATGCGTCCCCTCTCGCCCTCCTGACTCTCCTTTCAGTCCCCTCTGGCCCTCAGGGCCAGTGGAGACCGAATCGTACTTTGAGCTATATAGCCGTAGTGACACAGAGGTGTGCGCTGCATGCGTTGGAGTTAACAGCGTTGTGGCAGAAACACGGCACTGCAGCGATACACCACCGCCGCTCATTGGGTTCCTTGGGGTTGCGTTGACAGCGTTGTAAGCAGCGTTGGTTATGATTAAAGTAAAGACGCAGAACTGACACTCTGGGCTAGCAACGCAATTGTACTTTGAGGAACGTTCCGATGATGTCCATCTGCAAAACGCCGTGCTTTCGCGCAATATTTCGTGTTTAGAAAATTAAACCACCGGCCACATTTCCTATGCTTTATGATTACGTTTTCCAGCGTGTACAAGCAATGTGTATGGGTTACAATGCTTATGGCAATATCTGCCAATTAGCAGACACACGGCCGACGCTACTCGAGTGTCTTTAGAGCCAATCCATGACCTTCTCTTCAATCTGAGAATTTCTTCGTTTTCTGTTAGCTGCGGGTCCTTCAGAAATATGTATATTAGTATTTCCGCTCGTTTTTTTTTCTCGCTTCCTACAAGAGAAAAAAGACCCGGGATCATGTGCTGCATTTAGCGCGTGTCAAGAGCTGAAATGAGTGGCAGCTGATTCCGCAATCTACCTGTGTTATCAAGAAATAATTTCTTCACATGACCCACGGAAGCCAAAAGCCACCGAATCCAAGGGGCATAAAGGATGTATTGTTTTTTGTTCATAATTTGTGGTGTTCCTCAATGGGAGCTTAACAGAGTAAAGTTTTAAGTATAATGCATTAAAAAGCAGAAGAACAAACAACCACAAGCCGCGTAGCGCGAACCGAACCCATGACCTCCGAATTTAATGTCTGGTGCTCTACCAGCTTAGCTACAGCGACGGATGCGCAATCTTCTGAATTCGGGGTAGTTACGTGCAGTGTAACTGAACCTCCAGAGTGTTTATTAGCGCTGATCTCGTCCATACCTGCGGATGTAGTACGTCCTCTTTTGCCGCGAGTGCCGCGCAGGTACGTGATCGAACGGTGATAGCAGAAGCTGTGTGATAGCCTTCTTATGCTACCTACGACATCAATACTGTCAAAATCAAGGCTCTCGTTAGCGACAGAGCAGACAAGGGAAGGAAAAAGAGAACTTGGTTACGAAATACATGGTGGAAGCTAACAGAAACCAAGGAGGGTAGGGGATGGAGTTTTCTTCTCTTAATAGGTTGTGGTGTTCATCATTGGGAGCTTGATGATATCAGTGTTTTATGCGAAGCATATTAACGTAGGTTTCGGACCTTCGCGCGATGCCCGGCGGTGACCACCACTGACCCTGAAGTGGGGTCACGTGACATGACATCACGTGATGATGTCACACCGGCTGCAGATCGGGCCTCATATCGCGCCGTCGGTCGCCTCCCGGCGGTGGCCACCATTGACCTTCAAGTGACCTTCAAGTAGGTCACTTCACATGACGTCACGTGATGACGTCACACCGGCTGCAGATGGGGCCTCATATCGCGCCGTCCGTCGCCTCCCAGCGGTGGCCACCATTCACCTTGAAGTGAGATCACATGATGTGACGTCACGTGATGACGTCACACCGGCTGCAGATGGGGCCTCATATTAGAGCACTGCACGGGCCTCAATCTGAGGCCCAAGCCCGGCCCGGGCTCGAGACCTGAAGCCCGAGCCCGGCCCGGGCCCGCGGCTTCAAGCCCGGGCCCGGCCCAGGCCCGCTAAATTATTGCTCTAGCGAGCCCGGCCCGGCCCGTGAATTCCGGAGTGAAGCCTAGCCCGGGCCCGGCCCGGCCCGTTTCACAGTAACGCTTGAGGAATACTGCTCACTCTGAGCAAGTAGACTGCTACCAGACCGATAAGAAACTGGCCGACAAAGGTTGTGAAACCACAGTTTGGCTTCAAGGAAGTTAGTTCTTTTTGACCCAGAAAGAAGTGATTAAGAGTAGTGCTCGCCAGGCCCTCCTTTGGACACTGATCTCGTGTAGGTGCGCAAAGATAAACTCGGAAGTTCCGAGAGCCAAATAAAAAGGGCTGCATATGCGCGTAATAAAGGGTCTGTCCTGAAAGTAATGAGACTAGTCGCGGTGTGGCGCGTGCTCGCGCTAGATCGGGAAACCGCTTTTGGGGGATGGAGCGGGGTCCTTCAGCTTCACAATGCGATCGAGCTTAGTTGGCTGCGAGCAGGCGAAGCGAGTGGACATCTTCGAGCGTGTACCCATATTTCGTCGCTGCGTCGAGGAATCCATGGAGCGAACGTTGGAACAGCGCTACGCGGTGAAGCTTTGCAATAAACTGGGTAAGTCACCTACCGAGTCAATCAACGTGATCAAGACAGCATGTGGGAACGATGCAATGTCCACGTCGTGTGTTCTAATGGCACAAGGCATTTAAAAACGGTTGTGACGACGTTCACAACAAGCAGCGATCCAGGCGCCTGTCGATGACTGTTATGGACGGTAACGTTGACTGTGTGGTCCTGAACGTCTTCACGGCCATTTGTAAATGTTTGTGCCCTTGGAACCCTTGCGATCCGGACATTGCATCATTACCACATGCTGTCAAATGTCTCGATCGGTGATATATTCAGTTTATTGCAAAGCTTCACCGCGTCGCGCTGTTCCATGGTTTCCTCGACGCAGCGACGAAACAGGGGTACACGTTTGAGCACGTCCACTCGCTTGACCTGCTCGAAGCCAACTGAGGTCTTTGCACTGTGAAGCTGAAGGTTCCCGCTCCTTCCCCCAAAAGCGGTTTCCCGATTTAGCGCGAGCACGCGCCACACCGCGACTAGTCTCATTACTTTCACGACAGACCCTGTAGACTATTCTGTATCCCCCATTATTTTAATCAGTTATATTTTGCCGCCCGCGAAGTATAAACATTAAAAATGCCTATCAAGCAGTAGGATGACATTTTTTTTAGTGAACGCGATCTCACAGGTTGAACTCATAGCCGAACTGGTCGCATTTAAGCACAAACGAAAAGCTAAAAGGCTTGAGTATTTCACGGTGTGTGTTTTGAAGACTATAAGAGTCCTAAACTAATATGTCCTTCCCGAATGCATTTCTAATAGTGTATAGCTATGTTTTGGGATGACGAACGATATATGGCCAATTAAGACCGGTTGAATTTTACTCTTGCTTGTGGAGCAGAAGATAATGGGCGAACCACGTGATAACTTCCAGGGCAAAACACTTGTCATGTCAACCAGGCTGAAGAAGCAAGGAGGGATAGATGTGGTTATGAGATGAGATTTAGAAGCTCTCGCGAGCTTTTGCGGCTATTTCATTTACGAGACGTTCCGATCAGCTGATCAAAAATAAAACCAAACGCGCTTTAGCTTGTGAATTTTCTCACATGTGAAAAATATAGCTATAAAATGAAAACTGTTTTTGGGGATTAAGGGCCCAAGTTCAGTCAGGCTGTGAGAGACACCGAAGCAGAAGGCTCCGGACCATTTCGACCACCTGGTTTCATCAACGAGCAATGATACTACAAAGTACATGGCTGTCATGCTTGCCGCCCAAATAAAAATGCGGCCGCCGAGGCTAGGAGCAAACCCTGGTTCCCCGGCAAGCGCCTTGACCACTAAGCCACCACGGCGTGGAAATAGGGAAATAAATAAGTCAATGAATAAAGCTTAGTTCTTTCTCAGCGCGTACTATAACCCATAGCTCATCCGTGTTGCTGCCCCAATGCCGCAGTTGTGTACTTTACTCTGCAATAATGACTGAATAGTCGGACACCGGCCGTTTCTAAAAGGACCAAATCCCGGCTCGAGTCCGACGCTTTAAGCCCGAGCCCGGCCCGGGCCCGCAACTTCAGGCCCGGGCCCGGCCCAGGCCCGGCAAAACAAATCATGTTCCGGCCCGGCCCGCGGGCCGGGCCGGGCTCGGGCTTTCGGCCCGGCCCGAGCACGTGCAGTGCACTACCTCATATCGCGCCGTTGGACGTCGCCCGGCGGAGGCCTCCACGCTTCGGTTCGCGCCGTCGCGCGCGACGCGGCGGCGACGCCACCATCGCTGCATCACGTGATATGTGACGTGATATGTGACGTCACATGCTTCGCATCCACTGGGCTTAACCTTGATAAGCCTCCAATTTTTTAAAGGTAATTGATTACAAAGCAGACGAAAAAACAACCACATCCCGCTCGTGGAATCACAGCCCATGACCCTCGAATTTAGCTTTGGCAGATCAGGGAATTTTTTCAATAGATGCATCCAAGCATGGCAGCGTGTGGCTTACTGGAAGGAAGGAAAGACGATCGATAACGAACGCCGCATCCGAGTAGCTTTTTGATGCCCATCCCCGCAGCATCCGTATTACGGTGACTGGATCGATAGGACAAAACTAGAGGAGAAAGTTACCTCCGCCATAAGTGTATGACGCGATAGATTTAGTGGTTTAGCGCTTACATAAAGCGTCGCTTAACCAAGCCATACGACTGTGCCTGCGTGGACTAGGGGTGCATGTACGACTCGGAATGGAAGGGTGCTAGAGGGTTTGATTCCCCTCAGCCTCCCATCTGATATGAGAAGTCGGATTTTGCAGCTCCTCCCAAATCGGCGATGTCACTTGCACGCTCCACAAACGGCCATGTACTGCTCCAGGGTGGCCAAATCCTGTTCTGATCAGGGAGTGCGTTGTCGCTTCTGGTCTCCGAGATCAGGCCACACCCCAGGCCTGGTTATGCTATTGAATCGACTCCTGGAGTTTCTTTTTTTTTAACCTGGTGGAGAATTGCGCGGAACCGGGAGATGATAAGTGTACCGTTAAGAGATCGGAAGCGGGCGTTGTGGAAGAGGGAACAAACGTGGGTGAATGGGATACTGGTCTAAATGAAGAGGAACAAATGGGCTTGGACGAGGTATATATGATGCGAAGGCACAGATGACCGCTGCCACTTAAGAGTAACAGAGTGGACTCCAAGAGAAGGGAAGCGTAGCAGTCGGCGGCATAAAGGTGGGTGGTTGAGATGAAGAAGTTGGAGGGGTTAGGGGGGCTGCAACTGGAAAAGGAATGGGTTCATTGGAGAGACGTGGGAGAGGCCTTTGTCCTGCAGTGGTAGTAGTCAGGCTGATGACGATGATGAATATAGGATGGCGTTCGATCGCCCCTTTTTGGTCCATACGCCTTGCCGCTATCCACGTATATACTGCTGCCGCATCCAGTCGGGACGAGCCACAAAACCACAAAACCAGACTCCGCCACATTTTCGCAAACTCGTCGCACATTTTCTTTCCGGGGATGAGATTAGCCCTGATAAAACTCGTCACAGGTGTCAAAGGCGTCATCATATTCCTTCTTTTGTGGGCGTTGGCATCGGTCCAGTAGTGCTACATGGAAATGAGACGCGTTTATGCAGGTAAATTTCAATTCACATAAAATTGACTCCAGTAAACACACTGCCGGGTTTACTATCGCACATAGTGTAACGATGGCCTTAAAAAAATTCAGTTATCAGACCAAGGTGCATAGTATACACATCCGGTATGCGTCACGCAAAAAGGTTTGAAATTGGTCGCTACGTGCAAAACATGCGTGCCCAGGGGCCGTATTCAATAAGAATACATTCGGAATATATATCCATTTTTTTCCAGCTGGATTTTTGTCAACGAGACTGCAGCATCAGATCAAAACAGCCAACAACGATTTACCTCAATCACAAGGTAGCGGGCTCCCGTGCATGATAGCCTTCGCCACACACAGCACGCACAGATTAAAATTTGGTGTGATATGCAGCGAAGCGACAGGTCCAGTCGCCAATAAGCTCATCGTGTGGTCGGTCCTCTCAGACAATGGAAAGCCGCAGCTACATCACCAAGCTACAGTAACCAATGCGAGAGAACCAAGTTAATCCGAAATGAAACATGCACAAATGGATACCTGTAGAATATGGCCCTAGAGCGCACATAAGCTTTAGTCGCCGTGTTTATTCTTCACGGCCACACGTAAAAGGATACACGAGGCCTCGAAATGTAGTAGGTTGTGAACACTTGCGTTGCAGAGGTTTCCGGGTCATTTCAAAAAAGAAATTAGAGGAAACGTTAAGTGAGCGCATAATTTTTCAAGAATGATGCGAGGCGTTTCTTAATGTCATTACTATGCGGAATACTACCGAAACTGGGCGGTTACTGCTGCTGGTGGAAGCGAGCGTTAAACGGCAAATAACGCAAGCAATGTGCCTCAGGGTCTTTAGACATAGGGCACGCGGCTATTGAACGCAAATTATTACCTCAGTAAAAGCGAAACTCCCCCACCCCTTTCTCCTCCAAACGACTACAAGAAATTTATAAAACGGAAAGTGCGCATGCTGACGGTGACCATAACGTATATATACTCAATAGACCAGTTCAATGATTAGTTAAAACCTACAATGGAAACACAGGGGCGTTCTGGAAACGCCGTATTAACGCAATAACATTGAAAGCCCGTTCTCCAGAAAATCGGGTGTCGGCGTTATGAGCGAAAAATTACGGGCATGGCTCTGGCAGGTGGTCCCCAGAGAGCAGCCTAGGAGGGAGGTGGGCTACATAGGGGACTTGTGACCTTGCGATGTCATCACAACCTGTCCACAGGATAGTGAGCAAACTGCCCATCGGGACAGGTGGAGGTGGCAGTTAAATAAATAACTGGTCGTTCGGGAAGAGCAAGCTGTTCCGCACAGGGCCCACCGCTGAAAACGCCTTCCATCGTAGGGCAGTAATGCAACGCTTAACCGCTGCGGCATTGCACCAAGAGGGATATAAGGCTCCCAGAGATCAATAATTGGTTGGTTTTATGGGGTTTAACGTCCCAAAGCGACTAAGGCTATGAGAGACGCCGTAGTGGAGGGCTCCGGAAATTTCGACCACCTGGGGTTTTTTAACGTGCGCTGACATCGCACAGTACACGGTCAATACACGGTCAATACAGTACACGCACAGTACACAGTACACGGTCACAGATCAATAATTATCAAGTAGGAAATGACCTTCTCCATATATGGGAAGCACCCCTAATGCCATCACGTTAAAGCAGAGCTTAAGTGTCCTTCGGATTAGTTTTGAAATCCAGATGCATTACCGCAGTGGGTGCACGTTGTACAGAACAACAATCGCACCTTGTAAATTCCTGCCAGAACACTTTGCACTTACATAGACTTGTTAAGCGGATATAGGCTTCAGGATCCCGAAATCTGAGAAACACATCGCCAACACTTGCGTCAGAGAGTACGCGGTCCTCTCGGAAACAAAAAGATTAATTTCCTTGATGGTTATCCTCCCTCTCTCCTGGTGGCCGTATCTACAGCCACGCTGCTTTTACAAGCAGTTCCGGTTACACCACCGCGTGCAAAAGCTATTGCGCTGTTCTCCAAGCTACCACACTTGCATGTTGCTTCGCGTACCGCTTTGTTGCACACGCTATTCTTTTTGAATCTGCCCACATGCTTCACGTGTTTCTTGCTGACACCGAAGCGGAGCAATGGAGATGACACGTCTGAAATATGACTTCAGTAGGCGCAAACACCTGCATTCCGTTGCTGTGGCGATACAGGTAGCGGCTCGAAATAAAATTAGGGAAATACTAACCGACGGTGTCTTTACCAGCTTGGCTACCACTTCACTGTTCTCTCCAGCGTTGCCTCAAGCGACAACCAAGAATGCGCCCCGCTGTCCTCATTTTTTTCTTATCGATGGCTGTTCTCGCCGCAGGTAAGCACTTTGTTCAGTTTTCCAACTTAGGCCAAATTATCTATGCGCAATTTATGCTGCAACATATACTCAGAATGCCGTAATTTTACAAGGAAAGTGAGAGTAAAGGAAATGCGCATCGAAAGGAGACCCGCACAGAAAGCTCGGAAGGCGTCTCATTTCATTTCAGTGCAGTCTTGGGAACTTGACTGCGTAGAAGTCGTTGAGATGCCGTCTTTGCTAAAAGTAACACGTAAACAGGGTTTGCTTCTCAGCCATACAGTGGAGCGCTTATGGAACTCATAATGAAGAAAAGATCTCAGATGGTGAGAGCAAGGTTTCTTCTTACGTTATACTGATTTAGATCTTAAGATAAGCCACAAGTGCTCCACTTCACGGATAGGAAACAGAGCCCTTTGCTTCATTATTTTTGTCGAAGACGTTAACTAACGCGCCTTGTGAAGGCCATCCAGTTTAAATGAAGCTCCAAATGCCTGCAGAAATATTCGGGACTGCAGCGACTGAAATGTAACTTATTTGCATTCGACTGAGCCAGGCATGCTTGAAAGCGTTAGTGGCGGTAATTTTTTTTATACTGATGCTTCCCTTCTGCTTATATGAATAAACAGTGATAGATTGTTTTTTTTTTGTTTTTCAGCGCGACCAAATTTCTCCGCGAAGCGGATTCGTTTCAGATGCCGTGAGGTAACGTTGCATTCCTTGTTCAGAATATAAAGAATCATCCCTATCTAGATATAATACGTTTTAAATGCTATGCAAAGTCCCAGCATGAAATACCCTTTCAGGGGCTTTAAGAAAATAAGATGAAGTGAAAGAAAAGTTGCACATGTTACATGAGATTTCTTTCTCGTTGGATTTGCAGAAAAGCAAATCATAAAAAGTGCAACAAAACAAATAGCAAATAGCCGAAGTGGTGTGCAAGATGTGTTGGTGCATTTTTAATTTAGACTGTTTTGTGTAGCAATCGCCTGCGGAGGCTTGGAGCGTATTCCTTTCGTCTGGTGAGCCAAAAGTCGGCGGATTGAGCCGGAGTCATTGCGGCCGCATTATGATAAAATTTGTACAAAATAACTGTCTTATGATTGATAGTGTAAGATACGTTAAAGAATCCCGCTGGCTGGATTTAATCCGGAGTCCTCTCATATAATCTGTATGTTGACAACTTATCAGCGAACTATTTCAGTGTATGCAGGTAACTGTTTGGTTTATTGGTTTATTGGCGTTTAACGTCCTAAAGCAACTCAGGCTATGAGGGACGCCGTAGTGAAGGGCTCCGGAAATTTTGACCACCTGGGGTTCTTTAACGTGCACTGACATCGCACAGTACATAAACCTCTAGAATTTCGCCTTGATCGAAATTCAGCCGCCGCGGCCGGGATCGAATCCGCGTCTCTCGGGTCAACAACCGAGCGCCGTAACCACTGATCCACTGTGTAGAACGGTATCAGAGTTGTGCTCTTTGCACAGTATGTTTTTGTTATTGCTGTTGACGCTTTTTTATGCGCGATATGCACCGCTCTCGATGTTTTGTTCCATTTGATTATCATCCACTTAACAAGTGCACTGCGGTCGTGTTTATGCCTGGTTTGTTTGGCAAATGATTGTGATGCTGTACCCCCTCCCTTGGAAAAAAATATTGCGAAATTGGAACTGCAGGTACAAATAAATACCTACAAAAATAAAATTAGAGGATTGTGTGCCTGATGAAGCGTGCATATGCAGTCGTGTTTAAAAATCCCACTGTACAACACAGTAGATGCCACATTATTGTTTGCTTTAGAGACATGTTCAAAATACGGAAATACACTTTCAAGGCTGAACGAAGTGCAAACATCGCCATCAGGATCGGCAAAAAAATGTCCCTTTACATTTCTATGCGCTGAGAATGAAGGGTTATTCATTTCTCAGCAGAAATCGCATGCCATAGCTTACTAGATTATTATTTAATATAGACATTAGACTTGACAGCGCATGGCAAAGATGTCAAGCCTGCCTATTTTTTTTTGTTATTTAGTTTCACTGGAGTAGCAGCACAAGTGATAGGATGATCTGCACAGCACTGCAGTATTGAGCGTGCTAAGCGAAAGAGCAAGATGGATCACCACGTTTTACAAACATAGTTTGAATCAGTTGTAACTTATATTGTTATTATAAATATTACAGTTATTTGTTGTTATTTATGTTATTTATTACCTGGTTATTATTTATTATTAGGCATTATTTAAAATAACAATTATTAGATATAAGTTTGAGACCAGCGCTTCAGAATTCTGGTGTACACAAGGTGAACTTGAGAGTTCAGCAGCAAGTTCCGCGCTTGGGTGGCGCTGGATTCTCAGACAGCCCGCTCAAGCCCGTCACTGAGAGCCTGATTAAAGAGGTCAGGAATGGGCGCGAAACAACAGGCTGTAGTAGTTACACTTCCCAGGGACCTCCCGTCGTTGTGCCCTACATGCAGAATTTGTACCATCACCTGGAGAAAGTGGCGGGAAAGTACGGCGTTCGGATCGCTTTTTAGGCACCTCTGAAGATGTCAAGGATGTCCCGCATGGTTAATAGCACCGGCGAAAATGAAACCTGCTGGATTAGGCACACCACACAGTTTGCAAACTGCAGCGTTGGAGTAGCTTACCTTTTTCCACTTTCTTGAGCCAAGATTTTGTAGGCTAGACTCCTCAATGAAAGTCTGAGGAAGTACAGGGAAATATTCTCTGCTCTGATGGCCGCACGTCATTTGGCTGCTGGCCATTGCCGCAAGTGCAAAATCTTCAAAAAAGGTAAAAAAGACGAATAGTGCACCCCTATTTTTCACCGCACTCGAGTGCTAAAGGATCTTGGCAAGCGGGAGACAAGTGCGCATGCACCCCCTCAAATGTCCTCACTGGAAAGGCATATCATACGCAGCAAAAAAGACGCATGTCACCTTGCTGTGATTTATGTGAGTGCTTGTTATTCTGGTATCAAAGGAAATCTTTAACAAGTTGAGTTTCTTGCGAAAGCCCAGGCGTGGTTTGGCGAATTGATAATATTTTCTTGAATGTGTATCAAAGTTCAGTGTATGTCTTGTGTGTGTCCGATCTGTTTGTCTATGTCCGCTGTTTTATTCGCGTTAGCTAACATGTCGCAACCAGTGTTCCAGCACCAACTAGCCCAACTTTCTTGTTTAATCAGCTATAAAGTACACTTGAATGCGGCACTTTATGTGAACCCAACTAGTGCTTGGCAACGGGAAGTCTTGGAAATCGTTCATAGGCACTGAGACAAGATCGGGTCTTCTGAGCGATGGTTTAAGGAGCGGTAAAACGTGACCCGCTCAGAAAGGAGAAATAGTCGCAGATTACGATTCTGGCTGGACACATGAACTTTTCTCAATTTTATTGTCTACTTACTCTTTTGCAGTACCTGTTTCTCACGATCTGCTGGTCAGTGAGCAACGACTTCCCCGGAGATGATGAAGAGCCGGAGACCACTTCTGAGTCAGATATTGAGAGCACTTCATCAACCACCGAAGGTGATCCGCTTTCTGATCAAATGTCCACCACTGAAAACGAGGCACAAAGCACGGCCTCGGCAGAAAGTGCTTCAACTGCGGCTTCACAAGCAGCGCCTGCTGCGACTGTCTACGGCACAACAGTAGCTTCGTCGTGATCTGACGTTACCGAAGAATAAGATGGAATAATAAAAATTATTGTTCAGCCAGAAACATCTCATCGTCATTAAAAGGCTTGGTAGAACATATCCCAGCATTCGCAGAACAAAGCTGAAACATGTATACCTTGCACACACTTGGTTTGCGTCAAAACAGGTATGTTGCTTTCTTTGAGAGCGGGGGGGGGGGGGGGGGCGGAGGGGAGGATTTCTTTTTGCACGCGCCAGCCGAATATAAACGCTGCATGGGGTAGCCTACTCATGAGAGAGGCAAGTACTAGTACTACTTTCCTTTTATACCCTCAGTGGTACACGGAGAACACCTGAAGGTTTCTGGGAATCCGCAAGGTGGAGCTGATTTCAAATAATGGAGTAAATACCAATTTTCATCTGGGCAAGCGCTTCCATAAGGCCGCAATTCAAAGAGATTCCACAGAAATTTCGTGATGAAAAGAAAAAAATGGAGGGAAACATAAACTCCGCCTTAAAGATATGACGCAATAGCATGAATGTGTTAATGCCTTTATATGCGAATCTGGTCATTCTCAACTTTGGATTCATACTTTCCTGGAAGTTATCAGAGCACTCATTCCGCAGTGGTGTTGAAGTTCCTTAATGGATGCTCCACTGCCCTGCGACGGAAGTGGCTACCATCGGTTTAGCTTAAGCGAAAGAGATTGCACTTCGCGAGCAACCTGTCGCGCTCAATAATGGCGGTCAGTTTGATCACAACCCTTGGTGCTCCACCACGGTCACGTGACCTTGGTGGACCACCTAGGTGGCTTCTCCGGTGGGAACACCACCCTTTTTCGCTCACAGCGTCAACAACGCCGATGGCGAATTTTATAGACAGTAGGGCTTTAACGCTGTAGCGTTAATTCGTCGTGCACCCACGACCACCGCCTCGCCGGGCAACCGCTCTATCAACTGCTCTCACCGCGACGGTTCCGATATGGTAGGGCGAATGCAAACTTGCCAATAACTGGAAGTGTATAGTGAAGCTATATAACTTTCTTTTGGAGCCGTACGGCTGCGCTTGGCCGGATGAAAATGAGTAATTGCTCTCTTCGTAAAGATTTATTCGGTCTGGTAGTGAAAATATTCGATAATTTGGAGTAGTAAGTTGAATAGTAAAGTATTCCGGCACTCCAAATATTAAAATATTTCATATTCAATTTGATCCTAACATTAGTTATCGAAAATCGCGAAGTATTCGTCTCAAAGAAAAAATTGTTTCAGGAGCACTCGCTTCTCGTGGTTTCTCTGCTATGTGCCTTCTAGGGGTTGGCATCGCGGAGCGCTTGCAGCTAAATGGAATTGCCGAGTAACGATGCAATGATTCTAAAGACCACCACTCAGAAGCAGGTGGCGATAAAGGCCGATAAAACACCGCCACAGTCATGCCTTCCAATCACATACGGCCCCGCTGACTAAGCGGCAAACCATAGCGATGGCTTTCTTGCCGTCTCGGATCCCCCTGTATTCCGAAGGACCGTCAATGGATTGAAGGTCTACGGGAACTGTATTTACCGCTAAGTGGTAAAGTGACATCGATTCAGGGGAAAATTTGATAGGCGTCTACGGAGAGGAGCGAAAACACTCGCGGTTAGAGTGTTTGTCAATTCCTAAAAGGATCGGGGTCTATGTTGGCGGCGTTCAGCATCAGCAGAGCGTGCGAGGCCTACACAGCTTCGTCTTCATTCCTGGCTCACCACCTTATGGCTTCGATGCAACCCGCCGGGCGCGTTCATCAGCACTGCCATAATCCCCACAGCGAGGATTACCTATGCTTCGGTCAAATAGCGGAGGAGTGTGTCGTCACAAACGCCGGCAAGCTGTGGCATCCCTTCCGGCATATTGATGACGAATTGCAGGAACAAATCACATTCCCGGCGGAAGTGCTCAATGTGCTGGTGACCTTCTTGCCGCCACCATGGCCAAGTCTTACAGTGCGAGTTCACCAGCGGTGTTATAGTCGTGGAGGTTGAACGGCGGCTGCAGACATCTCGGAGTGTCCTCGAGGCGAGAAATGGACAGAAGAGTTTTTAAGGTAGTAGGGCGGGAGGCGTCGCACGGGGGTGAAGTCTCTGGGATGAGGCAGTGGCGAACAGTTTGAAGGATGCGAGAGCATTGGAGGCAAATTAGGCGGTCGTCTGCCATGCGCCACTCATTAGGATTGCGGCAACCCCGTGGTGAGTAATATGTGGAACAGAAAAGGGCGGGAGGTCGCTGCTGTGTGACCGAGCTTCCGATGACGCACACCGCCGGAGGGAGGTTCAGATGGGCGCGTTCTTGCCGCACGACGAGCTGATTAAGCGACACGGCTGGAAGCTGTTATGAGGAGTGATCGATGACGTTACCACAGGTGCTAAGGCGCCCAGTTCACATTGAACGATTCTTGTTACTGTGTCGGTAATGGCGGGAGCGTCCGAGGGCACTCGGAATAAAAGTTGCGGCTCCTTACAAGAAGATGTGGCGGCTGTGTTCGGAAGTCGGGAAAACAGTTGAGGGATGCGACACCTTTCACCTGCTCAATCAGCGCACTCCTTGTTGATGGTGTCAAAAGTTGTTCAGCCTTTACAGACGAGCAGAAAAGCATCGTTTGCGATGCCTTTCAGCACGTGGCCTACCTTGTCGGACTCTCTGGTGGTGTCGACTTTGTGTCAAATAGCCAGTACGTAATCTATATAGGCCCATAACTTTCCGCCGACGACTGAGCACGAGAAGCAACCTGTTTTTCGGCAGTGAGCTACTTATCGTCAGCTCTTGCAAACAGCGTTCACAATTTCTCTTTCCACACACCCCAGCTTGTGAGTTGTTCTGCTTTGGTCTCATACCACACCCTTGTCGTGTCACTGAGAAAATGACATTCGCGAGCATTAATGTGTGGTCCCAGCGGTTATAGGTGCTTACTCGCTTAAAAAGGTTCAACCAGTCGTCGACATCTCCGCCGTCGGTGCCATAAAAGGTACCGGAGCCATTGGGAGTAGCCATGACCACGAAAGGAGCGGAACTGATGGTCTGCGACTCGCCGGGTTGAGCCATGGTGACGGTTGTAGTAGCACCGGCCTGACGACCGCTTCGGAGCTTCATGATGTGGAGATGTTCACCAAGCGCCTTCTTCAAGAATGTTGCGTTACGGGAAGGCTAGCCAGATGCAAGGGCGACCAGAGCACAGAGCACAAATCATAGGGAGCACCTAACAAAGCGCGCCCACCACCCAGGCACTTCCTGTACGTCATCGTTTTCCCAGGGATTATTCGTTTCAGTATCATGTAATCAGAGAGTTCAATTATCGGAGTGCAGTGTTCATCAGAGTTGGGTACAGCAGCAAGGAGGTATACTGCTCAGATAAGAAATGGGCATGTGGTCGTTGTTCTCAGGTACTATTGAGTATCTATTTTTGCTTCCTTGCATATGCATCTAAACGGGCGTACAAGCGAAGTATACGCATAGTTTGTTCCTCAAACTGAACAATGCTCCCCATTCGCAATCATTTATTACAGCACGCCACTAGAACCCACTGCATAATAAAAAATTCACAGCAACTTTTAAAGGAATCATAGAAAGTAAAGGCAAAAAATGCTCGTCAAGAAGGTAAGCTTTTGCATTTAGAATGCCAGTACGCCAAATAAAAAACAAGGACCATAAAAAATTTTTCAAAACTGTTTTTGCCGGAGAAGTTGTTATGATGGGCCTCTATATATGACAGTCGCTCATTCCCTTTGTTTTTCGCTAAGCGTCCTGTCTAATTATTAGAGCGCTGCTGGAGGCGATCCTTGTAAATATTTTGTACAGCGCAGTGCTTTTTTCTTTTTTTTCGAATTTCTGTCATCTCAGTTTTTCAGGGTTCATGGGCGCTGTCAGTGATTTCCAGCGTTTTGACGGTTCTTGCTTTAATGAATACCTGCAGCAGTCGAACGAAAAAATCTGCCGAGTGACCTAATGTTCAATATTGTCATACCTTGGCCTCTTTAGTGCGGACTGAAAACCGCTCTATAAACTTGACGCTTCTGTATTGAATACGCAAGACGCTGTGCCTACGCACAGGCAGTGGCGATGGCTACGGAGTAGTAACTTCGACAACATGAAGGTCGAGTTATAACTGGAAGCAAAAATGAATGCGTATTACATATTTTAGATCACTACAACGTGTACCCTGTTTGTTGCACGAATACGCCGTTCAAATAGTTTCTCCGGGAGAGATATTAGCTATTTTCTAGTCATACTTTTGTCGGGCAACAAAAGCTCATAGGTGGCAGGAGTATATTTTTTCGAGCTAGCTATGAAAATAACAGCGAACCCGTAGTATTGCAGGTCATGCTGCACGTTATTGCACAGAGTGAAAGCAAGGAGATTTTTCACTTCGAGATTGCAGAATCCTTCCAATGCAGAAAGAAGCATTGCAGCTTTGTAATGTTTTGCTTTGGTCAAGCATCAATACGTCATTACCAGCGAGCTTTTGTCTAACCTTTCTGAAACTAAAGAAAAAAATTCTGAATTAATAAATATTGCCGTTATCAGCCCACGCTACTCAAGAAAATTATATTTTCGTTTTCCAAACTAACCTTTTCTTACCAGAGCAAAATTTGTTCTTAAGATTGGTGAAAAAACAATGTTGGTCTTCTCAAACAGTTTAATTCTATATGCCCACATTAGGTCACAAGTTAGTGCACTGTTATTTGCGCTGCTGTAGGCAGCGGTGAAAATACGACTTTTTACTACAAAATAATGCACCAAGTTCAAGAGTACATTTTTGAATTAAACAATTGCCGTATCTACTTTGTCCGCGGGCCATTATTCCCCGATCACAGCCGGACAAATTAGAGGCATGAACTCAACAAAGTTGTCAGTGATCGTCTAGTCTCTTTCCGCATTTTTCAAACCGCTGATCATTTCGGCGCCGCTGGCTTTTATGCCCTCAGAACGACGAGCGATGTCTATTCGAACCTGATGAAAACAATCATGTTAGACTAGCAAAGGATCTTCCTAAGGTCCACCATTTCATTCAACCAATTTTCCACCTGGTTACAAGAGTGCTTCAGGTCGTTGTTCTGTTGCAGCATACATCCAACACCAAAATTCTTTTATTCCTAAGAAAACATAACATTTTCAAGAATGCCTTGATAAAACTTCTTGGCCGTGATACCATGAATGCGGCGAAAGAGACGAACTCGGCTAGTGGAGAGTCAGCTTTGTGTAATTAATTTCCTTCTTCTGCGGTTTAATGTAGAAAGTTCGTGACGACATCCTTATCAAGTGGGTCTGGAACGACGTATATAGCTAATTCATTACTCCCACGTTAGGAGAGTTTTGTTCATCTAACGAAATCACACTTTTTCAGTGATCACCTGACCACACCAGGTGTTCTATTGCCTGGCTAATCTTGGCGCCCAATCCTTTTCACTGAACAGCCGATTCTCAGCTGGCCTCCTGGCTTTTGTCTCAGGAAAAGGCACACTATATCCCACATGCCGTACAGCTAGTGTAGAGCTTAATACGAAGGCCAAAGTGTTCTAAATTTTGATAGCATACTTTGGATAGTTTATTACGCTTGTGCTAACAATATTCTTGTCGGCAATTTGGGCGGTCGGTTTCGGGTGGCCTGGTGAAGATAAGCTAAATCTCGTCTAAGCCTTTTTCCCTTCAAAAGGCAAGGTCGTGGGATGAGCTACTCTTAACTGCATGGAAAGCTGGTGGTGCTTCATCTCAGTGTTGTTGCCTCAGAAAAGTGTATTTTGAACAGCCTTAGTTACGTACCTTTAGCCTCTTTTTCCGTTCATTGCTTAAAAAATTCTACAGCAGCAAAAGTAACCGTCGAAATCACCAAAAAAATCACAAAGGAACGAAACGCAAAAAGTTACGCCCTGAGCAAGTTCTTGCCGCAGAAAAGTTATTCATTGCATCAAAATATACTCCTACAGAGCAAACATAACTCTTTTACCAGGATATTAAGAACTTACACAAATCATTACAATTGTAATATCCTTTTGCATCTAATGCATAAGTAATTTTGATTTCAAGAGCGAATAATCACGACAGTACAAGACCCGCGAAGGCGAGAGCAGTGAGCTGAAATCAGACGTTTTCTGGAGAGAAGGAATTATTAGTTGGCACTGCGGAACTCCAACAGAACGCAGAACATCCATAATAACTCTCACTCTCACTTTGGAACCAAAGCCACGTACCCTTGCCTTTACAGGCACCCAAGAAGGGCGTCTCTATATAGGTGAATGGTAATAAGTGCAGTTTTGTTATCAAATATTAGCCTGTTCAAAGAATTTAAGGCAGCAGTCCAAAAGATTAAACTGTTGAAGGTTAAAAAGGATATTGCTGTCATTTCAACCCTAGTACACGAAAAGACAAATATGCTTCAATACACGGCGCTTGAATACATCTGCAATCGTCTTTCGGATCTATAAGTTAGAAATAAAAAAAAACATTTTGATTCAGACAATCTTCTACGTGCTTCGTTAAGGCTTACCTAAGCTTTAGAAGTGAATATAACATGCTGTAGCTTGACCCTTTTACGCTGGCTTAACGTCCCAGTGTAGCAGATAACGCTGCAGAGACTAAAAAAAACAGTTTGTTTTTCAATGTTCAGCCATCATGAATCATACAGCTGTGAGGAGCACATTTTTGTGGCGACATCACAAAGAGCTGTGCTGATTAGTCGGTAGTCATGGTCCGAAGACGCACACATTCAAATTAGCGATACAAAATGGTACTTAAAGATGCGCTTGGCGAAGCGCCGGACTACACATTAAATCTCAGTAGCAGGCCCGCTCGGTGGCTCGTGAACACGGTATTCTCGCTCTTCCTCAGTACTTTAAAAAAAAATAACACCGTCATTCAGAGGACACTGTTCCACATGATGCTAATTGCAATTAAAACAGTGTTCCCCTTTTCGTATAACTGGCGTCGCATGTTACGCTAATATTTCGCGAGAACTATTCAGGTGACGTACAAACGAACACTATTCTGCCTTGCTTTTCGATTGCCTTAACAAACTTTGTTTATGTTCGGCGAGAGTTTTGCTCATATCCTTGTGATGCGTGCATTGTCTGCACGCAGTGTCCAACAATGTGATTGGAATAGTGGCAACTGAGCACGCCAAAAATAAAGGGCTGAAAATGGCGTCCAGTGTTCTCATCTACAGTGTAACAAACAGGATAAAGTTTGCAATTCTGGCAATACACGTCCAGGGGCACAGCTACAGCCATGGCGGCACTTTTTCGTGATTCCAGCAAGGTCGTAAGGTTCCAGTCCAGTTTAGTATCTGCAAGGCCTCTTGTCGCGCACTAATAGTCCTTCAATCTCTGAATAAGTCCGTGGGCCGGGAAAATGTTTTTCTCTTATTCTATTACCACGCGGAAGCAGCAGAGAGTATTGTACATCAAATGAAGTGATCCGTGTAGCCGCTGCCAGAAATGACAGCTTTGTGCTCTTGCTCAGTTTTTTTTTCAATTAATTTCTGATATCCGTTTCTGTGACCTGCGCGAGCTACGGAAAGCTCCCCAATCCACTGCGGAAAGGCCTCCAAAAGAGAGACATCTGCGGTATTTTTTTCCTGTCAGATTCAGTCTGGGCCCATTAAAAAGGACAGACACCGCAGACGAGCCTTCCAGAGCTTTGCTTGATGCGCAACGGAGTTCTGTCTCGAAAACATCATCCATAGATATACTTCAATAATGCGTCCGATTTTTGTGTTAGTCGCTCTCATGGCGGTCGCCTCCGCCAGTTGTGAGTACCACTGTTCGCTTTTGCGATTCACGTTGGTCGAATTCGGTTTCTGACTTTTAGATGAAACTATATTGCTGGGCGCAACACTGGGTTGGGGAACTGCCATTCAGTGTTAAGGCTTTTTATCCTAAGCGAGCTTCCATCGTCTTCACCGTAAGTTGCACGCTACATGGTGTCAGAAAAAAATTTCACTATGGTTGCAATGACAGTGAGGTGTTCTGAATAAGTTCCGGTGGTTCCTTATATATAAATGACCATTACGGCGAGTTTTTTTTTGGTTGCTCGGAAGGTACCCGCAGAGTATTTTTCGCTCTATCCAGTAATGACGTCTCACTCAGCGAAGCGTCAAATACAAGAGTTCTGGTTTCTCATGAGTGCATGGCAAGTGTTTTATTCCGTTTCCTTTATTATTTCAGCGCCACCAGCAGCTAAACCGCAGAAGTTTTTCGGAACGGAGCTGCCGCACTGCTATAAGGTATGAATAGTTACGTTGGACCGCTATAATGTCACTTCTGCGCCAATAAGAACTTGAAATAAGTGGACGCCGTATACACGCTGTGCGCAGGTTCAGATACGTACATACATGCACTTTAGTTAGTCTGGCTATCCACACCTGAAATCAATTTAAAAAAAAGATGGGCTTAGTTAGAGGCATTGCCTGAGATTCTTAAGTTTGTAATAAACAGGTTGGTTTATTGGGTTTAACGCCCGAAAGCAACTCAGGCTGTGAGGGACGCCGTAGTGAAGGGCTCGGGAAATTTCGACCACCTGGTGTTCTTTAACGTGCACTGACATCGCACAGCGCACGGGCCTTTAGAATTTCGACGAAGGCGAAATTCAGCCGTAGCGGCTGGGATCGAACCCGCGTCTTTCGGGTCAGCAGCCGAGCGCCGTAGCCACTTAGCCACCGCGGCGGATCAGTTTTCGATACATTGATGCCATCAAGAACTGTTTCCGAAAATTTGGCGTAAAATTGATTACCAAAACTAAACTGCGACAAATCCAAGCATTCTGTAATAATAAAAGCAACAGATAATATTTTAGCGTTCAGCAGAGATTTTGGAAGGGAAACTAGAGTCCACTGTTAAGTACATAAAGTGCGCTAAAATAAATAAACTTACGTCGACTGAAACTACAGACCAATAAACTGAAAGCACAAAACGAATAAAAAAGGCGACGATCTAAATTGTTTTAGATACCAGGTACCAGAGAAGTGCCCCTCAAAAGTGCGAAATTAGAATCATATTTGAGAAAAAGAATAGACAATTATTTTAACTTTTCAAAGATAATTCACCAATACTGTCTCTCCAAAGATCTCCGCAGCATCAGAGTTGCTTGCCACGACTTTACCACTGACTTCTTTTTCAAAGCTCACCCAAAAATTAGGAGCGTATTCTCCCACGTTATTAGTTTTTCATACGTCCCATGCGAAGGCGCCGGGAGCTGCAATTCGATTCCTATGCTTGACACAAACTCATTTTATAATACTGAAGTGCAAGGCTTGGAATTAGTTGTCTGCCGACCACACAGTATAATGTGCTAGTAAAGCACGCGAAGCATCGCTTTTCTGCAGCAGAATTGATATTCTACTACTCTTGTGACATGAAGAGCAAGCTCTTTAATGGCAGCTTTTCGCTGTTTTCTTACAAAATCTTAAGGCACAATATTGAAGCATGTGCCTCAGATTTCTGTAGAGATATAAACTGGCGTCCCTATCAACGAACTCGCGTTCGTACAAACATGAACCAAACATTAAGCCAGAAATGTGAACGCTGGTTCCAAGCGCGGTGTAAATCGTCGAGCATGTTAGCAACGGATGTTGTACTAGAGTTATTTTAGGATGCTTTAATTTCTAAACTGCTACAGTGCGCTCTTGAGAGTGACTACATGGTTACTGACTGTTTTGAAACTTCCGCGAAATGAAAACAAACGTTCCCATCAAGGTTACCAGAAATGAGACGTCCAAAGCCCGCGAAAAAATAATAAAGCTTTCAAAATATTTTTCGCAATAAATCTGACTGAAATCTTTATAAGTGCATCGCTTGGGTCAAAAATTCGGCGCGCAGAATGCACTGGTCGACACGCGTAAACGCTTTTTACACATGTGTTTTTCCACCGACCTGAGAGACAAAGTTTGACCAGTGGCTGCACGGCTACGCCGGCACATGTGAAATGAGGGCATCAGAGAGAACTTGAGTGATTTAAGTGAAGAAAAACGTAATTTGGACGCTGACTATGAAATGCACCGGAGTAATGTGAGCTTTTTTTTCAGCTTACGTGACATCGCATGTCTTCGTTATTTCTGGCTCTTAAAGTGAATAGCACGTCAAAAAGGAACAAAGGACCATTAGCGTATAGCCTTTTTAGACCAGGTAGACGTGAAGTTTCACGATCTTAAAAAGTTTGAAATTTCAAGTATATGATATATGTTGATCAATGAGAAATTGTGTGCCTTTAAGTGGAATATTATAAATGTTGTCACTAACCTTCTTTTCACATCTTTCATCGTTTTCCTGACTTCGTTCATTGCAGACGTTCTTTTGGAATTCACGGCTGTGCGTGACGTGGGAGAATGATGTCTCTGCGCTGTGTTCTGGCAATGTGAATCCCATTGAAGAGAAGAGCCTTGGAACTTCTGGTTCCTCCTCTCAGACGACTGGATCCGGTCAAAGTTCTTCTGGGTCAAATTCCGGAACAGGTTCAATCCTACGTGGTGGCCGAGCCTTAGACGGTGATTCTCCCTAAATCCTCAAGTAAAGCCTGAAGACAATCTGATGAATGAAAGCTTTATCCTCGTCACTTATTAAATGTTGTTGGACCCAGCGTATAGTTTCCATATATATATTGTACACGCAAGGATAATAATGCAATAAAACACTTTGCACAGATAAAACCCAACTATCAAATCCATCGATCTGCCTTTCACTAACGACTGGCTATTTAAGCCTCACCATCACACTGGTTACTATTCACCGTGTTGCACCCACGCTTCGGCAGACTGCAATAAATATGTGAACAATGACGTTATGCTTCTGTAATTGGATAAGTCATATAGCTATAACGACTTGAATTTATAGGAGCGAAGAATAAGTATCGGGCAGCTCGACACTCTTTTTAACTCACCTCTAATCTGCAAAGTATTCGTCATGAAAAATCCTAGCTGACAACATTTCAAAGTTAGCTAGAGCATTGGACAACGACACGTAGTGGAGCCCCGTGTGCTAGCTGAAAAACTGATAGCAGTGTGGGCTCAAGAAAGCTAATTTAATGTACTGGATGTCTACGCCCTATATAGATAGTTTCATACAAAGCAACTCAGACGAGGTTGTATGTTTTCATTAGCTACCGAGTAATCTTTCGTTTACGTACATTTTCTACATGCTATATAATTGGCTGACTTAACCGCCAAAGCAAACTGACTTGATAAAAGACCCACGAGGAAGTAAGGCGGTTCTAGGTGATTTTTTTTTCTGAAGCAAACTTGCGAAAACAGGTAAGATGCACGGTCATGACGATATATGCATCCAATTTTTACGTCTGCATTTTCAAACCGTTCAAAACAAATGTTCAGAACCACTTCCTTTTTAATTGGAACATACACTTTGCTTTACGAAAAAGAAAGTATAACTTATGAGCACAAAATATTCGTATTTTTTCAATCGGCGGAAACAAGAAAAATGAAAACCAAGGAAGAAACAAGACTGCGTAGCACCTTAGGCTTGTTGAAAAATTATTACGGTGTGAGATTAAATATACCTGGTGAAAGAAAAAAACGCGAAAGATCTGGTCCTTCGAGTTTGTTAGATTTTTGGATACTTTCTTTGAAGTTCTGAGGCCTGGAATTTTCCTCGGCTGCGAAGATTTTGTCACCCAAAAAACCAGGTACATAAAGGGTAATGGTAGCTACAGCTGAAGGTGTGTGCATTTAACAATATTAGGGTCCTGGGGAACAGTTAAATGCACTTTAGTACGAGAGACCTAATACGCATTGCATGTCAAAGGGGCGCAAAGTACGTAATCGGTTCGCGACTCTGGCATGGTGGGTGGTTTGAATTCTGCTGCAGCTACAATATGCTTCTTATGTCGACTGATATCCTGTGCTCATGATTTCTCACACGTTCCCTTCTCTCTTGAAAAAAAAAAGTGCTCCGCTCGTTGTTCATTGTTTGCACGTACTGTTGCCAGCATTCCACATTTTGCATATGTTGAAACAATTAGCTATGCTGATTTTAGGAAGTATTTGAATGGGGGGGGGGGGGTTCTGCAACTGCTTATATTGTAAGCGGCTTTTTAGATTTCGAAAAGCTGTGGCTTTTTAAATTCCGAAAGCACGCTGCGAAGAACGGACTACCGAGGGATTGGGAAATTCAACTAAATTCATTATCTGCCCTCTAGTCATTTCTTCAAAAAGGAAATGTCCCTTCCAAAAGGCTGGAGCTACGGCAAAATCGAATCCACAGTGTCGTAGTATACTAGCTTTTTGGTCGAATTTCTGATGGCTCATAGTTTACAAGGCCTATAGAGTCACGCCACCAAAGCTGGGAGGCATTCCTGCGTGTGAACAGGCAAAGCGGTCCACTCAGATCAGTGGCACTGCTAATACTGCTCTTTTTGGTTAAATTTTTTTCTCACTAAGAACTTTGAGATGACTTCACACCATTGAAAGCTTGTTTACCTAAAAGAGATACCACACTACACCTTGGCGCATACTGCTGTGCAGCGAAATAGCACTCTTCGACAATGACCACAGTTTAGGCAACCTTTTCAGGTAACACTTCGACACCAAGCCTAAAGCTTGCTAGGGATTTACTATACGTAGGCACGCATTGAAACAACAGCAAAATAAGGATATGGAAGACTTATTTAATAAAATGCTAACTCAGCAGCCGTCTTAGGAACACGAAAACAATAGACCAAATCAAATGCTCCGTAGTGCGCGAGATATTTTGGGAACTGAATAAAGTAAAATAATTTTAGAATAGTCAGTTGAGAGAAACGAATGATTGGCCACAGTTTTCAGTACTCTTACACACTGCATTATTACAAGCGCAGCGGGCGCGGAGGTACCATGAAGATATTGCAATAGCAAGAAAAGATATGGTTTGCATTTGAATAGCATTCAGATTACGTTGAAAATTACTAGCACCAAGGCTGCGATCCGTATAAGTTTTCATCCTCCACGCATTTTTGTACTTTCCTTCAGCTCTGAAATTGTGCCGTCGCAATCGTCACAATTTTAAAGTTATAATGAAGTCATTTCTCTTATCATGCAAGGAGCTAAACCTTGCACAAAATTCGGGTACACCTCTAAGGGGTCATCAGCTATTAAAGAAATGGCTACTGAAGTTATAGATAGAGAAAGATATAAATCAACAATTGCAGGGTGGAAGCAGCGCTTGGTACATGTGAAATTGATTGCCTATTTTGGAATTGTAGCAGAGGATAATGCATGGAGGATATATTCATGAATAATCACTTGCAGTGGAACAAATGTAGTGCAATCGATTGTAAATAAATGGCACCATTTGCCGAAATTTTGAGCTTTACTGGCTATAATCTTTTGCAAGCAACTAAGGAGTGTGACGTAAGCAGCATATGTTTTTCTGCAATCTATATCAGTAATAAGCAACTTATTTGATACAAATATTCAATTTTTAGGCTTTTGAAATTGCGCCTGCGGTCCTAGATTGCCACTTTTTATTGGAGAATATACCCTTCAAGGCCATTTAGAATATGATGGCTGGCATCACGACGGTCGCAAGAGAAAAATATTTGTCCAGAAAGCGGAAAGCGAGGGCTGACCTCGGACTGGCATCTGCCAGCTTGTCATATGCGTTCGCTGCAACTTTTCAGCAGAAGTGGCATCGTGGCCTATATTTATAGCTCGAGTGTCCAATAATTAACTCTTAGCTTGATGTCCGGGGTTTCCGTTTAGAATGGCCACTTTTGAAGACGTCAAAGCAAAAGTATATCACTCATTGAAAATGGCAGGTTTTAGCGGTGAACAAATACGTTTGTCTCGTGGAATTTTGCTCCGAAGGAAATGAAGCCTATGTCAACGACTGGTCAAGGAAACAGGTACGGACTTTGAAGTTTGGCCTTCCTATAAAGCTACCAGTTATCAGGTGCCAACTAAGTGTTCGTCTTTGTGTCCTCGTCTCGTCTTCGTGTCCTCTTCTTTTGTCCGTCGTTTTGTTTCGCGCTGTTTCCTCCCACGATGTATCAGTACAAACTCGCCCAGTTATCCATCCTTCTCCAACTAAGTGTGCTGCTACGAACAGAAAAAGTGCAAATGCGGAATGATGCATACTGGAATAGCGAAAAGACAAACCAACAATAATTGTCTGCATAAACCTGAAAACACTTCTTTGATACTTGAGCCGTCATGACACCTAACACTCATATCTCTGCACTAGATTTCACAAATTGTATGGTGCACACAAATGATTCCACCCGATATATGTGTGCTGCACACCTGTCTGCCTTGTGTGAAGTCATATACAAATTGTATAAATAAAACAGCTATTAATAAGGCCGGCGGTAATTCGCGCGAGAGACCGGGAGAGAAAACAATGACACAAAAAGAGCGCTGTCCGTGTCCTCTTTCTGATGCCCCTTGTCGCGCTCATTTCCGCCATGTTTATGGTCCACTAACAAGCCCAAGAACAGATTGTTATGAAAGTGATATCAGTATGCCATATTCTGTAAACAATTGTCATCGAAAATATTATTGGGATCAGCGTTCACATAATCATTTTCGTCTATTCGATTTTTTCGAAATGGTGTTCAGGCATGACGCAGGATGGACCTTTTTTTTTCTCAGGGTAATCTCAAAACAAGAATTCTTAGTATGTGACGCCAGAATAACTACGCTGCTCTCCTAAATTAAGTTTTTTGTTTCGTTGATTTCAAACAAGCCGACGACGCATAAAAAACTCGAGGGCGGCCATTGCCTACATTTTAATAAGGTTGAATGGCTCTTGTGTTTAAATGAACTGAAAACAGATATATCAGTTTAATAAATTTCTCAAGAATTGGCAGGAGTGCATGCGTGATCACTAAATTCGCATATATTTTTCGGTTTCATTTCAAATAAATGTTCTTAAAAATATTTATAATTTTATTTCTTCGTTATATCGTCATAACCACACGTGTTTGTAAATTTTTATGCCATCGTTTCTTATGCAGTTTCTTGAGCGCATGAAATTATCGGATTGTCATGGCGCCAAACAATTTCTTCCTTGTGTATTATGGTTAGCTAGCTCCAAAATATTTCTATGGCCACAGCCTTGTCAGAAAATTTGCTATTCCGCGAAGACCGCACAAGTGCAGCGCATGCTCCAAACAATATCCCAAATGCGTGTGTACATGAAGCGCAGCAGGCCCTTAATCGCATCAAGCGCTATTGTGTCAAGGCAATATAAGGGGTCACCGATCAGCGCTGCAGGAAAACTGAGATGGCTGCTCAGTAATGGGGCAAGCAAACGCGACAGGTGTCAGATATATGGGACAGCTCTCTTTTCTTCTTAATTAAAACTGGGAACTGCAACACCTGTATATATATAGTGTGTTGTTCTATAAACGTTTTTTCTTATACTTCGTCGTAAATTGCATTTTCTGTGGGAAGGGCCTGATAGAATTTTTTTTATTGAATATATCAATTAAAACTGCTACTTGTTCGTATTGTAGGGTGCATTTTCGCCTAGTAACATTAGTAGTGTTTGCCTTCTCCTGCCGTAAGTAAAATGGTTGCATTTTTCTGTCAATGCATCCCGTAAAAAAACACGTTGTATGTAGAACTGAACTAACGTCAATGTATTGCACAGAATGCAAATGTCATGCCAGTATTATAGTGTAGTCGGCGGCAAGACAGAATCCTGCTTGGCTGGGAGGATAGATCACCATCTCATTCTAATACCGCTGACCAGTTCATTTTGAGCAAGGCCAGCGTTGCGGCAGCACAATTGTCAAAATTTTTTTTATTCACCTAGTCCACGTAAATGGTCTTACTGAGCGCTTTCTTACGGAATGTTTATGTTGCACTTAAATTTCCCGCTTCAATTACAGAAATATATTACAAGTAACCGCATACTTTTAAAATTTGGCGAGGTACTGTGGAGTTCTTATAGTATAGGCAGTATATACATAAATCAGTTGGCGGTGCAGATAGTAACATGTATGCAAAGTAAAAATGCTTAAACGAATCCTCCATAGCCTTAGTTAAAAGAGTGAAGCCAATTTTAGTAAATCAGTAAATAAAGTAATCGCGTGAAGAGCCATTTTGGTGGTGTGTTGAAGAAAGATAAAGCTTTCTTTTCTTCCAGCTTTAATATTATGGGGTTGAAAACGCCGTCCTCAGTCGCCCGCTTGCACCTTATCAAGTCTGAAACGAGGAATTTGTTGTCCGTTAAAAGTTCCGTTTTGATCTAAAAAAAATTTCTCCTCTAACAATAGCTAGCAAAGCAAGCTTACTTTAGATTCACTTTACATGCAGCTGCTGCTGGTTCACAATGTCTGTTTAATCAAAACAGGCATTTGAGCAACATATGCAACTACAGGACTTTTTGGGATGTTTTTTGTTGCACTAATTTTCTTGCAGCTACCAGCAAACTGACGAGGAGCTCCGAAGTCCCGTTTCTTGATGAAAACGCAGCTGAGGTGGCAGGCGCTACTGCAGATGTTCTGCATCGAGTATTTCCTCTTTTTTTACACACAATCGCCCGCAGAAATACAAGCCTTGTGGGGCACCGATCACGACTGGGGTAACGAGAACGTCCGCTACCGAGGTTATCTATATGGACCACAGAGGGAGGCCGCTTCCGCCGACTATGGCGGCAGTATGCTCTTATTAGCAGGTCCTCAGAAATCCCCACTAAGCAGCGAGGTCGAAACATAACGCAAAAGTTTATAACAAGCCTTAAAGGCTCACTGGAAAGTGTGTTCGATGTTGCTTATAATAAGCTTGCATATGTAGACTACAGGCTCCCGGGTGTTCAGCCGCGTACTGGACCTCAAAAGCAAACCAATCATTTACAATATAATTTTAAAAATTCGAGTTGCCACGCCTCGCGGCGACCTACGGTGCTGAGCTTTCGTCCGATTCCGCGCGCAACGCGTCATGCGGTGCTCTTTGCGTCACCAGCGAAGGGCTGCCATTCGTTCACCGTGACGACTCTTTCTGACGTCATGCAGCTCCTATGGCCGCGGCCGCAAACTCTGCCCCCTCCCCCTCTCCTCCCGCGCGCGTCGGCAGCCGGCGGAGGGGCCGAATGGGTGGGGCCGTTGGAGGCGCCGACATGTTTCCTTGTACAATAGAATAGATCAATAAAAATAATAATTTTTTTAGAATTACTTGGCACAGAAGTTGAGGAGGTTGTTTACGGAGGTCCTCTGGACTATAACCAAATTGTAAAATTTGAGTGCTCGGAAACGTACGAAGAGAGTGCTTAAAATGCTAACTGAATTAAAATCAAATTTGCCTCTCGTCGGAGTTCCATTCATTGGAAGTCAAAGGTTATTTACTGTAACAGAGTGCATTGCAAACGAAGGTAAACGTAGAGTGAGCGAGAGTGGGGTTAGGTGGGCGAAAGCCTCCTCGAATTTTTTAAGGCCTCCGCACTTTCCTCCTCGCACCCTTTGACGTCACCCCACCTTGACCGGTCGGGCGGTAGGGTGACCGGTCAAACAAGTTGGTGCACTACCGCTTAGGCTTGTCAGTACACACGTGCTGCGTGCAGTGTCCTGTCACGGCAGCTTGACTCTGAAGCTAAGCACGTGTTTCTTTTCGTAGCGTGGTCTGATTTCCTTCTGCAAACGTGTGTTGTGTGCTGCATATCTGCGTCGTGAAAGTGTCAGTGAAAGTTCCGGCAGCCCAGGATGGGCCGCTGTTGCGTGCCGAACTGCCGTGGAAATTATGACGGCGGTCCGAAGGTCCGTGTCTTCTCATTCCCAAAAGACGACCGGAGGATAAAATGGAAGCAGGCCATCCGGTGTGATGATGTGGACATCGACACACTGCGGGATCCAGAGGTAATATAATTTTCTCATATGTCAATCACTGTTAATTTCAAATGATAATATACATTCGGATGCATTAAGCATACGGCATGCAACCAGTTCGATACACAGCGTGCTACAGTTGATGCCAGTTAACTGACATACAGCAGCACTTATAAGCAGCACCAATAGCAGTAATTAGCCAATGGTAGTAACAACAGCAGTTACATTGCAAAATAAAAAAAGAAAACATGATGTAGAAAAATTTCATATACTCAAAGGGAACATTCCTCTTTTATGCAGGTGTGCGAGCTCCATTTGAAGCCCAAATACCTCCGGTCTACAACATCGTACACAGATGCTGATGGAAAGACAATAGAAGTTGCGATGAACCTCACCCGACTCACTCCTGACGCGGTACCTACGATACTGCCAAATTGCTCATCATACTTGTCTAACTCTGCACCGATTCGCGAGGAGCCCGATGCAAAGCGGAGACGACGCGAAGCAACTCGTCTGCAAGACGCCATCGAGATGTCACTTGCGACACATGAAGAAGAGGAACGCAGGAACAAATTCTCGTCGTATGGGGAACTTCTGTGTCTCCTTGAAGGTTTTCACGTCTCAGACTTCTGGGTGATGCGAGAAACTGACGCCGCCGTAGCATTCTTTCACGTCGACGAGAATTCATCGCACCCAGAAATCGAACGCTCCGTGGTAGTAAATAATTCGTTGAAGGTGTCAGCCTTCTGGAGAAAAGTTGAGCTGTGCGGTGGTGAAATGACAGTTCCCGACAGACTTGAAGACAGCGCAGTTTGGAATCCGTCCTGAAAAGTGTGCAGCAGTTCAAAGCACCCGACCGTTGCGAGAAAGACGAAAAACTTAAAGCCTGCTTTCAATTACTTTTTTCTCTTCTTGATGATCTTTCAAGTGATGACCTTCTGCCAGTGGAAAAGATGGAAACCCTAAGATTTCTAAAAGAACAGCTTCATCTGCTCCACAGAGAACGGACTGCATTTAGATATTCTTCAGAGCTTGTCATCTTGTCAAGCATATTTTTCACAATTTCCCCACATGCGTACAAATTTGTTCGCAGCTCTGGAAAATTGATCTTGCCTCATCCCTGTACAATCACCAGACTCTATAACAAATACAACGTTAGCCCTGCGGCAGAGCAAAGTGATCAGGGTTTTTTAAGTTATATAACAAAAAAAAACAAATCTTCTGAAACCCCATGAGAGGACGGTAACACTTATGACGGATGAGATCCATATACAGCAATATTTTGAGTATAAGGGAGGTTCCTCACGGGAACAGCATCCAACTCTCTGAAGCTGCCAAAACTGCGCACGTATTTATGACGCAGTCGTTGCTTTCTGCACACAAAGATGTGGCACATATCTTGTCAGTTTTCAGCATTGAGGCAATTGACTTGCATGAAGTCCTCATAAAGGTTATTTTAGGGCTTGAAAAAGCCGGTGTCAAGGTTATTGCGGCTGTAAGCGATAACAATTCTATAAACAGAAAAGTAATGTCATTATTTTCCAAGAAAAAAGCAATTCACATAGTGTATCCTCATCCGGCGGACAATGCACGGCCGTTGTTTTTTGCGGTGGATCCCGTGCACCTGTTAAAGTGCATTAGGAACAATTGGCTCAATCAAAAAAATTCAGATACATCTTTTCATTATCCAGAGTTTAAAAGCACGGAATCAAAGCTTGAAATAAAAAAAGCTTCGTTTCAGACGCTTCGGGACCTGTATACTTCAGAGCGACACAACCTGTCTAAATTTGCCTATGGACTAACATACAAGGCCTTGCACCCAACAAATATTGAACGTCAAAATGTGAAACTTGCGCTCAAAGTAATCAATCTTTTTGTAGCACAAGCTCTAAAGACTCCCGGTACGAAACCCGGCTTTCCTTATGCCGCTGATACTGCGGAGTTCATTGATTTAATACACAGGTGGTGGTGCATCGTGAACACAAGAACACCATCAAAGGGCCGACACCTCAGAGATCCTTATCAGGAGCCTGTCAGAAACGGCACTGGCGTGCAGCTGCAATTTCTTGGTGAATTTGTGGACTGGTTGGACACATGGAATGACCTGAAGATGAGTGGCAGCCGTTCTGGTTCACTGACTCCAGAAACTCATGCAGCACTCCGGCTGACATCATATGCGTTGATAGAACTCAGCAGGTACTGTCTCGAAGAGCTTAATTTTGAATATGTCTTGCTGGAGAAATTTCAAACAGATAGTTTGGAGAGCAGGTTTGGACGTTACCGCCGGCTTGCTGGATCCAATTATCATATTTCGGTTCAGCAAATATTTGAGTCGGAAACCAAACTGCGTCTTCAAGACTCACTGGTATTTCCAGATATGAAAGAACTCTCAGAGTCCAGCACCATCACATTTGACGGCAGAAAATTGCAAGACCAATACAACATCACGGTTAAATGGGATGACATCAATTCAAAGAAACAAAGTTTGCCCGCAGTAATTTACATAGCTGGTTTCTGCGCCCACGCCGCCTTGAACCAACTTCCTTGCGAAGCTTGTGCAAGAAACCTCACAAGAGAGGACAGGGACATTCCACCGGACGAGAACTGTCTAATTCAAGGGCTCACTAGAGGAGCGCTCAAATTTCCGCAGCCTGTCGTTGTGAACGCTGTTCTGCACACAGAAATTGTGCTTGAAAAATTGACGACAAAAGAAAACGCCGCGCAGTTCCATTTCACACGCCATCAGAGAGAGCTGCTCCTTTGCTTGCTGAAGCACTTGTTGAGCGAAGCACTTGCTGCAACGGACATGACCCGGACAAAGTGATCTCCAACATTTTGTGGACTGCCACGAATACCTACATGAAAAATTACGTCCAGATGAAGACGGACCTGCTAACGGCTAAGAAGGCCGCAGCTCAAGAGAGAAAATTAAAAAAGTTCAAATGAACCGTGACCGGGACATATTAGTTATATGACTGAAATAAAGGCATCAAGAATGTAATATGGTGATTTTTTTGCCTCCATTTTCTTTTTTCTTACTCACTCGCGAAGGCGCTAAATTTTAATTGTCCGATGTTTAGAGCTCATGCGTGCCGCATGCACTGCGCGCGACGCCGGCAGTTACTTTCCCGCACTGCTCGGTCAAGGTGCGTGACGTCACGGAGCGAGTGCGCAGGCCTGAAAGTATTCTAGGAGGCTTTGGGTGGGCACATCATATGAGCATCTTTCCGAGAACAACATAGCCACAGCAGACAAAGAACAAGGATAACTGTAGGGAGAGCCCTTTGTTGTTTAGAAGGCGTAGCTTGGCTGCTGGCATTATCGGAGTTACAACGCTAGTATGCTCGTCCTGCGTCTACGGCCATGCATCGCATGCATTATTTCCATCAGAAAACTTGATTTTGCTGCTCTACTCTTCTGCTCTTTTCTGCTCTACTCTTGGCTAGAAAGGTGAGCAGCGAGCCGCGCGCTAATCCAGCCAAAAGTTTTTCCTTAGCGATAGTTTCAGACACAAAGTGCCCTTTCTAACGCCCATATGCCACGATTATTGGTTGTTCCTAATTTTTCATACCACAGAATTTACCCGTATTGGTGCAAATCTTTCCAACGCTTTGTTTTTCATGTTCTTTGTTTGAACCTGCTGGCATGCAACCTTATTTATTTCTTTGCCATGAGAGTGTCTCCTAATTTTTCTGGAATATCTGCAGCCGCTCGAAGATATTAAGGATGTTCAAGGTGGTCGCAGGTGTATCAGATGTTTTCTATGGAATGTTCGTCGTCACCTTTATTGAGGTGTTCCCGCTTTCATGACAATTTTGTGTTTCGTCAACGAGTTGGGATGGTAGGAATCACTGGTATGGTCACTCCGCCAGGAGCAAGTGTGAAAGGAAGTCCACTGGAACTTGAAGTGCCCTGGCTGCTAGGAAGAATGCTGAAGGTGCTGCCTCCTACCGTCACCTCAGAAGTTCCAATCGTTGAGAGCCTTGTTCTGTCGCACGGCCACTCCTTAAAAAAGAAATTAGTGGAGAAGCTGTGTGAGCGCCAATCTACAAGTTCCATAATTTATAACACGCGCTCTGTTGAACAGTTTACGGCAACAAACATTAGCCAGCAGTTTGAGATAGCAAGTTTTCTGCAAGCTCAGATTTGTCAAAGATATTTGGCGGTGACAGTAGCTGCTGCGCAAAACAAAAAAGAAACATGATATCCACGAATAACCCATACTAGCGTGGTGTCGAACGCACCTGCAGTCACATGTCATACATTAAAGTAACTGAGACACCTAACTTTTGGCTGCGTTTTTTCTTCTTTTTAATGAGTAGTAAGGAATTATTATACACGGATTAGCACGCGGCATTCGCCTGCGACCGCTAAATCAATTTATCATCGATTTTCTTTCTTCTGCTGTATCGGTTTCATTTTCAACAGGAGAACGATGACAGTGACGTCAAAGAGAGCTTGTAGGTCACGTGAGGCATGAAAAAACTGTAATATAATCGGTCTTCAACATTCGTTCTAATTCCGGCTCTTGAGGACGCCTAGATTCACTACTATAGCGAATTAAAATGATGAAGCAGTGATTATGTTGCAGATTTTATTTATTTATTTCTGATACCCTCATGGCCGACAGGGCATTATTGAGGGGAGTGGTACATAGATATCAAATGAAACTGTTACAAATGCTTCCCGGGAACTATATCCTCTTTTTACGTCACAACTATAGTTCGGCTGTAGAAACCGAAAGAGCATGGAAGCAGAATTCGATTATAAATTGTTTGCCAGTCGTAGGCGAGTACCGCATGGTGATTCATGCATAGTAGTGTCCCACGTATGATTGCAGAGAAGGAAACTCGCCACCAAAATTAGGTGTCTGTACTATTTGAAGCCACATACCTACAGTGACACGCTAATTCAAAGCCGTTTGTAGTTAGGGGTTAAAATTCATTTCAACTACTCTTTATTTCTCAAGAATTCACATGTTTTCGCGTGCGAATGAACGTGTGCGCTGGTTCTTTCACATCGAACACGCAGTCAACTTTCACCAGCGGCGGTATCGCGACACCGCAAGTGGCCCTTCTACGGACTAATATCGCGCAAACGAGCACCGTTAGTCAAGAAAAAGATTCACGTGACAGAACTGAGCGCAACAGTTACTGCACCGATGCTGGCGATGAGTGCTTCCCATTGTGTCTGTGGCCATGCGCCGTCGTTACACGTCACTTATCGGCAGCTTCTAGCGGTCCGTGTGGTGCATTTTTATGCAGTGCTTGGTCGTACTTCAGCAATGCACCCATCAGATTGTTTGAAATATAGGTGCATGTTTGGGATACTTACAAAGTCAGGGGGAAAGCGGGGACGTGGTCGCCTCCAGGGAATGCGCGGTCCTCCTCCTCTTCGACCGCCATCCCAGCCCCTCGGGTAAGCTGAAGGGAAGTGAACATTAGGGGCAAATACTTTTAAGAGTCTCCACTCAGCCGCTTAGCCGCTCCCTCTGAGGTCTTTTGCTTGCGCTACCAGGTTGTGACGGCCTGTCCTCAGTAGCTAGTCTCCCACATAGGTGGCCCATCTAGTTAGTATGAAAAAGAATCACGTGACAGAACTGAGCGCAACAGTTACTGCACCGATGCTGGCGATGTGTGCTTCCCATTGTGCCTGTGACCTTGCGCCATCGTTACACGTCACATATCGGCAGCTGGTAGCTAGGTGACAGCTCGACCACCTAGATCACGTGATCTTCTCAGATTATCGCAATCTTCCAATTAGATTTTGAGCAAAGTGCCCAGAATGGCAGGTGGCAGTGCAATTAATTATTGGTCATGAGAGGTTGCTCGCAAAGAGAAACCTGGTCCTCTGTAGTCGTTCTGGTTGTGCCACCTGCCATCGCAGGGCATTGAGGCATCACTTAGCCGCTGCACCACTGCGCCAGGAGTAGTACGAGGAGTGCCAGCAATCTCAGAACGTAAAGTAAAAAATGATCAATTCTGCATAAAATGTTATTAACATATTAACGCTGCCGCGTCGAAGCGTTAAGGCGAAGCTTACGTTCTATTTTGCCGATCTTTGTCTGAAACCTGCTTAACCTTGAAAACCAAACATCGAACCGAAACCGAAGTTAAAACAGAAGCGTTAGGGCACTCAATTTTCACTTGCCCTAAACACGCTCAGTTTTCTGTTATATTTTTCTGTGTTGCTCAATGGCCTTTTTGCAAGTACCGCAAACTATTAATGCAAAGTAACTATGTGTCTTCGAAGTGCTAACGCTTTCTCATAATGTAAAATTAGGCCATGTAATGAAAAAGGCGTATGTCGACGTGGCAGTACTTCATTCAATGACAGACTTAGGTCTCTAGTTTTGGTCGTTTTTTTTTTGCTCCTAGGCGGTGCCATAATACCAAAGGATTCTTCTTCTAAACCGGTTGCCTCTGCTATTATGAGAGTATCGCTACTTAATTTGTAATTTTTTGCTGCGTCAAAAACGCACAAACTCTACAATCTATATGTCCAAAGGTGTGCCTATTAAAGTTAAACATAATGCATGCATCCCTAACTGCCGATTCCCGGTCACAATCTTCAGCCATGTTTGAGTGTACGTGACTTCAGACAGGTATCGCACTCTTAGCAGACAAGAAGGTCGATCGAAATGAATAGAAGACCAATGATTTAACAGCCAAACCCGTCTCACCTATAACGGTCGCTGCCAAGCAGAACAGGATCAGGAAGCCAAATGTCTTCATCACGTGGCAGGTATGACTTCAGGTCTTAATTCTGCAAGAACTTTCGAAAGAGCAATTGAGTGCATTAAAAAAGTTTTTAATCTTCGCTCTATAAAACGAGAAGGTTACAAAATAATTAAAAAATATCTGTGATGAGCATGCAAAGTGAATTTCTCTATTCTTATGTAGAACATTTTAAATTGAAGTCTTCAGAAAAGCAATAGTTTTGATAAACCAAGCAAAACGATGAAGCAATCGATGTCTATAGTATCACATGCAGTCGTGACTGAGAACACGACTGGTACGCTCCGCATTTGGCAATCTACATACAAGAACTTCCTAAAGCTCCAGCGATTTGAAGCTGCACCTGGACTGGTTCTCACAGCGAAGATATCAAGAGATCACTTCACGACCATGAAATGTCCACTATTAGAGCATTTGTCATTGCTAGCCCAACGACCTCGTACGTTCACAGGTTCATTGTAGCTCAACGCATCGCCTTTTCGTTATTTTGCCAATAACTTTGTCCTGACAGTGATTTCTGGCTTCATTTTCTCGATTCACCTCAGGGGTCCTTCATTTCTTACTTTCGTTTTAGTGCGAAAGCACCACGTAACGCGATTCCAACCACCAATCTGTGTGAAGCTTCGAAGTAACTCGGGTATTCTCTGGTTAGTTTGCAGGAGCATCGCGCAAGCTGTAGCCATTAGGGGGAGACTCGGGTAAGTTCAAATGAGCGTAGCACCAGCTGTAGCCAATGGGAGGGTGATCTGAGGGCAACCTTGCCGAACCTATAGCATTGCAAGAGCACCCGCAGGAATAAAATAAACATCGAAGCGGCATGATTTTGAGCCCACGGCGGTGCGAACAGATAAGCTTCGCTGCCCACTGGAAGAGAGCACTATTCCCTCTTCGCAGCCGAACACGCCTCGTGTTAAACTCCATGTGCATTGCATGTCGTCGCTTTCATCAACTTCCATATACTCCACGAATAGATGAGATGAGATTAACCTCGATCAGAGTCTAATATCGTCGCCATCGTGCCGAGGACCCAGCAAAGCAAAACCATGAGCCAACCAGGCTAAACATAGGTTTTCGCACGTCTACTCGGTTTATTTACGTTAAACCCCTGCCGCTTTTTTTTACAGGAAGAGTGGTGGAAACAGCGGCTATGGGATTAGTGGCGCGTCTGTGTGAAAAGCACTTCTATGGAAGTTATTTTGTATATAATGCAAAGCAAAGAAAACATATTTGCAAGAACTTGCCTTCCTGATGTGACTAGTTCAAAGAAATCTGCGTCCTGCGCACTCCCACGCATAACTGGCACTTAAGAATTAACATGATGCCACTCTACCTATCTTAAATTACACAAGGCGGCAACATCACTGCAGTTTATTTTCCGAAGCTCGTTTTGTTTGCTTCGTAGGCACTTAATAACTGTTACAAAACTGGAACCAACGTCCTCAAAGAGCCTTCCTGTTTTATGTAAGTCAACATGGCGATCGCAAGCAAAATATGGTTTAATACACATGTACGCATGCATGTGCACAAAAATATGCGCAAAACCGAATTTGTCTCAACTCTACTCCAATTTTAAGAACTGCATCCTCTGTTCACTGCGATGTGGATAGGTTGAGGGTTTAGGGAAATGGAGGCCGTTAAGTTCTAGATAGCCTTTAAAACATTGTAGAAAGTCTGAATTGAGAAGAATATTCTAGAAACCTTCAATCTTGTCTCTGAAGCCGTCATAACGTGATTGCAGTCAACACACTGCCTATTTCTGATCAAAGGACTCTGGACGACACATCCTCGCGCGTGCTTGTTATATTGAGATCGCAAATCGCAAACAGTTAGCAATATATTTCTGAAAAGAAATTGTGCTTAAGACGTTCCCCTTTGCGTCCCTGGGAACATTTTCACGTGTGTTACGGTATTTTTTATAGCAACCAAGTAACACAACTCATTTGTAATGCTTACAAATGTTGGTGTCATTCTCACAAATGTTCCTCGTTGAAGACCTATGCCAGTTGAGTGGTAACAAAATATCTTGCTGTTCTTTTAGCTCGTGTCATGCTCTTTTTAAAGGCAACCTTCAGGTATATAAGAACCTTTGCCGAGTTGCTAACGACCTATGCTGCTCTCGCGACTGTGCGCATAGATATTTATGTTAAAAGTACTTTCTAGTTTTAGAACAATCCACCTGTCCTGATTTTTCCTCTCTTTGTGACTAGCACTGCACAATTTTATGCATAGGAATTCAGTAACTTACCGTTCATTCAAGCCCAGAACGCTGGCTGTTACTCACTGCGTAAACGTTGCGCCACGGTACAGGTTGGCTATAAGCTTCCAGGGTACTTTGACAACTCGACTGCGCCGCCGGTGGTGCAGCTTATTTTAAAGCACAGAAATAACAAACGAAACCAAATAAATTAAAGTAAACTAACAAAATAGTTTGTTTTGACAGCCGCCGAAAGCCATCCATTGAGCTGCCAAAGTGCTACAGTGAACACAACTGGAGAATTTGTGTGCACTTGAACTGTTTATTTGTTGTGGTTGACGTGTTCGTGCCTAAAATAAGCATCCGGCGTTTCTCGAAAGACTAAGCGCATTGTTGCAGTTTTTTTTTAAACAGTTGGCTTGCGGTATTCCATAATACATACTGCCTGATTAGCCGCCGCGATGACTCGGTGGTTAAGGTGCTCGGCTGCTGAACCGAAAGATGCGGTTTTAGATCCCGGCCGCGGCGGTCGCATTTCGACGGAGGCGAAATGCTAGAAGCCTGGGTACCGTGCAATGTGAGTGCACGTTAAAGAATATCAAGTGGTCGAACATTTCCTGAGCCCTTCACTACGGCATCCCTCATAGCCTGAGTCGCATTGGGACGTCAAACACTATAGACTAAGCTCTAGCCTAATTTTGCCTCCTGCCTTGATGCATGTATCGACAATCTGCTCTACCGTAACACGCTATCTATCAAAATCGCAAATAGTTTGCTCTTGCGCACTTGCGGCGCTGGAAGAAAACATCGTTGCATCGTGCGGTGGACTGACAGACCCAGCTCATTGTTTTTAATGAGTTGGGTCTGTCAACTCATTCGGTATCGAAGCATGGAACATATACATGCTTCGCAGAAATATGTTCCAAGCGCTTCGATACCGTTTCAAGTTTGAAAATCATGCTTTGTTTTATTCACTAACGTTCCCACCCGGCTGTTTTTTATTGCTTTAATGTACTACGACGGAAGAGAGACTTTTATACAAACAGAATATTCATACTCCTACCAGCCACATAACTCAGCTTCGTGATTTTCTTGCGCACTAGTTTAAACCATTAAAAGTGTCTCGCCCAATCAAGTTGCTCCTGCGCATCGTAGTAAAGCAGCGACCGGGAGCGCAGTTCTAACGCTCTCAAGTCAACCACCAAATGGTGCAAGGCATGGGCCCGCCCTCGTAGTTTCCACTCCACTGGGAGCACATTTTAGGTCCCAGTTAACGACGTCGTGTGACGGGTCCAGAATTTCAATGCGCACCATCAAAGGCGCTGGAGTAACAGGCGTGACTGGGACAGCAAGATTTTAGTGGCGGCGGAAGCACCAAGCATTCCCACTGAAGTGGATCGTTGGCTGCGGTGGTAGGTTTCTATGCACTTGGTCCGGAGATTAATTCCAGACTGCGTCCATTTCATTTCGATGAAGCTAAAATCCAAAAAGCACTATGTTGCGCTTTGCGGCGATAGCGGACGACAAAGAATCCAAGGTAGTTGAAATTATCTTTAAGGAACGAAACCGCGCAACTAAAACGAAGGACCAAGAAAAAGAGAGACACGAACACGCGCTGACCAAGACATAGTCCGGGCTCTACACATGTAGACTGCGATGAGCGGGGTCAGCGCGTGTTCGTGTCTCTCTTTTTCTTGGTCCTTCGTTTTAGTTGCGCTGTTTCGTTCTTTAAAGATGCAATACCAACTCGCCCACTATGCTAGTTGAAATTACCTCGACTCCTTAAACCTCGGCGGACCTTTTTCTCTCTTTCTTTCTCAGCCTCCATTTCAGTGCCTTTTAAAAGAAGTTCGTCAGGAGCACAAAGTTGTAGAGATCCCTGCGGGATGTTTCCTTCGTGCCTGATATGTGCCCACGTGGTAAGTATTCACTGACAGAAAAAAGCATTTTCAGTGATAAAAAAATTTAACTGCTGGCAAATGAACATAATCTTGCCCTAACCATGAATGAACGAAAAAAACCCCTTTGAAGAACCCCTGGTGCTTCTTCTTTCCTAAGTGAAATCGTTCCTAACTTCCTGAAGTTGAGGATGGCCTTTAGATCGAAGTAAGTCCTCGAAAGCAATCTTTGATCAGCCGTACAGGTACATTAAGAATCGAACCCAATCTCATTCAATTGTGATCTGATTCCACTGCCACATAACAAAATTTCGCATTTTATTATTTCGCTTTTCCCGCCATTATATCAGGGCATGCAGTTCACAGTAAGACGGCGGGAAAGGTGCCCACAAAAATATCAATGCGACAAAAAGGGGCAAGCTTTATTAGTCCACTAGCATTTCACGCCCATGAAAGGATGATCCCAAGGAAGCAAAACTGTCGCTAATTGTTCTGGAAATCGCGGTTGGACTTTTATGAAGTTTGCATTAGAAATATCCTGGTATATTCTATATTGGTGTCGCTGAAGGCGCTCATAAGTGTATGGTTCTGGGCTTCAGTGCTGTTCGTGGCTTTTGTAAGTACAATGGCTTTTCTCGTCACACTGAACATAATTTCTCGCCATTCTGCTGTGCTCTCGTATTTTTTTTTAAACGAAACTTTACTCTATGGTGAGTTGTCGCTGGCAGAACATAAGTATTACGCTTTCAATTTCGTGCGGAAGCCTCCTCGGTGCATTCAAACGCCGTAGCGTCTGAAATTTTTCTATGTCAGCCGCCACGTCTACGGTCTTTAAGAGTGATAATTTTGCCAAGCTTTTTTTTTTGTGGCGCTGAATTCGAATACACGACTTGTCCTCCCGGCAGCAATTGCTCACGAAGAGCCCTGTGCTTGTGAATAACTTTACAGTAGAGGTGCCTGTGTCGCACTCACAAGGTATTTATTTCATTATTCTACCATGCAAATACCGCCACGTTGGAGTTTAGATGATCTGCTTGCATTGTAAGGCCATGGTAAATATTTTTCAGCGCACCGGCGTCCATAAACTTTTGTTCTAAACTTTACTTCTATCAGTGGTCTGTAGTTAGGTGCCAGCAAGTTGTGTTCTGGGCGAGCGCGGTCACATTTATTGGAGGTATGCCGGAGAAGAGAATGCGGTAGAGCGGTGGCGGCAGCGTTCGGCCGGGGCTAAGGTCCCAGCATTCTAGCGTCCTAGCGATATTCAATACCTTAAAACCTATTTCAACCCTCAAGCATCTTTTTGAATCTGCTGATTTCGAGTCGAATGGGTGCCAGCAATGATGACAGACCACCAAGCACAAGACCTCAGTAATCACCACTCAAATATGAGTATTGAAAGACCGCGAAAGTCGACAAATAACGAAGGGTTGTTCTTGCGAGAAAGCCTCAGTTTACACCTGTGTGCCGAGAAACGTACTTTCCTGTTAGCTTGTGCAAACTTCTTAAACGATGCTCTTCAATGGTCTCAAATTGGGCTGAGTACACGTACCCTGAAATAAATCTAAGATCTTTTATGGCTGGACTGCTTCCCAGATATTACACTTTTTATTAGTATACACTGTTTCAAATTCGGTACCATGGACCAGGTTCCTCACACCTCAAGACGCCATCTTGCAATTTCGATTAGAATTTACAAGAACATAGGAAGATTTATAGCCGAATTTTTACAGTATCCCGGACAGTGATACCGCAGTAGTCTGCGTACTAGGCAATTTCAGGGGTAAGCATGATGCAGAGAGTTGTAGACTGATTATAGAAGCCAGAATTCCTCTGCGAGCGTGCCCTTACTTTTATCGTTGGCCTTTCTTCTGTCGCAGACATTCGTAATTGCTCACAGCAGCCAGTATTACTGCGTTTATTTATTTTTGAACAATGTCTTTTCTTGGTAGTAACCTGAAATTGTACCCTCTGTGGTCACGCCTCCATGAGCCAAGACCTTCTGACTGTAGTTTAGGCGAGGGGCCTAAACTTCCTAAACAAATGTTTTACAACCCAATCCAATGTAGTGAGTCTCCAGACTTCTCTGGCCTTTTGACTTTGGCTGGCTTCCATCATCAACCCCTACCAAAGATCCCATTATGCACTGTTACTGCACTTCTATAGCATTGTGTTATCCTTTGGTAGTTTTTTTATTATGCTGCTGTAGTGATACTGGCAACAGCAGTGGTGTCATGGAAATGAATATTGGGGGGGGGGGGGGGGGTGAAGTAAGTGGAAGAAAGCCATACATGCCGTGCAAAGTAAAAAAAAAAAGCAGCCAGAGATTATCCAGCAACTCCAGATCTCTGTACAAGGAAATTGCAAAATTGTGCTAAAAACATTGATAGCCTGTTTGCGCATTGCGCCGTCGCCATAAGCATCATCTAATGTTGAAAGAATGCTGATATTATCTATCGAAAGAACAGCAGTTTAGGGCAGGCTGAGAGATGAAAAAACTATGTATTCATAACATATGTGTTGACCGCTGTTCTGGTCACTTCGAGTGAAATGGCTGGGTGAATAAGAATGAGGTGTGGTGAATTTCACATGCAGCAGGTCATAGAGAGGAGCATATCGACGTCGCTCGATACGAAGGTGCTTAATAGTGTTACCTCTCTGTTATTCACGTACTAAGCTGTAACACAGAGGTTAATAAAAAAGACTGTGCATTATTTTGCGGACGACAAAGCGGGTAATAGCGACGAAAACAATCGGGTTCAAAATACGCGACATTTAATGAACCGAGTGATTAGGATAACAAAAGCTAGTTTTCATATCCGGCCTGAAATGAAGAAGGGGACATAGACAGTGCAAGAAAGGCGATGAACCTGGTCACATATGTTTCCAGGTATTGAAAGCGGAAGGCCAGACGGATAGATGAGGTAAACAGACTAGCGAAGATATGCTACTTTATGTCGGTTCGAATGTCTCAAGTAACACATCGGCTATAGTGCCAGCCTTAGGGGAGGGCTTTTGGTTTAGACCTCCTTATGTTTTTAACCAGCTCTGACAGTACATCACACAGCTGCGTTTTAGTGCGAAAGCATTAGTTCACGAGGTCAAACGGACTAACCGGTTTGCGTGAAGCAACACATTCGTGGTGAGCTTGAGCAAATCATAAATAAATAACAAACTTTGCCGCGACCACATTCTAATTGGCGGCGGCACGAACAAATCAGCTTAGCTGGCCACTGCACGCGAGCACTATGCGATCGCCGCAGCCGATCACGCCTCGTGTTAAACTGCAACACACTGAGAGGATTATGATGATGACGTCCTCAGGCTTAATTGCACATACAAACGGCGGGGGACTGGCCAGAACACACTCTCGCACTGCGCACGTTGTCTTCTTCGTCATCTAATATTACCATCAAACTAATAATCGCGCTTTGCGCTATGTGGTGGTGACAGAGACATGTGCGCTGTATGCGTTAGCCTGGACAACGTTGTGGCAGATACACAGCGCTAGAGCTATACGCGTTGGCTTTGGTGTTTCTGCACAAACGCGGCAGTGGAGCGTTTGCCACCGGCGTAGTCTGGTAAAATTGCCATTAACGGTGAGAAAGTTGAACACACGCATGACTGGCTGCCTGCGTCTCTGGGCACCGCAATCGCACTTTCAGGCACGAGTCGGCGGTGTCCACCTGCAAAGAACTGTGCTTTCTGACAGTATTTGGTTCTTAGCTAAACCGTTAAACCACTATACTATTTTCTCCACATCGCCTCCGCCGCGATTCAGCCGCCGCGGACGGAACTGATTTGCGCGATCTTGGGTTCAGTCATAGCTACGGAGCCACAGCGGCGGGTAACTTTTGGCAGTAGGATAGTCGCAGCTGGTACCGGGAAAGCTTAAGAGAAGTTTAATGAATAGGTATTTCTCAAGAAGGGATACGTGGGGTAGTTACGACAACTAAATTTTTTCCTAATGGAAGTGATGCAGTATTTTCTGGAGAAGCAAAGGCAAGAAACAATTTCATTAATTTTCTTTTGTGAAATTTGTAGTACGTCTAGCACACTGAAAATCATAAGGTGCTCTTATATCGTTGCGCAGCATAAACATGATACTCAAGCAGTATGTTTGATCGTAAATTATCAAAAAATCCTGTCTTACTTTTTGCGTCTGGCATCTTCAGCATTAGAAGTTTGATCTAAGCCGTGTACTAAATGCGCAAATTTCAGACACCCACACTTTCAATCACCACGCGATTGTTCGTTCACCTCCGCCGTGTTTTACGCTTTCTTTGGATTTTGAAAATAATGGTAAGAACAAGAATATATCAGCACGAGTGGTCCCATTCCTACTGTTTTTGACGTCCCGTCATTGCGTAATCAAAAGCCATAGGTATGTTCCGGGTATTGAAGATGAATAATAGATCTATTTATATAGGTTTCATCCCAGAAAGAAAAACGGAATCCTCGCCAGTAACTATTCTGAAAAGTTTGCTTACCTTCCTCCAGAAAGCAATTTTAGGATAGGACTTCTAAAATAAACGGATACATCACTCGAGTTCTTTCTAGCCTTTGCGGGAAAGTGAAAATATTTGCATATGCTTGGAATTATTTTTTTATGCGAAATAGTTCCGCGAGTATTCAAGCTCACTTTTGCACACGTATAATGAGTCCTAACTACTACAATCTGATCAAATCCACGTGTAGAGTTAAAAAATGCTTAGCATCGCGAAGTTGGGTTTGAGCTCAATTTTCTGCAATACTCCCGTTTACAGTGGAAAGTTTTGAAGTGTTTTCAAGCCACTTGCTTTCCTAAATATAAAGTTGGAAAGAGGGCAGATATGGTGCGTCAACTTCGTTCTCGTTTAATTAAAAGAGGCTAACCCTATTAAGCATTCTCCGCACTACATCACAGTCCACCTTGCTCTCACCATTTCACTTTAATATTTTTATTCTTCGAAGAAAGTATTTGAAGAATACAATGTTTTCTCTGGATTTGCAATTCCGTTAGAAGGTGTATTGGAGTAGACTGGATGCAAGAGGGAAGAAAATGTAGGCTTCTTTCAGGCCTATCATTCTCAAAGGTATGGCGCCTATCTAGCGAGCTGAGAAAAAATAGCAGTCGATAGTTTTGAAGCGTCACCTCGAAGATTATTTTAATGACACGCCCCAATTAACAAGCAGCACTTCATGCCAAGAAAAAATTTGAAACCAGTAGAGAGAAAAAAACTATTTATTTAGGCGCGTTCGCATTTCTGGCCGCACAGCGGCTGTGTACTGTACTGCCGCAACTGAACATGTTGTGCTTGTCAGTGCTTCATGTGGTGCCTGACAAGGACTTCAGCTGATCCCAGGCGGCCCATTAAGGTGCCATGACTTCGGGTGGTTCGCTAGCTCGTGAGGCTGGTCCTCCACCGCCAATCGCTGGCATTTCTGGAGTCGCAATAGTGAAGGTCCGCGTTCCATTTAAAGGCCAGCTCTATTGAGAATGGGTGACACATATAGATATTATGAAACATTTCATAGCACGTATACAGAAGATTGAAAGACTGAGCAATAAATGAAATTTACGAGCAGAGAATTTTGCTTCCGCGATCTCCTTTACCTAGCCATGTGCAATTTAGGAACTAAAGATCAGAGATTTTGTCTTAGGAGAATAAAGAACAAGTATGGCGCAGCCATCATTAATTTTTTGGACGATCCTGTTAAGCAGTCGGGTATCCATTTTTTCAAAGAAATTCGGTTCCACTGCAACATTCCTAACTGTTAATGCATTCTTTATAGTTATTCTTCAGCAAGCAAGCAGATGTGAAAAAGAATAAAATAGACAACAAGCGCATTCTTGCCACATGAATTAACAGCATGAATTAACAGCACAGAAAATATTCACGCCGAATTGTATCCAAGCCCTTTAAACAAAGCGCTCTTGAATGAATCTATGGTCGAACGCCATATAAAGTGAACTTCAAGACATTTAACTATGATCGAGCTGATCAAGCAAAGGGTGATCGGGTTTTGTGTGTTCAATACTCACTCCCCCAAAAATTCTGCCTACAAGAGCCTGGGGACGCCCTCCAAATCCATGTACCTCTTCTTCACTGCTGGCGCTTCCACTCTCACTGGGAGGTGACAGAGGTCTTCGATATCTTGGTCTTTCTTCTTCACTGCTGGCGCTTCCACTGTCTCTGGGAGCCCACCGAGCTCTTCCAAATATTGGTCTTTCTTCTTCACTGCTATCGTCACCGCTCGCGAAACGACGGGGTGAGCGCCTTCCAGCCCCGGGTGCTGTGTCTTCACTGCTTGCTGCACCTCTTTGGAAACCGGGCGGTGGGCGCCTTCTGAATTCAGGTCCGCCATCTTCGTTACGTCGGTTGCCTTGGTTGCCTTGGTTGCCTTCACTGCCTTGGTTACCTTGACGCCGAGAAGGCGGTGGTCGTGGAAGTCCACGTGGTCGCTGCTGGTTACTATCGTCATTATTCCAAAAAGAAGGAGACAAGGGCCCTCCAGATCCTTGTGGTCCCTCTTGGCCCCTTTCAGTGTTACTGCGAAAACTCGGCGGTACTGCTCCACCAAATCCACTCTCACCTCCTTGGTTGCCTTCACCGTCAGCTGGTGGTGGTATGCTTGGTCTAGGTCGCCTTCCTTGATTTTCGTCCCCATTGTTGGGAAAAGGAGATGGCAGGGGTGGTCTTTCTGATCCCATTTGCCACCTTGGCCTTCTCCGTGTGCCATTCGAATACAAAGGTAATGGTTGTTGCTGGAATCCGGGTTGATTGCCTTGGCCATGCCCTCCACTAGACCCGAAATCAGCCTCTTGTCCTACCCCTTGGCTGCCGCCACCGTTGTTTCCAAAGCCTGGCATACCCCCTGGCGGTGGGTCACGCCTCTCTTGCGCGCTTGTATAAATGCTGTCATCGACCAGGCTCGGCATACCTGCGTAGCAAGGTATTTTTCGCGGTATTAGTGACTGCTCGTATATGGTCATAGGTTACATTTTTAGCTTTTTTTCTAATTTTAGCGAATTCTTCGCTGTTGTGTCTTCTCCATAAAAATCATGTCGGCTCGGCTTACAAGGCAGCGGATTCTGAATGATACATCCCATTTCCTGCTTTCGTTGTGTTTATAGTTTTCGAATGTGCTCCAAAGAGTTACTGGCATATTAGGCTGCTGAAGTCGTTCGACAGAATTCTGCCCATACAAGCAAATTTATATAAAGGTGCAGCGCAATGGCCCTGCCCTCTGTACGATGAAAAGCCCCTAAAAGTAAGTTCGCGTTGAAGCAACTCATGCTGGCAGAATTTTTCGCACTCCTCTGCAGTACGGCAGCTCGTTTCCTGTCCCATTCCTCTGATCTCACTTTATTATTTTCCTCATGGCATGGTTCTTGTGTTTACGCTCAGTGGGTGTTTCGCTTTTCTATTCTGAAAAACACTGCACCCCACTAGATTTCGAAAGGACGCCAACAGCAGCCCTCTAAATTATCACTTTAGCTTTACCAACCGAATGGGCGCAGCAGGACAAATCTCTATTTGATGGATAATGGCTGCGAAATAATTGTTGAGTTCTTTTTCACATATTGCCGCCGCGGTGGCTCAGCGGTTATGGTGCTCGGCTGCTGACCCAAAAGACGCGGGTTCGATCCCGGCCGCGGCGGCTAGAATTTCTTTGGAGGAGAAATTCTAGAGGCCCGTGTACTGTGCGATGTCAGTGCACGTTAAAGAACCCCAGGTGGTCGAAATTTCCGGAGCCCTTCACTACGGCGTCTCTCATAGCATCAGTCGCTTTGGGACGTTAAACAACATAAACCAAACCTTTTTCACATATCAGAAAACTAAGACGATTTAAACTATCGCATTACTTCAACGGATTCATGAGAAAACGAAACCGGGAAACCTTCTTGGTTACATCCTTGCCTTTCCCCTCTCTCTGTATCTATCTCTTTCTCAGAAAGCGAATGAAAGGGTTGTTCTGTTTTTCCTAGTATAATTTTTCTTGCATCTTGAAGGTTGAAGGTTTATTTCTGCAACTAGGTTTTGCGAGGACAGCCAGGGAAAAAGCTGTATAGACAGCTTTAGAGGTCCTGGCTACCTCTTACAATCTTACACTTCAATATAGCGTAAACACGTATGGGCATTGCTAAGAATGTGTCATCAAGTGGTTTTTGCCGAGACTTGTCAAGATGGCAAAATTTCTCATTGCCAAGACCAGCACTATACATTTCCAAGAAAAACATCGGTGAAGTTAAGGAAATGATTCAATATTCTTGAAGGCTTTGGATTTATGAGACATATTATTGCCGACTCACCGACAGCGGCAGCAACCACTGCCAATAGCGCTGCAACAACGAAGATATTCATGATTCGTCAGTGCTGGGACCTGAAGAAAGAGCGCGCCATGGAGCAATATTAGCTTATTATGTAATACGCCACCCGTATTCATTTTTACACTTTTGACAGACGCATCATGGCAGCGAGTGGGGGTGAAATGGTTCCGGTTCAGCATAGGAGTATATGATGGAGAGATAATTCTGCACTACCATACACCTTAACGGAAAAGTTGATCCTAGCAAGGAAATTCTCAGAGCTATTTAAGGTTCTGTTTATTCGCTACTAATGAGGTACTGAACATAGAGGAATATACCTTAGCCAATTTAGGGCTGCTATGTTTGTTATACGGAATACAAGTTAAGCTGCTCCGCAGAAGCCACTGCGCGCAGCAGCCACCAGGACATCCCAGAACTAAACGCGAATGTTCTGAATTAGAAACACTAAGACTAAAATAGACAAAATGGGGAGCACTCAAAGACTAACTCCTTGTGATGGCCAGTTTATCTATGTAATTGCTGTTGCCGACTATTCTTTAGCGGTTAGTTTCTTGGAGAGCAGTGCCAGCCCTCTGACCAATTAACGTTTCTAGTAAGGATGGTAAACACTAAAGTACTAACTTCCCATCCCCAGTCCTTAATGCTTGACAGCCTAGAAAATCGAATACGAAACGACGACATTACTTTGTTCTTTCTGCAGAAAGATCTTCATATTTCAGGCGAATAATCGGGGCATCAATCTAGCTTTAAGGCAATTCGCATGTCTGAGCGCCATGTTTGTAGCCTTTAGAAGTAAAGCCGTAGATTAAAATTTTTACGTATTCGGACCAGCGCACCATAAACATGTGCTGTATCAGAGTTCACGTATTTGGATACTGTAAAACTGTAATTGGCCTTCACCTTATAGCAAAATATTTAGAAGAACGTCCAACTGTCATAGTTTCCCTCCTAATAGTATGTTTAAAGTATCGCAGCAGGCAAGAAACGTGAAAACGCCTTAACGTTTAAAATGAACAATATTTAGGGCGTATTCGAACCGATGTTAAAGGTGTACCGCATAAATTGCAAGAACTTGGTTAGAAACACGAAAACTTCGTGCCTTGGCCTCTGATTAGCTAATCCGTTCAATATTGAATGAAATGAACTGCGTCAGCTAACATCCTATTCGAAACTCTGCAATTCCTCGACTTTGTTAGCAGTGGTTCAGTTACGTAACATGATCCACTTACCGTTCTGTCTGAAGTGCAGAAGGAAGATCTTGGTCAAATAGCAGAGCCAAACCATGTTAGAGCTGAATGCTGACTTACTGCTGGAAAGGTGGACTTATATACGAAAAACCTCAAGGCTGCGAGTTACATAAGCTGACAAAAGTTGCAAGAGAGGCATGGAAAACTTTCGAGCATTGAGCTGCCAATACCGACCTCCCTCATATTTGTTGACGGCTGCGGAAGCCGAAGCGCAAAGATACCTGTTGCCTGACACTAGTCAACTCGTGAAAACATGTTTTGTGACTTGTGGATGTTTACAACAAGCAAACAAGGCTCACCACCAGAGTAACATTTTTTCATTTTATGCAACCTTCGCCGCCTTCTTTTATTGTGAAACTTCGAACAATAACCATTTTATTCCCTCTGGAAGGCTAAACATATAAGCACACTAGAATGCTAACATATGATTTCATGAACGCTTACTTGAGGATGGTACATCGCTGACATTGTTTAAATTAAGACAAGTTAACGCACTATACGCCTAACGACTGAGGCTGTAGTTAGTAATTGGGCTCCGATCTTTTCGGAAGATCGGAAACAAAAGCCCTGCCTTCCTTCCTGCGTGTTCTTTTCAACATTTAAAGTCATGTACGCACATCGACGGCCTTTAATATTTTCTTATATTTGTGCAACCAATCGGCCATCATATCTCCGTGCACTGCTACGCTAAGTATGTAATTTCTAACTTTGGCACTTTGGTTTTGAAACTTAAGAGAAACATTTTATTTTTTTTCGAAGACATGAGCAACAGCAACAACCTGGCTTCGTCAATTAAGTAGCAGCATTTCATTTAATAGTCTTTCTTCAATACACGTGAACGTCTTGCATGCGACATCATCTTGAAATCTCAGAGATGTTTCAGTCCTCATTGCGACCTGTTTATTGCGTGGAATGGCTCTTATAGCCTATGTAAAATAAATGTTCCGCTTTTTAAGCACCTGCGCTACGTTTTGCGCTTAAGCGTTTTGTGGCCAATTTCTGGGCAATTTGCTAATAAAACTAATATGTCAAATCTGTCTCGTTGAAAAGCGTTATGACCTGCAGACAACTTGCCCTAAAGAGCCGTAACAAACAGCTTATCGAGAGATGGAAGGAGAGTTTCGAGCACCCGTAGTGCTTTTGCACGCCAGCTCCCTGTGTTGTAATCGTCAGGTGTCGCGCTCTGTTCAAGCCACATTTGGCGAACGCGTCAGCCAAGAAGGCTACGACGAGAGAAGAGAGCCAAGGAGTGTTAGCCAGAAGTGTGCCTTTAATTGTTCGGAATGGGGTCTCGCATTTGTAGCGGCCTAAGCGGGGGATGGAAGCAGATTTTGTACTCCTTGCGGTGCAATTTCAGCGCCATCCGGGAACTTCAGGTGCTCTAAAGGGGACAAAAGTTTCTGGAAGTGCATGAAATGAATTTAGCGCATAGAGATGACTGCCATCATTCATTTTATTTGACTGCGACTAATGTGATCCAGTAGGTTATACTACCTCCTCCACAAATCATGATGGCAACAATGCTGCAAAAGCCACCGTGAAAGGCTGTTTCTATATACTGATGAAATACATTGGCTTCGTTCAACTAGGAATGCTTATGTACTATGGCCTTGTGGTCGCATGCAATGTATTGTCACTTCGCATCCAGCGTGCTTACACTGGATGCTCCAAATTGTTTCTTTCGCGACAGGCTCCACTCCGGGTTCTTGTTCCTGGCGGTATATATACCACGCCCATGTACCCAATAAAAAATCAGTGTTCCTAGGATTACTTCAAATGAATGGATTGTCTCGAATCTCAGTGGGAAGCCTCTCAAACATTTTCAGGCTGCAGAGACTGGTTGTGAAAACACAAGGAAAATGGTATATTGGTCCTACTAGAGACCCAGAAACGCAGTTTCTGGAGAAAGCATGCTGCATGAAAAAATAACAAAATCACCAAAACACTAATGACCGCCGTAGTGACTCAGTGATTATTGAGCTTGGCTGCTGACTCGAGTGATGCGGGTTAGATCCCAGTAGCAGCGGTTGCATTTCGATGGAGGCGAAATGCTAGATGCCCTTGTACTGCGCGATCGCAGGGCACATTACTCCAAGTGGTCTAACTTATCTGGAGCCCTCTACTACGACGTTTCCCTAGAGTGAGCCATCTTCAGACCTCAAACACCATAAAAACAAAACCAAACCAAAGCAAAAACGCCATTCATGAACCTCGTTCTCCAGCTGGAAGGGTCTTTATAGCTCGGAATGCCGAGCTGTTCTTTTATGAACTTTATGTGGAGCCATCATGTGCGTGTAGCTACAGACCTTAAGAAATATGTGGCAATGCTTGACTAAATTTTCCATTGGCATGTGTTGAAGAACTTAAGTAGCACTCACACCGTGGTATACTGTTCATCACAGAGCCCTATACATCTCTTCAACAAAAAGATTTAAACAAGTTCATTGGGAGGAAAATTATGCTTTCTCTTAAACCTTAAGTTTATCACAAGCAAGCTCCAAAGAATAAGATAATTTCTTCACGCATAGAACAAAGGCAGCCTTGAATCCCATGTGGAACGCCTCGACCAAGCACACATCTATTGCAGGACAAAGCCCTTTCCTACATCTGAAGTTGCCCCTTCTCTGCGCATTTTTTGGTCACATTAATCTCGCATTTTTCCCCGTCTCCTTTGCCAACCTGACTTTCTTCAGTCCAGTGCTTTTATCAGTTTCTCTCGGAACAAACTCCGCTACGATAACGGACAATGAGTTTTATGCTCACCTTATATACTGTGTGCATGTTCCCAACAAACAACCTGTCTCCTCAACATTACTCCGAAAGGATAGAATGTCCCGAGTCACAGAGGGAAATTTATGAAACATTTTGAGGCCGCAATGAGCCGGTATATAAAAAAATAGAAAATTGGTTCATTGCTCCCACTAATGATATAGAAAGGCAGTTGCATGCAAAACCGTGCTGCATAAAACATAAAAAAAAACGAAACAACCGATTTTGGTAAAAGAAAGCTCACCCCGAGGCCAATCATTAATGTCAGGCAGTAGATGACAACCGCAGGCCTAAGAAGCCCAGGCGCTAGAAGAGCTCTTTCTTCATTACATTGGTTCAAAAACAAAAATAAATCAGTAAGAAAAATGAACCGATGGTTTAGTGGGGCACAGGCTAAAGTTTTCTAGAATGCAGATGGGGTTTTATACCCGATCAATAAAAAATCGGCAATTTCGCGTAACGGTTTTAAAGCTGCCCATTGGGAGCACTATAAACAGTTGAGCCTGCCATCCGGTGTCCTCCAATCGGATGTGTTGCGGTGACGTGGAACGATGTACTGAGTTCGGCCAGGATGGGGCCAGAAATGTAGGCTGCAGAAGGCGAACGCACAAGACCGCCAGAATGAAGGCACATGCTTAAAACTGCTTACGGAAAACGTCTTTATTTGATTTGATTACCTTCATCAAGCTGCTGCATGGGACCTAGAGGATATCGTCCCTATCTAACGGAGGATACGTCGGGTCACATGCTCTGGCGATGGGGACTGTTGGGGGAGGGGAACATTTAGGTATTGCGATGTCACCAGCTTATTCTGAAAAAGGTGGAACGGCTTCCTAATGCGCCATACTTGGACTTCATCCAAGCTTTGAAATCTTGCGATTATTGCATGCAGTGCCGTGTGTTGATTGTGCACGAGCAGTTAAGAGGCGTCATTCTCGCTACCCTTCAATAGATGGCCGACTTGTGGCGTAAGGCCAACACGTTCTCTGTGTACAAGAGGAAATGATCAGTACGAGTAGAAATGTACCTTTTGATTAAAGCTGTCGACGAAGCTGATTTCCATAAAATCGCGTGGTTTTGGCTTGCGTACCTAGCAGCTAGTTAAGTCGCCCTCGTTGGCGCCTCCCCAGTTCCGCGCTGCGCCATTGACGTAGAAATTCCAGGGCTGCACTTAAAGGGACTTTGAAAAGGGCTCTAACAACGTTGCGGTGGGCTTGCGACGTTAAAGCACGCCGCTTCAGGGACATTGTCCAGCACGAATTTTTTTTTTTTTAATGCGCTTTGCAGACGCTGAGTTATCTGTAGTCAGAATTTGAATTTCAGAGTGTTCGCGCCTTTCCCTGTCCTCTCCTCACTTTTTGCGCGCTGGGAGGTCGGCGCTCCTCCGCCGGTCCCACCTCAAAGGGCGCAGCTTCCCGACTCGCCGGAGCTACGGGACTTATTGGCTGCGGCCATGGTAGCTGCATGACGTCTGAAAAAATCTTACCAATAGCCATCTCCCAACTTGTATATGCAGGTGCCAGGGGCAGAGTAGGGTGCGAACATGAAAAAATCGCCCGGGAAGGGCTCGCCAACTTTCGTGCGTGATAATGAGTTCTCTGCAGCGTGTACAGGCGTATTACTTGGCTTAGGTGCTCATGACAACAAAATTCAGTGATTGAGCGCGTTGATATGCTCTCCTCGGAAGGTGTTTCAGAGCCCCTTTAAGTGTGTTTAGGTGCAGCAATGCGAAGGCCCTTCTCTTACTGCTGCCGACTATGTTGCTGCATTTTCGTTTCTTTATTCCTTTGCGTTTGTAAGTCGTGCTTTCCTTCTAACTACAGAGGATTTCTAAAGCTTCTACTAAGCACACAAAAATACCAATTTTTATTTAATTGGAAATAACTAAACCACTAATTCAGTAAATCGGCAATTTGATTTAATTACCTACAGAATGTGTGAAGTAAATAAATTATTTGGGATAATTAATCATTTACCCTATTAGTAAGTCACTGCGGTGACTATTGAATATTACGCTATTTGCCAAACAATTTCCGAAGTAATTCATCAATTCAGTTAATTAATTATTTCAGCCTATCAGTTTTTTACCCATTTATTTATTCAGTTTGCCACTGATATATTCATTCATAGCAAGTACATAAATATTTATTCAATTATTCTTATTATAACCCTATAGTGGATAAATGACATTTCGTGCAGAGACGCCCTCGTGACACGCTCTGCCGACAAGTCCTGTACACGCCACTTATTAGACAATAAATGCTTTGGCATTTATAGATAACGTTTGTAGGGATGAGCGTTGAGTCCCAATTGTTCCACGCGGTCGCACGTTAGTACATACGGAGCCAATCTTCGAGGTCACCAGTGCTCGTGCCGCTCAACGTCCCAGGTTCGCGAGGGTAGGGAAGGATAGCCACCGGCTTGTCCGGCGTGGCTGGTTGCTGCGTAGCATCCAGTGCAGAGTTCTTGCGTCTTGATTCTGGAAGACCCGAACCTCTACCCTTTACAATGCGTAATTAATATATTTACCGACATATACGATCCACCGAGATACCGGTTGCCTCATAGCCGCAAGCAACGTCGAAAAAAGTGCAGAGCTTTCGTAGTCGTCACTGTCTTCCTTAAGTTCGTAAAATAGGTACTCATTGCAGTCGTCCGCCCGTTGCAGTACTACCATTGAAAGTTTTCTTGCCCTCGTAAACCCATGGGCCTATGACCAGCGTTATCGGTACAATGTATTGCTCACACTGGCATTACATCGCACTAAGAAATTGATGCCCCAGCACTGTTTTGTCAGATGAAGACTGAAATTCTGGCTACTAGTAAAGGACTCTCATGTAGCCCACCCGTCAAATAGAGAATGGCCAGCACAGTGTAATGATAGGGGGGCACGGCTAACAGCTCGGTAGTTTATCGGACTTAGTAGGTCCGGAAAATTCTTCTGCTAGCATCACACTATCAAAATATTTTAGCTAAAAAAGATAATACGAGCTAAATAACTTTATCAGCAGGATGCAGAGCGCCATTGCTTGCAATAAGTGCGTTCGCATCCCTCTGGCAAGCATGGAGCTTAAGTTTATTATTACGGAAGCACTCTTCCGATGCGTAAACCTCAAGCAAGATCTTGAGATGCTTGTGGCTTTACGCCAAATAGAATAGATCAATAAAAATAATTGAATTGAATACTACTTGCGGCATTCGAATTTGCGGCGACGCAAACAGTTCAGCTTCGCTGGCCACAGCGTGAGCGCTAGGCTATCGCTGCAGCCAAACACCTCTCGTGCTAAACTGCAACACATTCAAGCGGTGCGCATTGCAGAAAATATTTTTTCATGAAATAATAATACTACCAAACCAATAATCGCTCTTTGGGCTATGTTTCGGTTGTGACAAGGAGATATGCGCTGCATGCGTTGGCGTGGAGAGCGCTGTGACAGAAACGTGACAGTAGAGCAATTCGTCTTGGCGTTGAGAACCTTGCTAAGAAACGCAACACTATATCATAGGCCTCCGTCGTACATTGGGAATTGGCATTGACGATGAAAAAGTTCAAGACACGCATAGCCCGCTCCCTGGGACAGTGGAGACTTCAAATGTGCTTTCAGGTGCGTGGCAGCGGTGTGCGCTTGAGAGCTGTGATTTCGGAGAAAATTTCGTATTTATTAGTGCTCAACCACAAGCCATTGTTTCCACATGAATGCATTTTGAGCCATGGTTTATGAAAGTTGTGTGCAATTTAAAACGTTTTATTACTGGAGGAACTCCCAGCCTTCCGCACGTTTTTGAAATCATTGGAGCAGAAAAGAAGGATTGAATGCAAGACCACCTCAAAAGGCCTGGATAGGCCTGAACGTGGCATATTCTCTAAAAATTAAACGCAGACTGCACTTTAGACGCATGCCAATAATAACTGCAAATTAAGAACAGCACATTATAATATTCGAATATTGAACTTAGACAACAATAGATACAATGCTGCGCACCAATTCATGATGCCTTTCAAAACATTCTGAATGAGGTACAAAATAAAATTCCCTCTAGTGACGATCTTTTTCATCAGAAAAAAAGTTTCAGATATTGTCCTTTCGGACCAATAATGTTTTAGTTACATGATTTATAATTTAGAGCAATATATTTTGGGTGCAGCGTTATTATAAACCGCAACATTTCTGAAAAGAATTACCCATAACAAAACCAGGACTCCCTATACATTTCTGTATTCGCAGTACTGCGCACTCTTTGAAGACCGCCACCATTATTAAGCACTCATAGGCCCGAGTACTCCGCTAAAATGTTTCCGGTACCTACAAGGTGTAGACAGGTACTTAGGATAAGATATTTACGAGTATATTAAAGAAACCGAAGTGCAGTTCGTCTTCGAGTCATAGTACACTCTCCTCTGCCTAACCTAATAATGTACACGCCACCCCTACATTAATGCGCACATAATTGATCCATCACAAAGACCTTGTTACCCGCCGTGGATGCTGAGTTTTTTTTATTATTAAGTTTTACGTCCCGAAGTGACTAAGGCTCTGAGGGACGCCTACTGAAGGGCTTCGGATAAGTTCGTCCACCTGGCGCCCGGGTTCTTTAACGTACACTGAAATTACTGAGGACGGACCTCTTGCGTTTTTATTTTAATTATTTACTTATTTATTTATTTATCTCAATACTCTAAAGGCCCAATGCGAGCATTACATAGGGGGGGGGGGGGTATTCATCAAAGAAAACTTAACAAATAAACAACACAGAGTTTAAACAGCTGAAAACAGAAAAAAAACAAGTTTAGGAGCCAGATATAAGTTAATGAGAGAAAGGGACTGCATCCACTTCGACTGCATCTAAACGCGAACGGCGTCGCACCCCCGCATTTCAGGGTGAGCAGCCGAGCACCATAACCGCTGAGCCAGGCGCCAAACAAATTATGTGGGCTGCGCATCCCAAAAGCCACCAGTTCGTTGGCGGCCGCGGCAGCCTTACTTCTTTGAAAATGAAATACAAAACAGCCCATGAGCCCTGAGGTTTTAAAGAATCCCAGATGGCCGGATGAAATCGGAACCCTGAAAAATGGTGTCCCTCAGAGCTCACGCATAACTTCGGGCCCTAAATCCCCAAGATTTTGAAATAAAATTATGAAGGTAACATTGTAAATAGTCTAAGATTGCCCTAACTCTATAGTTACCTTATAGAGTCAGGGGAATCCTAGACTTCAGTCCACCTAATGAAAGCCTGCCTGATCGTTTATCGTTTAGTTGGTTGTGTAAGGTTGTCCCGACTCTATAAGGTAAGATAAGAATGCAAGATCACCGCTAATAGTGTCGCGACAACCTTAGACCTCAATCAACCAAATCATCAAGCTGGCTTTCGTAAAGGATACTGGACAATAGACCATATTCACACTATCAATCAGGTGACACAGAAATGCGCCGAATACAATCGAACCTTCTATACAGCATTAATTGTTGCGAGAAAGCATTTGACTCAGAGGAAGCTTCAGATGCCATGCAGGCATTGCGTAATCACGGGATAGAAGAGTGTTATCTGCAAGTATTGGAAGATATCTATAACGACTGCACACCTAGCATAGTCCTTACTTAACTCAGCAATAAGATTCCAATGAGGACGGGTGTCAGGCAGGGAGACAAGATCTCGCCAATGCTATCCACCACCTGTTTACAGGAGGCATTCCGAGGCCTGAATTGGAAACAGTTGGCGATAAGAGTTAATGAAGAATACCTATGTAGTCCTCGATTCACTGATGACATTGCCTTGCAAAGTCACTCAAGACATGGGCTGCAAAACATCATCAATGAGTTAGGCAGGCAGAGCAGAAATGTTGGTCTAAAAATTGACAAACAGAAAACCAAAGTAATATTCAACAGGGGAACAGCAGACCGCAATTGCTAGCGAGGGCCTGGATGTAGCAAGGGAACATTTCTACTTAGGGCAGGTAGTGACCGCTGATCCGGATGATGCGAGGGAAACAACTAGAAGGATAAGAATGAGGCGGAGCGCATATGGCATGTTCTCTCAGATAATCAGTGGCAGTTTACCAATATCCATCCAGAGAATAGTATACAGCAGCTGTATCTTACCGGTACTCACCATGGGGCGTGAACGTGGAGGATAAACAAACGCAGGTTAGTGACATCCTAGTCGAAATCAAGAGCAAGTAATGGGTTTGGACAGGACATGTAATGCTAAAGCAAGATAATCGCTGGAACTTAAAGGTAACGGAGTGGGTTTCAAGAGAAGACAAGCATACCAGGGGACGGCAGAAAGTTAGGTGGGCGAATGAGATTAAGAAGTTTGCCGGGATACTGTGGCCGTAACTAGCAAAGCGTTAATTGGAGAGACATGGGAGAGGCCTTTCACCCCATTGGGCGTAGTGAGGATGATGATAATGACGATGATGATGATGTATATATGCCTAATTCAGCGCGCTTCTGACATGCTGCAGCATTTTTACTACAGTGGGGCGTGAGACCACGCTGGTGCGAAAGATCACAAGTGGGGGAAACTTCCGCCAGTGTCACGAATAAATTGGATGACGCCAGGTTGTCGGTGTTGTTTTTATACGAATGCTAGAGGCCTGTGTACTGTGCGATGTCAGTGTACGTTAAAGAACCCCAGGTGGTCGAAATTTCTGGAGCCCCTCCCTAAGGTGTCTCTCATAGCCTGAGTCGCTTTGGGACGTTAAACGCCATAAACCAACCAACCAACACAGTCAGGGACGACGCGGCGATCTCGCACTGAGCACACAATTTTATTGTAAACGCCCGCCTAGTTAGACCTTAGATTCCCGTACTTCTCTTCATTTCTTTATCTTTATCTGCCTGCATCACCGTGCAGGCAATTCGCTGCCTTCTTCGATGGTGCTACAGATGGCGTGCTGATATTTTCATCACCAGAATTCCAGATGACCCATGCTTCTAAATTCTCTCGAGTCAGCTTGTCGGTGTTCCTTTTCAGTATCTCCACATTATGAAGGAACTGTTTCAAAGTTTCATTAAATATTGTTTTGTCAGAGCAGCACCGCCATTGGTCTTGACGCTTGTTGGTTCCCGTTGTTTCCCTTCTGATTGTTATGATTATTTCATCTGTGTAGGTTCTGCATGTCGAAGCGCTGCTGAGTATTGCTACAGCCGCAAAACGGACATGAACAAGAACGATATTTAAGCAGTGCAATATGTATAGTAGAAGCTTCGCGGTTTCACTCCGGAGTCCGGAGGAGTTCGACTATATTAGAAGCTTTACTCTGCCGCAGCAAAAGTTGAGAAAGTCATCAAGGCGACCCAAGCCGCCGCGAAGGTCGACTAAAGCGCGGCAACACTGCGCAGCGTTAAGCAGTAAAAGTACCGAGCGTGAGAGAGAAGTCTTACTCATAAAAAAAAAAGAGCGCTAAACACTCAGGCGCGGGAAGTACAAAGTAATCATGTAAGGTAGTTGTACTCAATCCTATGAAATACAGCAGGTGAAGTTTGGAGTAATGCAAGGAGCGAAGCAAGCTGGCCCATTCATAGCGTGGCTGGCCCCTTGTATTATCTTTCCCAAAGTATGCTGTTGTGATCCTGCAAAGAAATTTGAGTTTACGCCTGCTACCGACAAAAAGTCATACTGATAAATTTTTAATTGAATAACAAACAAACAGAAATCCTTACGCCTGACTTCGTTAACTAGACTGGCGGTTAGGCTGCAGTTCAGCTGCGCAGTTCGTAGTGGAATTTGGAAGAAAACAAAGCCTCCGTGCTGGAAATAGACACCTGCGCATGTTTTCTTCTTTTTTCGAAGTTCTCAGTGACCTGACTGCTCGGTGACAACAGGCTGCGTGGTTCGACCTCGGCTTCAGCTCTTTCATAAACTACCGCGGCAGGAAACAAAGAAAACCTCGACAAAATGGAGATAGGATTTTGTGTTTTCACCGTCAAGCGCTGTCAGCCACATCCGGCTAAGCGCTAAGCGTCCCACATCAGGTGCTTTTCTACTGATGTATCTGAAAACAGGCAAGCTGAAACGCACAACAGGGCCGAAGTCGAAGGCTATTTCTTCTTATTTCGTTTTCCCTGCTTGAGCGTGTGTATGTCACGCGAATGGGAGAAGCGAAATGAGTAAACAGCTACAGTTTTCACTTTTACCCGGCTTTAGGATGGGGTTGTAATCGTGGGAGTCAGGGCAAGGAGGGTACAGCAATCCAAGTACAAAAAGAGGAGGCCAACATTTTGGTCGCTGATCCAATCATTGTACGAGACTTGAGAAATTCCACATCGGGCAGCTGACCGAGACAACAGCTGAATGAATTGGAGACTTTACTCAGTCAAATAACCAGGCTGGCTTTTGGAAACGCTAGTGGACAATAGACCATATTCATGCATCGGTCAGAGAATAGACAAACATGCTGACTTTAACCAATTCCCAAATATCTAGCTTTGAAGGTTTCTACCACTTATCAGCTTTCTAAATAGCGGTCGCCGACTTGTCTTCTCGTGAAACAGGCGGTTTCTGGTGTTTGTCACGGAGCCTCTTTGGCGTGCTTTAACTTGTAATAGCATAGCCTCTCTGGTGATCGACCCGGTTTGCAGGCAACAAGCAGCACATCCGCCCTGATTACTCTATTCTATAACCTCTTTTTATTTTTTTACCTTTGCAGGATTGCAGTGGCACCACTATCCCAACCAGAGACGTCGTTCACGCAAAGAAGATGAGTTCCTCCACGCCATCGCTGCTTACACGTGCCTTTAAAAAGAATATTATTGAATAGCAGCAACTGCTCTGTAGTGCATTCCATCGGGGATACTGCAGGATAGTGTGAAGGCCAGAAGTTTAACTGCCGACTGCTCAACGAGCTGTGAAAAGCAAAATGGTTGTGTAACGTTTAGAGAAAGAACAAGGCCAGGGTGGTTAAGTAACGGTGTTGGGCTAGCTGAAATAGACTAGACGAAACGGGCATCAACAGGGCGTGCATTGTGGGAAACCAATAACCGACGCTCCCTTATGGTAGCGGAATGTAGAATCAGGCTCGCGGATGGGGTTAAGAAGTTTGCTCAGATAGGGTTACAGTCATTCTCGTAGTACACGGATATATTGGAGATGAGTGGAAGAGGCCTTCCTCCTGCATTGGGTGCAGAAATAACGGTGCTAATGTAGATAATTAACAGAATATTAATGAATATGTTGTCGCTGAAAGCTAATTGATTAGAAAAGCAGAAGAAAAAACAACCACATGCCGCCGGTGGGATCTGAACCCACGACCTCCGAATTACGCGTCCGGAGCACCGGACGCGTAATTCGGAGGTCGTGGGTTCGGATCCCACCGGCGGCATGTGGTTGTTTTTTCTTCTGCTTTTCTAATCAATTAGCCTTCAGCGACAACATATTAATTAATATTCTTACTTGATAAACACCACAAAAAAAATTAATTAATTAATTAAAAAATCCCCTGTGCTCCTTGGTTTCAGTGGCTGTTGGCTTCTCTCAGGCTTATGGAGAAGTTGTATGCGCTTTTGTAAATATCTTCGTAAGTTTAGTACACGGACAGAGTAATGCCAGTCAGCGCTGTGTGTCACGCACTTTTATTTCTGTTTCGTTTTTGCACAGGTCGCATTAAAAAATGTTGAGTTTATATGGATATTAGGGCATAAGCACCATTCCGAAATGTAAAGCGCGAGAAAGATCGTACGTTGTTTATGTGCCTGCAGTGTTTGCGGGTTTATGGCGAGTGAAATTAAGATATAAAAACAAATTAATTAAATATCAGCCAATGGGATTCCAACCCGCTGCGGTGTGAACAGATCAGCTTCGCTGGCCACTGCGGTTTTTTTTCAACATCGTATTTATTACAATGATACGATGTTTTATGGACATGAGCTATCTGCAGATTTTAAGAAAACTGTTGGCAAATCAGCACCCTAAGCAACGAACTTCGAGAAAGGAGTCAATGCAGAGCACGCAGCTAATTTATAACATGACGCATCTAAGCAACAAAGAACTAAAAAAAGAGCAGAGAACAGCATAGCAATAAGAAACAGTGGCACTCTGGTACAAACTCGGTCTGGCCATACAATATTTTTTTAGGTGCACAGTCATTCAGCGAAAGCAGTCTTTAGCAGAAAGAACGGATTCTCAATGTTAGTTAATCATGTGTGTTTTCCAAAGGCTGCGTAAACCACTTAGAAATAGCTTATCTAAAGATTCATCAGCAAATGAGAGTGCAGTGAGATATCTGACAGAACGAGGCGTCAAATTAAGTTTTTTTCAATGTCCGTTGCATGATGTCCCAGAAGAGTATTGCATACTGACAATTGATAAAACAATGCATAGTCATTTCAAGTGCACCACGAAGGCAATAATTTACCGTAGACATAAAAATACCCTTTTCCTCTAGCCGTATCTTAACCGGTAATGTCTAAGTGTGTAGCTTGAAGAATAATGTTTTTGTTCCTTACGAGAGGGGCATTTTACGCACTTTCTTGAGTACTTCATACCCCGGTGAACCAAAATACGAAGAGCTACGCTAATCATTTGCAAAGGAAGAGCATACAACTTAAGTCCTTGTAAAGCCATTCTCTCGAAACCGAAAAACAATACTCGGGATATACGAACCAACAGGAAACGAACGGCCATTATGAGCCTCAAGCGTGAATGCTAAAAAAAAACCGAAGACCAGAAATATTAGAGAACAAAATGAGACTCGGTAAAGCATGAATAAAATATACTCACAAAAATGCATCCACTCCGGTGGGTGTAGTGTTCCGCAAAAACGTGAAACGGGAAGCTATATGTCCAACATACAGGTATACCAAACCAATGCCACGAGCCCTTACATGCCAGAAAAGTTTACCAAGCCTCATTGATTCTAAAATGAATATCCTAGAAGCGTTGCGAAAGCTCTGTGGAGACGCTCGTTATAAACGGTTGTGCAAGGAATAATTTGCACTACATAAAAATTTTAGTGGCTGGAAACATTGCATGCGATCGGGCTGAAAAATCGAGAGACCATGGGGCACAAAAGTCTGCGCATAGCACTGGACAGTTGGCACTTGGCATTTCCAGTGTTGTTCACTGTGCTAGTAGGCAGAGTAACTCCATTGTGATTTGGTGACGTGCATACGTTTCCATTGCATATCAGCATTTTGGGCAGGTATATCAAACCAGAGATTGCAAACCTTGCAACGAATCATCCGAGCTCCTGACACTGAACGGAAACCTTCTGTTAAACGAGTAACCTCATCGATGCTTGGCTTATCGGCGCCGGAAAGCGCGAGAACATCCGCATAGGCGCATGAACTCCTGCACCCATTATAAGGAAACCACTGAAGGTTAAACTGTTTATAGCACATAGACAATGCGGCTCCAAGTATAATACGAACAGGAGCAGGGATAATGGGCAACCCTGCTTCACAGAGGACTGATTGCGTACTGGTTGTGAGAGACCACCTTTAACAATCTAGCGCGGGGGAATTTTTGTAACAAAGGTGTATTTCAGTACAAAGCAATTGAACCAAGATTGACGTGATTTAGAAGAGAGAAACAAAAATAATGGTACACCTGATGAAACCCCTTTGCCAGGTCAGTCTGCGGCAGTGCTGGTTGTTCGTGAGCGTCACTTCAATACTGCCACACCGCGCGCGATACATCTAGATTAGACCGTAAGGGCCGGCCCCTCACGCCGCATGTTGGATGATGTCCAGTCAAAGTAGACATTGCAAAATGTAGCCGGTGTGAGAAGACTTTAGCGAAGATCTTGTAAGAAACATTAGAAAGCGCCATAGGGCTGTAGCCATCTACAAGTCATAGTTCTTTTTTATCATCAGTTTTCAGTACTCAGTCAATAAGACTTTTGGTATATGACTTGGGCAAAATTGCCACTTTAATACTAGTGTCCAATATTCGGAGGACAAGAGATTACACAGATTTCAATGCCTTGTAAAACTCCCCTGAGAGGCCGGCAGGTCCCGTGGCTTGTCGAAAGTAGCAATCGCATAAGTCAATTGAATCTTCCAATTAAGCCAAGGTTATGAGACCACATATTTTCGGGCACTCACCCTCAGAAAGGGGGCAAATCATGCACACCCAGCGCCCTACATAAGCCTCGGCGCCGATGCTTAAGCGACAGGAAAAGAGAGGCGTAGTTTTTAGAAAACGGGGTCACTACTTTATCTGTACTTGGGTTACTACTTCATCTGTACCACTTCACCTGTGACCAGGGCAAATCCTGAGTAGAGCTCAGAGACGAGCCTAGTACTGCTGTGGCGACGATCATCAAGCAAAGCCTGTCTAGTTGGCCCATCAGAGTGCCGAGCATGGCGCCAAACCATAAAACGATGCAGGTGGAGGCATGACTTGGAGCAGCTAACTATAGACCAACGCCTGGTACGTAAGCAAGATGCGGTGGCGCAGATCTTGCTGGCTGTAGCGATCGGGGAAAACACGGAGGCGAAAAGTAGGCCTCGAGCCCTTAGGAATAGGTGACAGCAAAAGTTTTCAAAGCTCTCCTCTGATTTCACAGTGCACCTATGGTGTCATTTCATCAAAAACAACCAAAATAACCCTAAAAAAAGTTCTGAAAGTTAGAAGCGTCATATCGAAGGCGTTGTATTAAGGTGAAAGCCTTTAATGCCTCATACTGTCGTGACAAGACCCGTTTGCAAATGTGTCCGCGTTTCAGATGCATAGCCAATTTGTACTTAACCGGGTGCAATCGAAATACATCGCAGTATGATATAAAGTGATTTCACGTTTATATCATTGCAATTAATGACTACATGACTAATTGATAATTACTAGTATTTAAGAATTGTTATATGGGACTGTGCACTGCACCTGTACCTTAACTAACACTAATTATTCAGTATTCAGTGTACTGGCTAAGTTCAGGTTAACTATCATTACTACCATTAATAGTTAGAAGTTTCTAGACGTTCTATAGACATTGTGTCGAACATTCTAGATAGTTCCATCACTTGATAGGTGAGTGACAGGACATGATGGTTGGCATTAGAACAATGATAAAGACCAATTAGCCTAATTACCCTTGCTAGTCACACCGGATAAATAAAACCAAGTAGGAAATTGGTCGAGTTGGGGAATCGAACCAGGGTCTCAGGAGTGTGAGACGAGCACGCTAACCACTCCGCCATGCCAGCTCGATGATTTGGAACAAAGGCGCGTGTAGCTAATACGACGTGTTCGTTCACTGCCATCTTCCTCCCTTCCCTCACGGCGAGGTTCAGGTGTCCGCCGACATATGCGAGACACGGATATTCATTTCCTTTCCTCAAAAACCAATTTAACGTCGAGCAAGGCGTCGAGCGGAACGGGCGATGGCGTTCTGTGGACTCCCTGGCAGCGTTGCGAGACGCTGTCGCGTTCCACTCTTAGAGGCGAAGCTTAACATCTTAACCACACATCAGTGACACAAGCAGCAACACTGCGCTTAAGGCTTTCGCCTCACCGCACTTTAGGTCAACAAAGTGCCCCCTGAATTTTTTAACACGCCTCGTTACGGGCGCGTGTGGGTGATTCCTCGTTTAGAAAGTGGGGGAGAGAGGGAGGGGGTGGTACGGAATGGGAGCGCGGCCGATTAAACACATTTAAAGAAGATTTTCTGAAATATATACTTTTCTCGTTTCGCAGAGTAGGCATGCAGCGTCGTTTTGAAGCAATCTTTTTAAAACACCACCATAATTGGATTAGCAAAGCACCCAGTGGATAGAGCGCCTTCTGGTGTATGCCATGCTTCAAAATGCACATATATCGAGGCGTTTTACAAAGTTTGCTTCGAAACAAAGTAGGATACAACGTCACACTTTTTTTCAAGGCACCAGCAAACTGTTAACAAACGGCCATACTCTTTGAGATAAGTACTCTGTGAAATAAGAAAAATATTTCGTAATTTTTCTTACATGTGTTTCTATGGGCCGCGTACACATGCGTGTTCCCAGCCGGGAGCCATTCCCATGCGTAGGCGTTTTAAATATACATCGCTTTCGGAGTGGCGTTTTATACTTTCGGAAACTCTTCTAGGCTGAATTTGGTTGTTCTTTATTGAAGAACGACATCATGCGTGCACTGCGTAATCGAAAAACTGCCTTGAAATCTTTCGCTTTCATGTGTTCCTACGGGTGCTATGCCCGCATTCGGATCCGCCTGCCACGAATCTCCCACTTTGTAAACACGTTGTTGGTCTATATGATCGTAGTTAAGATTGCGAATCTGCTCTGCTTACAACAGCATGATTCAAGCAGGAAGTTTGAATCATTTCCGTTTCGCAGAGCTCGGCTGAATTTTTTTCTGATGTCGTTCGTTTATTTCCGGCCGGCCTTCAGCTGCAGCCTCCAATACACTCGTTACCTACGCGATGACTCACCAATATACAGCTTTCGTATGGTTCTTCTATATGAGTTGCAGAGCTAGGTGTGCAGTCGTTGTCGGCACATGACATCCGTTATTGCACAGAGCGATGTAAACCACGGACTTGAAAGTGTGTTCCCGTTGGAAACGACTATTCTCCGCCACCGCACCACGTGTACACTCGTCAGCGGAACAGACTCAATATTTCCGTACTTAAACGCTTGGCCGATACCAACTTCCGCCAGTTCGATTGCAGAGAAAGAAGGTCGAAAGCGAAAAATGAAAACATTACAAGTCCTTGTGCTGCTATCTTGCATTGCGTTCATTGCTGGTGAGTGTTTGGATCACTTCAATGATTGACTGTTTTTGAGGCTGGTACGCACCATCTCTGCTACTCATGCTAGGTAACTTCACCTTCAGAGTTTCCGTTAGGGCGGTTTCCCTAACCCATGTCTTGCATTCGTCGCATGGTTTAGTCAAGTGTCATTAAAATAGCAATTTCACCAACCCACATACGGAAATTACATACCGCTTCACATATCCTGAGCGCGGTTATTCGGAATGAGAAAGTACAGCAGAAGGAACGTTCATATCGACTGCTGTTAAGAACCAATCGCAAATTGCGGGTGAGGGAGTCGCTATTTGCTGCTTTTCTGACGCAGATATTAAAACTATGAGCATAATGTTATGAAGAATGTCACGACTGACTCGTCTTTTCGCTCACTTGTGGCAGGTAGCAACAGCGATGTTGTGAACCGAATGCGCTACTGACACGTGCCGTGCTTATCTTATGAGGCCCACCGACCAAGCCATCCGTTATCGGCAGTGGTCCCGGTGACGTCACTAGCCAAGAGGCTATAAAACTACTAACCGCTAATAAAGCTCGTTCCTTCTTCTTCGCCAACCACTTGTCGATTCGCTACAGTGGCGACGAGCGGCCCACCGCCGGGCACTGGCTGCTCCATGGCAGCCCACGTTGGACCGCCGGGTTTCGACGAAGTGGAAGACAGTTGGGAAGCATACCAAGTACGTCTGGAGTCATATTTTGAAGCCTACGGAATCGATGATTCGAAGAAGCGACGGGTGCTTCTAACGGCAGCTTTAAGTACAGCAACAGTCGGCAGAATAACGGGGCGTTGCGCGCCGGCCAAGATTCAAGAGCTTACCTACGAGAAGCTGGTCGAGCTACTGACTGAGCAGTTTGCGCCGCAGGGCAATGAAATAGCGGAGTCTTACAAGTTCTTCACCAGGTATCAGCGTCCTGACGAAACAACGAAGGACTTCATTGTCGCAATTCGGAAGATGGCCTGCGGTTGCAACTTCGGTGAGTCAAGGGACAGGATGCTACGAGACAGACTAGTTTGCGGCCTGCGTGACGCTGGAGTTCAGCGAGCACTCTTGTCAAAATCGTCGCTGACACTCAAAGAAGCAGAGGAGGCAGCTTTAGCGGCAGAGATGGCAGCCCTCAACGTGGATCACATGGATAAGACAAAGGGTCAAGGCAACGTTCATGCTGTTAAGAGCAAGCTGCAGGGTCCACCGCATTACCAGAAGACTCGCCTGCATACTTCACCTAGACCGAGCGATGGTGTTGTTTGTTCGTGCTGCGGTAGCACTGGGCACAGAGCAGCGAAATGCAAGTTTCGCCGGGCGGAGTGTTTTCGCGGCCGACGAAAAGGGCATCTAGCGAAGATGTGTGTACTGCAACAACCAGGAGTGGCACATTGCGAAGAGCATCCTTCAGAGAGCGACAGCGAGCTTTGTCTGCTAAATGTGTACACTGCATCTGTTAACTTGGTCAGGCCCGTGGTTCGCACCTTCGACTGGAGTGGAATTCCGCTGAAGATGCAAGTAGACACCGGTTCACCGGTCTCCATAATTACGTGGGGGACATACTGCAAGCATCGCCACGCCTGGCCTGCGCTCCGCGAGACGTCTTTGCAGTTGTCCTGCTTTCTTGGCAAGCTTCCCGTGAAGGGGGAGCTCCGGCTTCCTGTCTCGTACTCGGGTAAAACTTTGGAAGCGAAGCTAATCGTGCTGCAGTGTGACGGCCCGAACTTGTGCGGACGCGACGTTATCAGCGCATTCGGTTCACAACAGTGCACTTAACAAAGGAGCAGCGCCACTTCCTGGCTTCTAAAAGATGAGTAACAAGCGTCAAGCGCCTAAAGAACAAAAATCAAGCGCATAAATAGCAAATAGGAATTATTTAAAAATGCACTGCTTGAACGGAACGAAATTTCTTATCCCCTGGAAGACACATTATCATGACGAGGATTGAGTTAAATTGTTTTCCCTTCGAGGCAAATTTCTTTCTGGATTGAAGCACTGCGAAACACACTCCAATCGGTTTAGGGCACCAGGGAACATCACCAATTTCAGAACTGATGAACCATGGTGAAGAAATCAAGATAGTATTTTACACGAAACGAATGGCAGCATAATTGTTCTTGGGAGCCTTTAATGAAAAAAAAGACGTTTTCTAGAGAACAAAGAACTGCTCTTCAATGTATCCAAGCTACTACCTCAATCCTGATTAGTTGGCTACCATCGAAATGAATATTCTCTTTTCCCATGATAAGCTCTCCCTCTGCAGGCAAATTTTACACTACTGTCCGTTCACAACTGGCTCGGTATTTTTTCTTTTCTTGCGGGAATCTGTAAACTGTTAGCGCTGATATTTTCGCGGTCGCTCAAAAGACGCGGGTCGTGGGGACACTGAAGAACCAGGACCATAGGAGTGCAGGCGCCAGAGACAGTCCAAGCGGTCGAGGCCGGGCTCACGAGCGATTCCCTCCGCGCTTCGTCCTCTTTGCCTGCGATCGGCGCCCCGCTGGCTGAAGATCACGTTGAGTGGAAAATCACAAATAACACACATGACACTGCTCCCCTCCCGAAAGGCGCATTGTCCCGATGCGCCGCGAGGAAAAATTAAAGCCGAAAAACGTGTAAAGCGTGAACCGTTAGGCCATGTGCTCAGTGCGGTCACAGTACACTTTGAGGCGAGCGACGTGAACAACTTCATAGGCGGGCAGCACTTCGTAATTTAACTGGCCTACACGGCGAATCACCTCGTACGGGCCAAAGTATCTTTTCAGCAGCTTCTCGCTAAAACCACGGCGTCGGATTGGAGTCCACACCCACACGCGATCACCAGGATTGAACATCACGGTGGCCTTGGTTGTATCGGCGAGCATCGACTTGCTGACGGGCTTCGATGCGAAGGCGGGCCAACTGTCGGGCTTCTTCCGCATGTTGGGTAACGAGTTGAGCATCGGCGTGAGTGTAGACGTCTGCGTGGTGAGGCAGCATTGCGTTGAGCATGGTAGTGACGTCCCTGCCGTGCGCAGGAGGCGCAGGAGGTGACAGGGGCTGCAGAGCGGGGGTCGGGTGGTCGAGCGGTGGCGGCGACGAGTGACGGACGATGCAGGCGTACGTCAAGGCGGGTTGTGCCGGAGGAGGGGTGACGACGCAGCGAGGTAAAAGTGCACGTTGCGCTTCTTCTCGGACGACCTCCGTGAGGGCGGATGAAGAGGAGCAAGCGGCGGGTGGCAGACACTTCCGGAGTTCCTCCCTAACAACTGCGCGGATGACCTCGCATAGGTGCATAGGGTGCATAGGTGCATAATGTGCATAGGTGCATAATGATCTGCTCTGGCTGCCAGGGCGCGCTCGATGTTAGTAGCCTCAGATATAAAGCCGGCCACGGTTGCGGGAGGATCCCGAATGAGACCGCCGAATATGTCGGACTTTACTCCTCGCATAAGAATGCGCACCTTCTTGTCCTCCGTGGTTCGGGGATCGGCTCGGGCGCTAAGCCGCAACACGTCTTCGACGAAACTAGTGACGGTTTCATCGGGGCCCTGGAACCTGCTTTGCAGGAGGTCCTCTGCGCGTTGCCTGCGATGAAGGTTAGCAAAAGTGTGGCGCAGTTGTGCCTTGAAAGTATCCCACGACGTAAGAGTCCAAACCAAACCACCAAACCACGTGACGTGACGTCACGCGGTGACGTGACGTCACCAAACCACGTGAAAAAAAGAAAAGAATGAAAAGAAAAAATGAAAAAAAAGAAGAGAAAAAGAAGAAAAAAGACAAAAAAGAAGACAAAAAAGGACGGCTGAGCATGGTAGCGGTTGCCACCGCCCCGTTTCAAAGGGGGCGCTCCTATCCATCCATCCATCCATCCATCCATCCATCCATCCATCCATCCATCCATCCATCCATCCACCCACCCACCCACCCACCCACCCAACCACCCACCCACCCACCCACCCACCCACCCACCCACCCACCCATCCATCCATCCATCCATCCATCCATCCATCCATCCATCCATCCATCCATCCATCCATCCATCCATCCATCCATCCATCCACCCATCCATCCATCCATCCATCCATCCATCCATCCATCCATCCATCAATCCATGCATTTAACATGCCACAAAAACTAGAAAGAAGCAGTGACACCGAACGAAAACAAATATCAATAACGCTAGGGGCGACACTTTCCGTTTCGCACCAAACCTTTGTGGGGGCGAGCCCCGTTCAAACCACACGAACGAGGAAGCAAAAAAAAAGCCAATCGCCACAACTTGCCCAAAAATGTGAAGAGAAAGGCAGGGCAGGAGAAGAGAGGCGAGTTTGGCGAGGGGGGGGGGGGGGGGGACAGCCTTGCATTCCTACCAACAAAGAAGCATCGGGGAGTTTCCCTTGCCCTTACCCTGCCTACGGCGCCGCGTACGTGGTGTGGGGGAGGGGGAGGGAGGGAGGACGCCGTCAAAATGCGCGGCCGTGGGCTGCCTCTACAAAGCAACAATTGCATGCACGCTTCCGCTGCGTGTACGCTAATCGCGGGTATGATTGGTAGCGTCCAATCTCAGTACTTGGTGAGTGAAATTAGCAAGCGAAATGCGTTTTCGTTTGAGCTTTTCATTTCGAATTTTCAAAGTGCAACAACTTTCGTTTGCATGCTCTGATTTCAGTAATTCTGTTTGAACTGGTCTCAGAAACGCAATTTAATTTGATTTAATCATATCAATCGGTACCGGCCTAAACTTCTCTGTGCCTCTTTGAGGAAAGAGGTAGTGTGTTCGCAATGGCATACAATTAAAGGTGCATATGTCGTTGCCTCTAGTCCTTGTCGCCAGCTCCCCTCCAACTTGACTAGCATATGTAAGCTATATGCAACGAGAAATCCTACAACACCACCCCGAAACGCTGTACGGTCAACAGTTTCTCACAACTTGATACGAATGTATTTGAGAAAACTGGCACCACATTGAAGTCAGCCAGTGGGTGGTATACACAGAACAAGGAACAGGTATATGATAGCGTGAAAAGCCGATGCTGGGCATTGTTTTGAAAACTCCATCGCTGCTGATGCTTGGCTTTGCTTTGAATATTGCTTCTCTAAAATTCCATCGCTGGAATTTTCTGTAGCATCAGCGAGTATACGGACACACAATCATATTCCAACAAACGCCGGCGGCTTTTCTTTTAATGGCGTTAGAATGTCATTCACCTTAAAAATATGCCATCAAAATAAAACACTATTCTTTAAAATTTTTCTAGTCGCACAAGATATTGCTTTAAATATTAGGAAAACAAATGAACGTAACGAGATGAAACATGCTCTGTCATCCAGAGTAAATATCTTCACAGCGGCTTTTTTCGTTCTGCGGTATTCTGGAACTTGTTCTTTGCTCTGAATGTTATGCTTAGCGTGAAAAAATGGAGCAGCTTGAAATAAAACGCCCAAAAGGACAAAAAAATGCCGCCATCGTCAGGAAGACGTTGAAGTAACGAGCGTTAGGTGTTCGGTAGCGCCATCTATCGTCCATGTGATGTACTGTCACGTGATTAGGCTATCTTTCCATACCTTACTGCGAGAGGGCGCCTACCGCCTGGAGGTCGGATATTTTTGGCCAATTTGGGCCGAAAAAGTTTTCGACTATTTGGAGGGCTATTTTTCCTTTCCTGAAGGCGGTAGGTACCCGATCGTAATCAGGTGCAAAGTGCTAACGACATCATGTTAAGGCTAACCGCACGTAAATATTAACCTTTTTAGACAATATTGACGTCTTAAATGTCCTACTATCGAGCCTGTTACGAATATTCATTAGTTAGGTCATGTCGTTATCGGTTAGTTAATTATAAGCGATTAAATATTGGGTGTTTTTTTTAGAAGGTCCAAAATTTTTAAAAAAAGGTAAATTGCTTTAGATTTATTTTAGCACTGGGGCTATACTGGAGGCTACAGCGGGCGCCAGGCAAGAGGAAAACTGCTTTAATTAGTTCGCTGATTAACAAAATATGTTAATTAACTTTTCTAATTTTTGTTTTAGGGGATATGTTGTATTCGCAGAATTGGAGATCGTCCTCTAAACAGTCCAACCGAGAAAAAGCAATTTTTGATTAAAAATTTTTCACGCACGTTACGAGGCGCGAAAAATTCACCCTGGTAGGCATCTTCAGACCGTAACGCAGCGGCGGGAGCGCCTCTGACGTAGTTCACTCCGCCCTGCGCTTTGCGTCACGCGTCACGGACTGGCGGCCTGCGCTATCGCTGCTTATCTCGCTTCGCTCCGCGGCCTCAGGGAATGCCGCGCTGGAACAAAAACGCATTGACACAAAGTGCAGGGCGGAGCGTGCTACGTCCCAGGCGCTCACAGACGCTGTGTTACAGTGTGAAGCTGCCTACCGGTGTGACTTTTTCTCGCTTCGTTACGCGCGCAAAAAATTTTTTCATGAAAATCTTTTTTCTTGGCTGGACTGTTTGGAAGACGATCTCCAATTCTGCTAATACAACATATCACCTAAAATAAAAATTATAAAAGTTAATTAACGTATTCAGTAAATCAGCGAACTAATTAAAGTAGTTTTCCTCTTACCTGGTGTCCGCCGTAGCCCACAGTATAGCCCCAGGGCTAAAATAAATCTAAAGGAATTTACCTTTCTTTAAAAATTTTGGACCTTCTAAAAAGAAACACCCGGTATAAGCATAACCACAACTATATATTAACTTCATTAATTAATTTTGGTGTCTAACCTGTTCTACTCGTATAGAGGATTCCAAATAGCTAATTGGTTTTATGATGCCTCATTAATTACTGAGTTACAAACGATTAAACATAGGCATGTGACTAGTTAATTATGACGTTACAAAATCAGTGACGTCACCAGTAACCAATTTGGTATAATAATGACACCCCCAATCAATCCCCATTTAAGTTGCTATAACTATTTACTATGGGGGCCGCCATCTTGAATTTCTCAGACTTTCACGCCGAAGGAAGGTGGTAGCAGACCTCAAGAAATCGAGAAAAGTGATGATTAGGAGCTAACGCTAATTAAATTAAGCGTTCTCTGTTTCTGGGTAGCTTTTTAGACTCGTTCGGTCAAAGATAAACATACAGTGATTAATCTAACTTGTACGAATTAATTTCGTGACATTCCCTGTGTACTTCACCTTTTTCTTCCTGCAGTCTTCTCGATGTCGGAGGAGGACGATAACCGGTTACAAACAGGCAGACGCAACCCACGAGCTAAACGTGAGCACGTAAGTATTGCGATAGTGAAGCTTATAAACATTTTTGTTTAACTTAAAAACATACACAGAGAGAGAGAGAGATACTTTTTACTGAAATATAGAGAATTTAGCCGGCGTTTAAAAATCGCTGGCATGCTACTCTGCGTAGTGAGGGGAATTTGGGAGATAAAGACAGAAGGAGAGCAGTGTGGAAAAGGTAAAAAAAATTGAAGATAAAATGCGGCCATGAAATGGGTACTAAGGTTGCAATGGCGAGTATTGACGTAACCTATCGAATGATGGAGTGCATAGTCCGACAAATGGGCTGACGAAGTACACTGCATGAAGAATGCATGAAGGTAACGTGCAAGTGAATTTAAATCTTATCGAGATGTCCAATGTCTTTTAAATATGTAAATAGAAAGTTCATTGCAAGTCTCTGTTGCCTAAGGCAGGCTAAGGGACCTAAAACTTTGTCCATTGTTAGGGGCACTGGGCAGAGCTTATGCATGCAATGTTCATAGTACGCACGCTCGTTAGCATACGCAGGGCACTCAAGCAGGATATGTTCCACAGTTTCTATCGAGGCACAGTTGTCACAATGCGGACTGTTCATTTGTCCAAAACGGTATCGCAAACCATTTGTATATGCAGGATTCAGACGAAGTCGATGATAAAGTGTTTCCAGATGTCGGAGTAAGCTTAAGAGACCACATCTCAAGGGAAGGGAAGCGTAGCGGGGGGCGGCAGAAAGTTAGATGGGCGGATAAGATCAAGAAGCTTGCGGGGATACGGTGGGCGCAACTGGCACAGGACAGGGTTAATTGGATAGAGAGGGCTAACTGGGAGAGGCCTTTGTCCTGCAGTAAGTGTTGTCAGGATGATGATGAAATGATTTCCGAAATCGCTTTGCTTAATTCAGACAGCCAAGTTGCCGATCAAAGCAATGGCTTGAGGAGAAACTAAGACAGCTGCTCTACTAAGAAAGCGGAGCCATCATGTGGAGACCTAATTTTTTATGTTATTCCGCCCAGAAGATTGTAACTGCGTTGACTAAGTGATTATTTGAATTAGGATATTCCCTTAATGAAAGAAAAATAAAATAACATACATCACCGGTACACATGCGTGGTAAAAACCTACAGAAAATAAACTCAAAACACTGCCGCTGGTAGAAATGTTTTTATCGAAGTGATATTACGTCGCTTCGCTGATACGACCCACCTTACGTATAGGTTAACGTGGGAAGCCTGGTTACGTGCTTATTTTTTGGCTTCCTTTATTTTTATTTCCTTTTCTATTGCCTTCTACCTTAAGCACCTGCCAAGCAAGACTAATGAGGCCTCGAAGGATGTCCCCGCAAACTCAACAATCAAGGCCGCAGTAACCACGGAAGCAGGCAACGATGGTGCCACGACTGAAGCAAGAACCGGTGGTGCAGCCACCGATGAAGCGACCAATGCTGACACGTAGAATACTAGAACACCGCCGGACACAGCTCGACGGCTTTTAGTGAAAACGCCAACATTGAAGCTGATTGAGTGATTTTAAAAAATTTCAGAGGATATGAGCGGACACGTAGCTATTACCTACATTGTAGAAAACCACCCTTTAAGAAAATGTGAAAAGAGCACTTCTGGCATACGGAACACAGTCAATAAAGTAAATGCCGAATCATGATGTAAAGATTTGATGTTTTATTTTTGTAAGTGGAATTTTTCTTCATATACTTCAATTGAAAAATCCCTGTTTTACGTTACGGTGTCATCCTAGCCGTGAGCTATTCCTTAGTCGTCGCAGTCTGCATTCACACTGAAAAGGTTTATTCTTTAAATTAGAGCAGTGTTTGGTCAAAATATGGAAGGTATTTGAAATGGGAAAGGAATTCGCAGTACCCCGTGGCAGAAGCAATTGGACATGGTAATTGTTACAGCATTTTAAATTTTTATTTCAACGCCGTGACATATACTTTTGTGCACCCTATTGAGCTGGATTTAACACCAATCGGACACTATATCGCTCATAAAGATCATCATCAATCTCATTGTCAGCCTGAATACGTCCCCTGTAGGAAAATGTGTCTCCCATATCTCTTCAATTAACCCAGCCTCCCGCCATCCACCCACCTATTCCACCTACCTTACATTCTGCCGCCCCCTGCCACGCTTCTCTTCTTTTGGAATCGAGTCCGATATTCTTAAGAGCGTTCGGGTACCTTGCCACCACATTACATGGCCTACCCACATCCATTTCGTCCTCTTGATTTCGGCTAAGAAATCATAGACCCACACTTGTTCCCTTACGCACTCCTTCCATTTTCTGCCAAGGCTACATCTATTACTTGCCATACCATATCTCACACCCTTTATTCTCAACTTCAAGTTCAACCCTTTTCGTTTTCCTCTACGGTTCTTGCACATAAGTTAGTGCCGGTAAGACAGCCATTATATACCTTTCCCTTGATGGATATTGGCAAACGGTGATTTGTGATCAGAAAGAACCTGCCAACCACATTATTCTTCTAATAGTTATTTTGCTTTCATGATTCGGAGCTGCGGTCACTACCTGCCAAATCAACCTCGCTATTAATTGCTAACTGCTGTTTATATCTGAGGCTAACAATACTTTGGTCTTCTGCATGCTAATTTTTACACCCCCTGCTGCCTTCCCTGTCTATTTCACTGATCAATCTTGGCGGTTCATCTGAGTGACTTAGCAAGCCAGTGTAATCACCGAATCGCAGATTACCATGGTGTTCTCCATTAATTCTTGAGCTGATCTGCTTCGAATCCAGGCCTCTTGATTCCCCATGTAAAAAGCCGTAAGGAGCTTTGGCGAGAACGTCTCTCCCTGCCTGACACCTTTGCTCATTGGAATTATTGATGACTTATTCAAGGGCAATGGTAGCTGTGAAGCCGTTCAAGATGTCTCCCAATATGTTATACATAAGGCTCTTCTACACAATGATTCCGCAACACCTGCACGACTGCTAAGGTTTAGACTCGGCTCAATCAAATGAGTTTTCGTAATCTATGAAGGCTGCATAGGGCTTGGTTATATTAAGTCCATTTCTAGATCACCTGATTTATATTGTTAATATCGACTATTGTCCAGTATCAGGTAAGAAATCCTTTCTGGTCATTTGTTTGATTGAAGTCAAAGGTTGTCCTGACTATATTAGCGATAGCCTTATCGGGAACGGACAGTAGTTGATTGGTCAGTAATTTAAAAGCGATTCACGGATCCTGCCTTATCGATTACTACAATGATAGTGGTCCTCCAAGCTTTTGGTACCCTCGAGGTAACACAGAACGGCGTATACGCGGTGGTTAGTTTCTTCAGCACAATCTCCCCTCGGTCCTTCACCACATCTGCTGTTACCTGATCCACACCAGCTGCTCTCCCCCTTTCCATTGCGCTTAAGGCTTTTTTGACTTCCTCTTACATTACTAGCAATGTCGCATACCTGTCTGACCCTGTTCATCTCATTTACTTCGGGATTACATTGGCCATTATGTAGATTCGTATAGAACTCTTCACCCATTTTAGATATCTTATTCATATTGCTACGGACATCGCACTCTTTGTCTCTTAAAGCATGCAGCTGATATTTGCTTGCGCCTAGTTTCTCATTCGCTCTTTTAAGCTTCCTCCGTATACAAGAGCACTCTTCATTGTATCCATGTTAAATTTCCAAATGTCAGTTCATTATCATCATCAACCTGACTACGCACACTGCAGGGCAAAAGCCTCTCCCATGTCTCTCCAATTAGCCCTTTCCTTTGCCAGTTGCGGCCACCTCTCCCAACAAACTCCTTAATCTCATCCGCCCACCTAACTTTCCGCCACCCTCTGCTACGCTTCCCTTTGCTTGAAATCCAGTCCGATATTTTTAAGAACGTGCGGTTATCTTGCCACCACATTACATACCCTGCCCAGACCCATTCCTTCACCTTGATTTCGGCTGAAATATCATGAACCCACGTTTGTTCCCTCACCCACTCCTCCCGCTTCCGATCTCTTAACGTTACACCCATCATTTTCTTTCCATACCTCGCTTCATTGTCCTTAGCTTAAGCTGAACCCTTCTCGTTGGCATCCACGTTTCTGCCCCATAGAAGGTGTACCGGTAAGATACTGCTCTACTTTCCTCTTGGGGGATATTGGTAAACTGCCATTCATGATCTGAGAGAACTGACCATATGCACTCCACCCCATGTTTATCCATCTAGTGATTTCCCTCTCATGATCCGGATTAGTGGTCACTAGCTGCCCTAAATAGACATATTCTCTTACTACTTCCAGCGCTTCGTTACCACTTGTTAACTACTTTTCTCTTGGTAGACTATTCAACATTATTTTGGTTTTCTGGATGCTAATTTTTAGACCCAATGTCTACTCTGCTGTCTAACTCATTTACCATGCTTTACAGTTCATATCCTGAGTGACTTAGCAAGTCAATGTCATCACCGAATCGAAGAGTACTTAGGTATTCTTCATTAAAGGGTCAGTCTACTGAATTTTATCGACCATATTTTCTTTGCGGCAACCGATAGCTCTTTACTCAAATTACCGTTTAGCCAGGTGTGGTGCCAAGAAGTGCAGTAGAACATTTTAAAATAGAATTTATTAATGTGGGAACACATCTGTACGAGATGGTAGTCTCATCTGGCAACCATCTGGATTTCCGCCGCGCGGCGACAAACATGGCGGCGCCCGTCGAAGCCGGACCTCTCGCTTCGGACTGAATTCTCGTTGTTGCTGCCTTTTTCAGTGCGTTCACTGGCCATAAATGGGGCGCCTGTCTTTCGCTTCGTCTCATCTCGCCTATAAGAAAACATATAAGAGATAAATTTGCTTTATTTTGATAATTAGAGTGACGATTCTGCCGCTCCTAGGCTTAAGTGGAGAGTCGGTTTGTTTACAGCATTGGTTCCCGTCCTGACGACCAGATGGCGCCACTATAGGCTGAGTTTATTTTTGCGTCTCTGCTAGCATACGCTGAACTAAAAGTGGGAATGTGTCTGCGTTTTGCGTACGTGTAACTGTAAATATTCATGTGATTTACAGAAAAAGCGAGCGGTGCGTCTTCTACAGTTTACTAGAACAAAACGTGCGTTTTCTCTGACATTGGGGCATACAAATGGTACGTAGTATATTCACTTATGCTTCTACAAAAAAAGACTACCACTTTCTTGAACAAAATGAACGTTTGGGGTCGCCACCATGCTTTTTTACGCGACTTTTAACGCCAAAATAAAAAATAAATTCCTGCCTAAACCGGGCGCAGACCCTTCGTTATTGATGTTATAGGGTGCCAACTACCAGAATATGCCATTATTTATACACTCATCTCGGTGAGTAGGCTGACCTTTAACTCTTATCGCCAACTGTTCCCAATTCAGGCCTCGGAATACCTCCTGTAAACACGCGGTGAATAGCATTGGCGAGATCGTGTCTCCCTGCCGGACACCTTTCCGTATTTGAATTTTATTGCTGACTTTATGAAGAACTATCGTAGCTTTGCAATTGTTATAAATATCTTCCAATATTTTCACATAACACTCTTCTACACCCTTATTCCGCAATGTCTGCATGATAGCTGAGGTTTCCACAGTGTTGAATGCATTCTCGTATTCAATGAAGGCTATATATAGGGGTCGGTTATAATCTGCGCATTTTTCGATCAGCTGATTGATAGTGTGAATATGGTCTATCGTCGAGTATCATTTACAAAAGCCTGCCTGATTATTTGGTTGATTGAAGGGTAAGGTTGTGCTGACTTTATTAGTGATTACGTTAGTAAATACTTCGTAAGCAACCGACAGTAAGCTGATCGGTCTGTAATTTTTTAAGTCTTTGACGTCTCTTCCTTATGAATTAGGATAATGTTAGCATTCTTCGAAGCTTCTGGTATGCTCGAGGTCATTAGGCATTGCGTATACAGGGTGTGTAGTTTTTCTAGCACAATCTCCCCTCTGTCCTTCAACAAATCCACACCAGCTGTTTCCACATTTTCGTTGCTCCCAAGACTTTTGTTACTTCCTCCTTCATTACTGGTAAGGTGTCCAATTGCTGTGCACTTCTGTCGCTCTCATTAACGTTTTGATTGTGTTGCCTACTTTATAGATTTGTGTTGAACTCTTCGGCAACTGGGACCATCTTATCCATATTGCTAATCATATTGCCCTCTTTGTCTCTTAACGCATAAATCTCGCTTTTACCTACGCCTAGTTTCCTCTTCATCGCTTTTAGGCTACCTCCGTTCTTTACAGCATGCTCGATTTTCTGCATTTAAACTTCCTGATGTCGGCTACCTTGCGCTTATTTATTAATTTCAATATAGCTTTTCTAGCTCTATTCTGTTTGTGCAGTTCGATGTGCTCATGCCTTGGCGTTTCTTCGATCTTTCGTCACCTGTGATAGCTTGCTGGTATCTTGTGGAACCATCTTACCGCCTACTTCTACGGCGCGTTCTGTAATGACAGCTGCGAGATTATCCTTCATTGTTTCAACATTACGGCCGTATTCCTCAGTTAAAGTGAAATATCTGTTCTGCATCGAAATTGCATATAACTCTACGTTCTCTCTCACCGCTAATTCGTTAATGCGCTTCTGTTTCTCTAGCTTCCTCCGTTCTCTCTTCAAATTGAAGCTAAGAAAAGAGCTCACCATTGTGTGATCACTACAACGGATCTTTCCGAGGACCTCCTCATCCTCTACGATTCCAGAGCGAGCGCATAACACGAAGTCTATTTCATTTTTAGTCTCACCATTGCGGCTTTTTCTCAATCAGATTTTTCGTCTCTTGAGAGAGCTTGCACGTATCCTTTCGAACCATCCAACCGCATACCTCTGCTGCGTACTCCGTAATGATATCTGTGAGATTACCGTTAATAGCATCAATATTACTATCGTAGGCTTCAGTTATAGCCAAATGTGTGTTCTGAGGCGATATTCTAAATTATTCTACTTTCCCTCTTATCGGTCACTCATTAATGAATAACTGCTTCATTATTTCAAGCGTTTCACCTTCACGTCTTTTCTACGTATTTCTATATAATACTGTCATGTGCTCACTACAACGAACTTTTCCGACGATCTCCACATCCTCCACGATGCGAGGTTGAGGGCATAATGTGACTTTCTATTTCAATTTTAGTCTGACCATTTTGGCTTCTCCACGTCGACTTCCTGTTCTCTCGTTTGCCGAAGAGGGTATTCATCGGCTTTAAGTTATTTTTTTCGTTACCTACACTAATAACTCCCCCCCCCCCCCCCCCGCGATTTCTAGCGCCTATGCCATAATAGCCAACCGCCTGGTCCCCGGCGTACTTCTTTCGTGCCTTCGCATTGAAGCCTCCCATCAGTACTGTGTATTGTGCTTTTACTTTGCTCATTACGATTGCACGCATTCATAGAAGCTTTCGATGATTTCTTCAATATGGCTGGATGTAAGCGTGTAATCCTTTACCATCTTATGTTTTCACCTCTTATTAGGCCTAATTACCATAAACGCCACCCTCTCGTAATGGTATAGAATTCCTCTTTGTTGCCAATCATGTTCCGATATGGATCAATAGTTACGCAATTATTAATCTTAAATTATTTATTAACCTTTTTTATCTTTATTTTTTTGAGGAAGCTGATACTGCGAAACTGGTGGTGGTCGATATCGAAGGTCGAGGGCATCTCCTTTGTGTCCGAGACCGCTACCCCCACAGGCTCTAAGGGTGTCTGGGAACGCCACGCCAAAGTGCGCGAAAATGGGTTTCACAGCCTGTGTCGCAATAGAAAGTCACTGGTACGTGCCCCATATTGAAGTAGAAAAATATAGTATTTTAATTAGTTTTCATTCTAGTAGAGAAAAGACAATCCTCGTCAGTAACTATTCCGTGCAGTTTGCGTTGCTTCCTCTGGAAAGAAATTCAAGGACAGGATTAAAAAAAAACTAATACACCACTCTAATTGTTTCTAGCCTCTGCTGTAAAGTGAAAAATCTTTGCATTGGCTTGTAATTATTTTTTGTGCGAAATAATTTCTATACGCATTCAGTCTCCTATTGTGAACATTAAATAAGTCCTAATAACCTCAATGTGGTCAATTCCACATGTAGAGTTAAGGATTGCTTAGCCGCGCGAAGTAGCGTTAAAGGCTTGTTTTGTGCATTGCCCCCATAAGATCGGAATGTTTGGAAGTGTTTTTAAGCCATTTACTTTCCTAGATTTAAAGTCCGAAAAACGACAAGTATGCCACATCAACTTAACTGTCTTTTAATAAAGAGAGGCTAGCCTTATTCGGCATTCTCCACACTGCGTCCCATTCGCCATAGCTCTTAGCATTAGATTTTTATAAGTTTATTCTTTGAAGGGGGTGTTTTAAGAGCACACTTTTTTTTCTGCAAACAGGGTTCCACTAGAAGGCATCTTGGAGTAGACTGGCTGCAAGAGGGAAGGAAATGTAGGCATCTTTAAGAGCTATATCATTCTTAAAGGCATCGCGCCAGCCCAGCGATCTGAAAAAGATGGGATAGCAGTGGATACTTCTGCACTGTTACCTCGAAAGATATTGTAATGACACGCTGAAATTCACTATCAGCATTTCATGCAGAAAATAGATTTTTGCACCAGTAGAGAAAAAGAACTCCATTTATTTAAGCGCGTTCGCAATTCTGCCCTCACAGCAGTGGTGTGCTGTACGGCCGCAAATGGACGGCATGTCCTTGTCAGTGGCTCATGCGGTGCCTGACAAAAACTTCCGCTGATCCCAGGTGGTGCTTTAGGGTGCCATGATTTCGGGTGGTCCACCAGCTCGAAAGGCTGCTCCTCCACCACCAACCGTCGGCATTTCCGGAGTCGCAATTGTGAAGGTCCGGGTTCCATTCAAGGGCCAGTTCTATAAGAGAGGGCACATGGCGAGCTTATAAAACATTTCATCGCAAGCATACTAAAGATTGAAAGACTCAGCAATAAGTGAAATTTACGAGCAGAGAATTTTGCTTTTGCAATCCCCTTCAACTAGCAGCGTGCAAATTATAAACTAAAGATTAGAAAATTTATCTGCTGAGAATAGAGAACAAGTAGGGCGCAGCCATCCTTAATTGTTCGTACGATCTTATGAAGCAGTACCGTAACTATTTTTTCGAAGAGATTCGGGGGACTGCAACATGCCTAATTGTTAACATATTCATTGCATTTTGATCTTCAGCAAGCAAGCATATGTGAAAAAAAAAATAAAATAGTCCAAACAGCATGTTCTTGCGACATGTGAAAGCATCAATTAAGAGTGCAGAAAGTATTCATGGAGATTTGCATCCAAACATCTTAAACAAAGCGCTTTCGAATGGATCTATGGTCTAACGGCATAAAAAATCAACGTCAAGATATTTAACTCTGAACGAGCTCATCAAGCAAAGGGTGATCGTGTTTTGTGTGCTAGATACTCACTCCTCCAAAAATCCTTCCTACAAGAGCCAGGCGACGCCTTCCATATCTAGATACTTCTTCACTGCTGGCACTTCCACTCTCTCTGGGAGCCCACCGAGGTCTTCCATATCTTGTTCTTTCTTCACTGCTGGCACTTCCACTCTCTCTGGGAGCCCACCGAGGTCTTCCAAATCGAGGTCTTTCTTCTTCACTGCTATCTTCACCGCTTTCGAAACCACGGGGGGAGAGCCTTCCAACCCCAGGTGCTCTTTCTTCGCTGCTTGCTGCACCTCTTTGGACACCGGGCGCTGGGCGCCTTCTGATTACAAGCCCGCCGTCTTCGTTACCTTGGTTGCCTTGGTTGCCTTGGTTGCCTTGGTTGCCTTGGTTGCCTTGGTTGCCTTGATTGCCTCGGTTACCTCGACGCCAAGGAGATGGTGGTCGTCGGAATCCACGTTGTCGCTGCTGGTCACTATCTCCATTATTCGAAAAAGGAGGCGGAAGCGGCCCTCCAGACCCTTGTTGTCCCTCTCGGCCACTTTCAGCGTTAATGCGAAAACCCAGCGGTTCTGGTCCACCAAATCCACTCTCTCCTCCTTGGTTGCCTTCACTGTCAGCTGGTGGTGGCATGCTTGGTCTTAGTCGCCTTCCTTGATTTTGGTCCCCATTGCTGGGAAAAGGAGATGGAAGGGGTGGTCTTTCAGATCCCATATGCCACCCCGGCCCACTCCGTGTGCCATTCGGAAACGAAGGCGGCAGTGGTTGCTGGAATCCGGGTTGACCGCCTTGACCACGGCCTCCACCAAACCCGAAACCAGGCGGTTGTCCTGCTCCTTGACTGCCGTCACCATTGTTTCCAATACCGCTCATATCCCCTGGTGGTTGGTCAGGCCTCTCCTGTGCGCTGATATAAATCCTGCCATTGTCAAGACTCGGCATGCCTGCGTAGTGAGGTATTTTTTGCGGTATTAGCGACTGCTAGTATATTGTTACAGGTTATATTCTCACTTGTTTTCCTAAATTTAGTAAATTCTTCGTTGCTCCAGCCTTCTCCATGGAAATTATCTCCGTTCGGCTTAAAAAGCTGCTAGTCTTTAAGATACTACTCATTTTTCTGCTTTTGTTCAGTTTCTGCTTTTCTTCAGTGCTTCAATGAGTGACTGTGCCATTTCGCTGCTGATGTCGTTCAGAAGATTTTTGCCCATGCAATCAAATTTATAACAAGTCGAAGTGCAATCGCCCTGCCCTCTATACTTTGGAAAGCCCGTGCAATTAAGTTCGCGTTAAAGAGCACATGCTGTCAGAATTTTGGGCAGTGCTCCACAGTAAGGCGACTCCTTTTCTATCCGATTCCTCTCGTCCCCCTTTATTATTTTCCTCATGGCGTGGTTCTTGTGTTACTGTCAGTAGTCAGTGTAGAAAATTTCGCTTTTAAATTGCCCAAAACTCTGCACCCCCCTAGATTTCAAAAGAACGATTGTTGAAGCCCTCTAAATCATTCCTGCTGCTCTACCAAACCACATTGGTGCAGCAGGACAAATCTCTATTTAAAGGATGTTTCCCACCAAATAATCATTTTTTTTACATTTTAGGAAATCAAGACCATTTAAATTTCTCTATCTTAACATCAGCCACTTCTGCGCATTCCTAATAAAACGAGGGAAAGCTTTATTCTCATTTTCCTGCTCTAATTCCTCTTACATCTTCACTTCAATATGGCGTAAACCCGCGCGGGAACTTCTACAAATATGTGTCCTCAAATGGCTTTTGCTCAGGCTTGTGAAGATGGCGAAATTTCTCACTGCTAAGACCAGGAGTGTACATTTTCAAGAAAACGACTGTGCAGTTTAGGGAATTATTTATGATACCTAAAGGCATTCGATTTAAGAGACACATTATTGCGGACTCACCGACAGCGACGGCAACCACTGCCAATAGCGCGAAAACAGCGAATATCTTCATGATGCGTCAGTGCTGGGACCTAAAAAGAAAGAGCGCGCCAGGGAGAAATATTAATTTATTATGTAATACGTGTTTGTTCTGAGGTTTTCGACAGACGGTTCCGGTTCAGCACATGAGTATGTGATGGCGAGATAATGCTGCACTAGCATAACGCTTAAAAAAAAGTTTACCTTCGCAAGGAAATTCTCAGAGGTACTTCATCTGCTGTTTATTCGCTACTAATGAGGTAGTCAACCTAAAGATATCTATCTAACATAGAAGAATATAACTAAGCAAATTTAGGGCTGCCATATTTGTTACTCGGAATTCAAGCTGCTCCGCAGCCATCACTGCACGCAGCAGCCACCAGGACATCCCGGAACTCAACGCCAGTGTTCTGAACTAAAAACAGTAAGCCTAAAAATGATAAAATTGGCCGCACTGAAGGGCTGTTGCCGATTATTATTCAGCAGCTAGCCTTTTAGAGAGTAGTGCTAACACTTTTACCGATGAACTAATCTCTGCAACAAAGGTAAATACCAAAGGATTAAATCCTCATCTTTTGCCCTTAATACTTGCAACCAGGAAACTCTAGTCAGAAACGGCGACATTACTTAGTGCTTTTTACAGAAAGATCTGGTTCAGATTCCAGGAGAATATTCGAGGCATGAGTTTTCTTTGAGGAAATTCGCCTTTTTTCTAACCTTTAGAAATAAAAGCCCACGTTAAAAAATTTTACTTATTCGGGACTAACAAACCATAAACATGTGCTGTACCAGTGTTCACGTATTTGGATACTGTACAACTATCGGTGACCTCCACCCTATAGCAACATATCTGCAAGAACGTCCATGCGCCATGCTAGCCTTCCCAATAATATCTTTAAGAGCAGGTAATAAAAACGAGAGCTCCTAAACGCTTAAAACATGCAATATTTAGGGCATTTCAAAAACCTGGTTACAGAAAATAAATGTTCCTGCTTTGGTCTCTAAGTAGCTAATGCATTCAATATTGAATAAAATAAACTACGCCAGCTAACATCGCATTCTAAACTCTGCAATCCCTCGATGTTGTTAGAAGCGGTTCAGAGTTACGTAACATGATCCACTTACCGTCCAGTGTCAAGTTCAGAAGGAAGATCTTGGTCAGATAGCAGAGCCAAAACATGTTAGAACTGAATTCTGACCTACTGCTGGAAGGGCGAACTTATATACGAAAAACCTCGAGGTTGCGAGAACTGCATAAGCTGAAAAAAGTTTCAAGAGAAGGATGGAAAACTTTCGGGCATTGAGCTGCCAATAATACCCCCCCCCCCCCCCCCCCGCTCTTATTTGTTGACGGCTGCGGAAGCCGAAGCGCAAAGGTGTTTGTTGTGTGACACAAGTCAGCTCGTCACAACATGTTCTGTGACTTGTGGCTGTTTACAGCAAGCGAGCAAGGCTCTCCACCAGGGTAACATTATTTCATTTTTTTGCAACCTTTGCCGCCTTCTATTGTTGTGAAACATACAAACAATAACCATGTTATTCCCTTTGGCAGGTTCAACATAAAAGGACACTAGAATGCTTAGAGAACATTTTATGATTGCTTACTTAAGAATGGTACATCGCGATATCGATTAACTTGCTAGAAGTTAACGCAGTACACGCATAACGACTGAGACTATAATTAAAAATTTGGCTCCGGCCTCTTCGGAAGATCGAAAATAAAGTCCTGCCTACCTTCCTGCGTTCTTTTTCAACACTTCGAGTCATGTCCGCACATCGATTAGTAAAATAAATGTGCTCCTTGGTCAAATATTTAGGGTAATCCTGCGAGGTGAAGATAATTACAAATATGCTGATTTTTTAAGCACATTGCTCTTTCTTTTGCGCTTGAGCGTTCTCCGGCCGATTTCTGTGCAAGTTGCTAAAAACACTAAAATGTGAAATTTGTCTGATTGAAATGCCTTATGACCTACAGACAACCTGCTCTTAAGCGCCGTAAAGCACCTCAGCGGAGAAGCAAGGAGAGCTTTGAGTGCTTAGTGCTATTGCACACCAACTGCCTGTGCTGTAGGCGTCGAAACGCTGCCGCCCCGGTCAATGGAGGCGGAATTCAAAAGGAGCCCGTGACGATGTTAGTGCAAGTTAAAGAGCCCCACGTGGTCGAAATTATTCCATAGAATTGAACTACGGCACCCGTTTTTCTCTTTCTTCTTTCACTTCCAACATCCTCCCTTCCTTTACAGCGTGGTTCAGGTGCCCACCGAGATATATTAGACCGACACTGCGCCATTTTCTTTCCACAGAAAACCAATTTACCACTTCACCATTGCAATGCTTAAGTGAGAGGTTTTAAAAAAAATGATCTTGTTCCGTACTTCTCTTCATTTCTTTATCTTTATCTGCTCTCATCATCGCGCAGAAAATTCGCTGCCTCCTTCGATGAGGTTGAGGCTACAGATGGCATGCTGACATATTGATCAGAATTCCAAATGGCCCAGGCTTCCAATTTCTTTCGAGTAAGCTTGTCAATGTCATCTTGTCATCTCCACATTATGAAGGTACTGTTTCAAAGTCTCAATGAAAATTCTGTTGTCAGTGCAGTGTCGCCCTTGGTCTATGTGTTCCTTCGTTGCAGTTGTCCTCACATTGTTTTTCCTATTATTTCATCTATGTAGGTTCTGCATGTCCGATCACTCCTCCGTATTGCTGCAGGCAGAAAACAGATATGGACAAGAACGAGATTTAGGCAGCGCAATATATATAGTAGACGTTTCGCTGTTTTACTCCGCAGTCCAGACGAATCGACTTTATCGGCAGCTGTACCTTCATGCCCAAAATTAATCAAGTAAGGCAGTGGTACACAATCCGAAGAAAAGCAGCAGCAGCTGAAAATTGGAGTCATGTAAGGAACGATCGAAGTACCCTAGCCCATTCATAACCTGGCTGGCCCGTTCTATTATCTTTCCTAAAGATGCTGTTGGGATCCTACACCGCATTCTTAGTTTATTCCTGCTATTGACAAAAAGCCACAGTGCTAAATTTTCCGTTCAATAACAAACCAAGAGAAATTTTTACGCATGACTTCATATACTACACTGGCGGTCACGCCGTAGTTCAACGGCGCAGTTCGTTGTGGAATTTCAAAGGAAACAAACCCTCTGTTCTTGGAATAGGCACCTGCGCATGTTTTTTTTTTCGAAGTTCACAGCTGCACGACTGCTCGGTGACAATCAGCTGCGTAGTTGGGCCTCGGTTTCCCCCGTTTCATAAACTGCCGCAGCAGGAAACGAAGAAAACCTCGACAAAACGGAAAAAGACAGGATTGTGTGTTTCCATCTTCGAACGCTGTCAGCCACATCCGGCTGAGCGCTAAGCGTCCCATATCAGGGGTGCTTTTTTACTGAAGTGTCTGAAAAGAGGAAAGGTGAAAAGCAGACCAAGGCCGAACATGAAGGCTATTTCCTCTTATTTTTTTTCTGCTTGTGCCTGTGCGTATGTGACACGAATGGTGACATGGTGGCAATCAGGGAACGTTGACAATCAGGGAAAGGGTATAGCAATGCAATTGCGAAAAAAGAAGGTCAGCAAGATTTTAGTCGCTGAGGCAATCAGTCTAAGGGGCTTCAAAAATTCCACGTAGGCTCACCAGATAACCGATTGCAGTTCACCAAAATAACAGCTGAATGAATTCGAGATTTCACTCAATCAAATGAACAGGCTGTCTTATGGAAGCGCCAGTCGACAATAGAACATACTCACACAATCAGTCAGGGAGTACAGAAACATGATGACTTTAACCAATTCCCACATATCTATCTTTCACATGTTCTACCAAGCATCAGCTTACTAAAGTGCGTTCGCCGACTCCTGTTCTCGTGAAACAGATGGTTTTCATTTTTTGGCACGGAGCCTATTTAGAGTTGTTGAACTTGTAGTAGCATAGCCTCAATAGTGATCAGCCCAGTTTTCCGGAAGCAGGCAGCACATCCACCATGGTTACTCCACTCTATCAGCCCTTTTTACTTTTTGTTCCTTTCCAGGATTGCGGTGCGGCAACACCATGATTCCCACCACAGGCGTCGTTCACGTAATGAGGATGAGTTCGTCCACGCCATCGCTGCTTATATATACCTTTAAAAAGAAAATTATAGAATAGTAGCAACTGCTCCAAAGTCAGTACCAAGGGGGAAACTTAGAAGATAGCCTGTAGGCCGTATATCGAACTGCAGACAGCGCAATGAGCTGAGAAAAGCAAGATGGTTGGGTAACGTTTAGAGGAAGAACAAGGCCAGGGTCGGTTAAGTAACGGTGTTGGGCTAGCAGAAATGGACTAGAAGGAATGGGCATCAACAGGGCACGCAGCTGCGGAAACAAATATTCGACCCTTCCTTATGGTAACGGAATGTAGTCTCAGAGACGGCAACAATGCAGGGGCAAGAGAATCAGGTTGCGGATGAGGTTAGAAAGTTTACAATGATTGGGTTGCACCATTCTCGTAGGACAAGGAATTTTTTCGGTCAGTGGTAGAGGCATTCATCTGGCAAAGGACGTGGAAATAGTTGGACTGATGGTAATGATTAACAGGATGATTATGGCGGCCTTCAGAGGTACCATCAGCTGCATATCGTGTTTGGTTCCACCTCTCGTCAACGAGACACGCGGTAGGGGCGTCTCAGCATTTTGCACGTGCTTCTGATAACAAAATTTAGGAAAGGAATTATATTTCTCGCCTACTTTAATATAAACTGAGGCTATTATAATTATAACAATTATAACTTGAGTAACGCCGTATGGTGAAGTAGTCTGCTTCTTTTGCAAAAACCTTCGCAGAAGTGTGGTACATGGGCTCAGTGGTGCCAGCCAGCGCTATGTCCCCGGCACTTTTATTTCCGCTTTGTTTTTACACAGGTCGCATTAACGAACATCGAGTATATATGCATATATGTGCGAAAGCACTATTCCCATGCGTAAACGCCGACTAAGATATTGCGATCTTTGTAGGCCTGAGGTATTGGTGGGTTTGTAGCAAGTAAAATAAATAAGCAAAAATTAATCATATAAATACCCATGACTGCGATTCGAACCCGCGGCGGCGTGAACAGATCAGCTTCACAGGCCACTGCGCGAGAGTCCTAGGCTATCGCTTTTTTATACGATATTTATTGAAATGATACGATGTGCTATGTACTAGAGCTATCTGCAAACATTACGATAAATGTGGCAAATTAGCACCCTAAGAAGAGAAGTGCTAGAAATGAGTGAATGCAGAGCACATAGCTTATACGTCATATTATGACACATCTCAGCAAACAGAACGATAAAAAAGAGCAATAAACAGCATAGAAATGAGAGGTAGTGCCATGCTGCCACTCTTCTAGTGCCACATTTCCACAAAAACTGAAGATAAGAAACATTAGAGGACAGAATGAGACTCGGTAAAACATGAAAAAAATATACTTGCAAGAATGCACGCACTACTGGGATGTAGTGTCACAGAAAAACACGAAACGGGATACTCTCTGTCCGACGTACAGGTGTACCAAACCAATGCCACCACCGCTTACAGACCGAAAAACGCTACCACGCCTCATTGATTCAAAAGATGAATACCACACAAAAGTTGCAAAATGTATGTGGAAACGCTGGCGGTAAACGGTTGTGCAGTGAATAATTTGCAGTACATAATAAATTTTAGTGCCTGGAAACACTGCATGCGGTCACGTTGCCAAAAATCGAAAGACCATGAGGCACAAAAGTCGCAGCATAACACTGGCGATTTCGCACTTCGTATTTCTAGAGTTGTTCACTTTTCTTCTAGGCAGAGGAGCTGCAAGGCAATTTGGTGACGTACGTGTTCATGTCACGTTTATGGCATGTTCATTGCCTCTTGCTTACAGTCACCTCAGTCGTTTAGTGTCTTTTCTCGAGACCTCCTTGGTTTGGTTTGGTTTATGGCGGTTTTGTGTCCCAAAGCGACTCACACCATGACGGACGCTATAGCGAAGGGCTCCGGAAATTTCGACCAGCTGGGGTTATTTAACGCGCACTGACATCGCACAGAACACGGACGTCTAGAGCTTTGCCTCCATCGAAACTCGACCGCCGCGGCCGGGTTCGCACCCGCGTCTTTTGGATCAGCAGCCGTGATCCATAATCCCTAAGCCACCGAGGCGGGTGAGATATCCTTGAAGACAGTACTTCTGATTGCAAGTGGAGAGTAGTTTATTTTGGTTTAAAGTTCTACGAATGCACACTTTCTTTCTTGGGAACCATGACATCATTACTGTCACTGTACTATTCGATGCCACTATTTCCGTATGCAGTATCCGGGAGTTTTGTACAAGCTTGAAAAGCATGTTTCCTACTGCGCAAAAAGGTTCAGAAGTCCAGTCCCCAGCATGGCCGTTTTTTGGGTCAACTCTTCCCATGCGCTCGTTTGCTGCGCAAATAAATATAGATTTAACGGCTTTGGTTGCCTTCTTTCGTAATTTGACCACATTCAGCATTTTCCTCCTGGATCAGTGTCAAAGGAAGTTCAGAGCAGCAGGACTGACTTATTTTCTTTTAATTTCATTTCATTCTAAAGTGACATCAACGTGATCGATTGGGTGCAGTTGCAACAAGCTCCCGCCGAACGCGTCTAAGAAAAACGTCCAGAAATCACAGTATGACGCAGCGTTCTGCTCGCTACCGCGACACCGGCCGCCGCTGTGACAACAAATTTTCAAGCAAGAACGTGGCGCACGAGTGGTGTTGGAGGAGGGTGGGGATGCAGAAGGTGTAGCGTCGGGCCCAGAAAGCTTTACGCAAATGGGAAACTTGATCCCCATACGCGCGGCGGGTCGAATAGAGGACGAACACTCTCAACATGCTGATTCTAGTTCGCACGCGCTACAAGATACTCAAGACCATGACCACGAATTTCTGAGAGGACAAGGCGTTCGTTGTAGCCCATGGGTAAGACAAAAAGAATCGTCGTGCCTTCGAGCAGACCGTCATCTTAAGGTCTGACTACTGTGATCACCCACCCCGCAGGTAACCTGACGATTTTTTTGCATCCCGGACACGTTCGTTCTTTAAATGATGCCCCTGGAATTGATATAAATCGTAATCTCAGTTTGCAAAAATTTCTCCGTAGCAAATTTTGATATGGCATTATACTTTTGACGCAGGCTGTTAATATTGTCGCGAATCTTTGTAATGTTTTGTAGTGTTTGTTTGTTCATGCTTCAAGGCTGCCGACACGCCGCTTTATCGCTTCGTTTGTGACGCAAGACGCGCCTAGATTTATCTAGATTGATCGCATCCAGGCGGAGCCGATTCTACTTTGCGCCAGAATGTTCTAGTAACTTCCCAAGCTTTATTTCGAATGTTCACTATCAGCTTTAAAAAGAGCACGCCTGACTGCGGCGGGCATTCTGTTCGACGACCGCCGAGCACGCTTGTTGCTTGTTGCAAATGGTCGACATATTTCATCGTCCTGCGCGGCGGTCGAGTGTCGGCTTTCTTACTGCCTTACTGACGTGCTCAGTGCTGCGTCACTGCGCATGTGCTTGACTGATCAGAGCATTGAGTTCAGCAGTTTTTCATTGTATTTTTGTTCACATTAGAAAAAAATAAACTTCTCTTTCTACGCCGCCGCCGAGTGATTCGGTTCTTTGCGGGCGCAAGTCAGCCCGAATAAAGAGTTTCGCTTCGAAGACATTCTCGCTGTGTTCCTGTTCGCCGGACTGAAATCACCACTACGCGACAATATTCACGGATGTCTTGACGGTTACAATATTTTGGACAAATTTCTTGATGTAATTACCTCCCGCGGACCACTTTCTTCATTGCAGGTAGAAAGGGAATAAAGTAAAAAAGAATAATGAACTGGAAGACCTGCGGACATCGCAGCTGACGCTGTTTCCTCGCATTGTGGCCAGCTGTTGCACGCCAATATGCATCTGAGGTGACATGCAGCCTTGTTCCATTTTCTCTTGTTATTTTTTTTAGGGTCGCTAACCCACATATCTGAATCCTATCAGCACGTGCTCTACGGTATCTGTGGAGCAGAGCGTTATGGCTTGGACTGTGGCGGCGAAAGTATGCACTGTTCAGCGTTCGACTAGGTTTAGGAAAACGCTGCATATCTAGTCTGTGTTGGTGACGGTGAAAAGCATATTAAAAAATATTCTTTTTGAGAAATAGGGATGCCGGCGGCGGCGTCATGGCATAAATACAGGTGGACGTCAAAAAACGGTAGATGTGACAGTAAAATGGCTGAATATGTCTAATAGTTCACTTGTCGCCTGTTACAGTTATTCACCTCCCCTCACTAGCAACTCCCTGCCTCAAATTTGGCCAGGGCTCGCTCAACCACAAGTCAACCTTTCCGCTAATTAGACGTAGCCTCCGACGAGCAACAGTGTCATCGTTGTTCCTGAAAGGAGAAAAAACAACTTTGCATCGAAATTCTAACAAAATAGTAGCATAAAACTCCTAGTAAGCACTCCCCTGGAAGCATTTGTAACAGTTCATCTGTGAAATAAAACCCGTCGACGCCAGCTGGAACAAGCCGAATAATTTTTTGATAGCCATGAAAGAAAATATGAACCTTTGAGATAATGCATGACATAAGTAGTTATTCCGCAACCTCAACATATGTCACTAAGAAATGTGTACCACAATTTGTAAGCGTAACAAATCTTGAGCATATAAGGTGAGGTCTGAGCGTCTGCTCTCTAAAGCATATTTTAAGGCGAAAACCTTTAATGCCTCATTGTTGCCGAAAGAAGGTTGCCAGCAGAGCTGTCACGCTTATTCTAGTCCGACCAGAAAAGAAATATTTGTTCATAATGGGGTTGGAACCATCATCCTTCCGTTCCGGAGCCGCGCGTGCTAATCTCTACAATACTTCCTGCCAACGCATATGTAGGTCTCCTTGTCTAGGATGCTGGAGAGTGTTTGCAGAAAGGCGTCGAATCAGACAGATGCCTCCCAAACGCCCTGCAGTGTCTCCAGCATTTAAGATTCACAAATAACTTTGTACTTAATTAGCATCTTAACCACGCATAAGTGACACAAGCAGCAAAACCGCGCTAAAGGCTTTCGCTTCACCGCACTTTAGGTCATCAAAGTTCCCCTCTGAATTTTTTTTGTTCTGTTAACTTGGCAAATGTTATGTGGAATCACACTTCAAATCTTGAATTTCTTACCGTTTTTGATTAATGAAAAAAAAAGATTGCCTTATCATCTTTTTTCCTGTCCTTTAGTTCAACATGCGTTTCTTTGCAAAGCCTTCCACTCACTGTACGAACAGATAGAAAAGTTAAAAGGTACGAAACACCATTGCGTCGCTACTCCTGCCAACTCTGCTGGCTTGGCGCCAGACCGTCAAGCTATGCCGGTGGCGGCATGACTTGGAGCAGCTAAATGTAGACCAACGCGTGCGACGTAAGCAAGATGTGGCGGCGCTACTGTCGCCGGCTGGAGTGACTGTTGAAAAGCTTGGGACCGAAAAGTAAAGTTAGAGCCCAGAGGAACACATTGAAGCAAAAATTTTCAAAGCTCTTTTCTGATCTCACAGTGCACCTATGGTGTCATTACGTGAAGAGCAAGCAAATTAACCCTAGACGCGGTTCTAGGGTTATGTATTTTCAGGACGTTGCATTAGGCGCGCGTGAGAATAATTCCTGTTTGTGTGGAGGGGAGGGGGTGGTACGGAATTGAAGCGTTGCCCAAGGAAATTATGGGAAGAAAATTTTCACAAAAATAACACTTTCCTCGTTCCACATAGTACGCATGAAGGGCGCTGTTAACAGTTGGCGATCGCTTTGAAGAAGAATACGACAAAGTATGCCGTCATTTTGCAGCAATCTTTGTAAAACACCGTGACGGTTGTATTTTGAAGCCCGACATAATTTAAAAGGCATTCAGTCCGCTGGGAGCTTCTTGAATCGCAGAAGCTTCTCGTGTGGTCAGATATCTTGCCGCGTGCGCTGCATTTGCTCACTGATACATTAGTTGAAACTAGATAGCCTAGGCAGCATTTCCTGAAACCGCAATGCTAAAGTGCGCTGGCAAGCGTACGAGAGAGAACCACGCACTGCAGCAAACGGTGCAAGCCCACTGCGGCCGCTGCGTCCTACAGTGTCACTTATGTGTGTAAGTACGGCATTAGTCGTAAGCTGCTGTGCGCAGTTCACTTATCGCGCTCTTTGAGGACTCTCTGCAATGTAAACTTATCTCGGGTGTCCAGTTTGAACGCCCGTACTTGCGAGGAAACGAAGCACACACGATAGCATCGCAGCATGCCCGAGTACGCGAGAAGATGACGCAATTCGGAGAAGCACCCAGGGGATAGAGCCCCTTTTTCTCTATGTCCGCCTTCACAACATACATTTATCCTGCCATTTTACAAATATTGCTTCGAAATGACGTAGCACACATTCTCACAATCTTTTTCAAAGCATTAGCCAACTATTAACAAGCGGCGCACTCATAAGTACTCTGTGAAATTAGAAATATCTTTCGTAATCTTGCTTACTTGTGTTTCTATGGGCCGCAGTCCTGTCCCGTACCCTCAGCGCTGAGAGTCATTCCCATGCGTAGATATTTTAAATGTACATCGCTTTCTGAATGACCTTTAATTCTTTCACAAACTGCTCTAGGATGAATTTGGTTGTTCTTTACTGAGGCACGACATCATACATGCACTACGTAATCGGAAAACTGCTTTGAAATCTTTTGCTTCCATGTGTTCCTGCGGGTGCTATGATTACTGCCCCTATGCATATCCGCCCTCCGCGTATCTCCCACTTTGTAAACACGTTGTTTTTCTATATGATCGCAGTTAAGATAGCGCACCTGCTCTGCTTACCAGAGCATGACACGTACAGGAAGTTTGACACACATTCGTTTCGCAGAGCTCGGCTGAAAATTTTTCTGATGACATTCGTTTATTTCCGGCCAACCTTCAGCGGAAGCCTTCAGTACACTCGTTACCAAAGCGATGACTCACGAATTTACCATGTTCGTATGGCTTTTGTAAATGGGCTACAGAGCTAGGTGTGTAGTCGTTGTCGGCACGTGACATCCGTTATTGCAGATAGCGATGTCAACAACGGACTTGAAGATGTGTTTCCGTTGGAAACGACTATTCTGCGCCACCACACCACCTGTACACTCGTAAGCGGAACAGACTCAAAATTTCTGTACTTAAACGCTTCGCCAATATCAGCTACCGCCAGATCGATTGCAAAGAAAGAAGATCCAGAGCTAAAAATGAAAGCATTACTTGTCCTTGTGCTGCTATCCGCCATTGCGTTCGTTGCTGGTGAGTATTTTGATCTCTTCAGTGATTGCATTTGTGTTTGAGGCTTGAACGCGCCATCTTTCCAACGTGTGCGAGTTTACTTCTGAACGCGCCATCTTTCCAACGTGTGCGAGTTTACTTCACCTTCAGAGTTTCCGTCAGGGCGCTTTCCCGAACTGCATTCTTGCATTCGTCACATGTTTCAGTGAAGATTCATTTAAATACCAATTTCCGAACAAAAACACTGAAACTACGTAACACTGCAGATATCCTGATACTTGTTATATGGGCCGCCGCGGTGGCTCAGTGGCTATGGTGCTCGGCTGCTGACCCGAAAGACGCGGGTTCGATCCCGGCCGCGGCGGTTGAATTTCTTCGGAGGAGAAATTCTAGAGGCCCGTGTACTGTGCGATGTCAGTGCACGTTAAACAACCCCAGGTGGTCGAAATTTCCGGAGCCCTCCACTACGGCGTCTCTCACAGCCTTAGTCGCTTTGGGACGTTAAACTCCGTAAACAAACCAAACCAACTTGTTATATGGAATGAGAAAGTACAACACAAGGAACGTTCATATCGAATGGGTAGGTTGGTAGAGAATGAAATATTTTATGCACGAAATATTTTTAGTGTGCAGAAAGCAATGTTAAGAACCAGTCGCGAATTGCGGGTGAGGGAGTGGCTGTGTTCTGCTTTTCTCACGCAGTTAATAAAGAAGGGAGCCCAATGTTATGGAGAATTTCACGACTGATTCGTCTTTTCGCTCACTTGTGCCAGCTAGCGACAGCGATGCCAGTGCGCTTAGCTTAGAAGAAGCGCCGCTTCCTGGCTTCTAATAGCTGAGTAACAAACGTCAAGCGCCTACACAATAAATAGCAATTATAAGATAATATGGTGTTTGAACGGAACAAGATTTCTTATGCCCTAGAAGACACATTGTCATGACAAGGAGTGGTTTAAAATGTTTGTCCTTACAGGCATCTTCCTTGCTTGGTTGGGTTGACGGAAAAAAAAACTACTCTCGGCTTAGAGCGGCAAGAGACCGTCACCAGTTTCAGAATTCATGAACCACAGTGAAAAAATTGAGATAACATTTGACACCAAATTAACGGCAGCATAATATTTCTTAGAAGCTTTCTATATAAAATGCGCACCCTGCAAAACAAAGAACTCCTCTTCGATGTCTCAAAGTTAATACCTGAATGTTGTATTCTTGTTTACCATCCAAAGTGAATATTCAAGTTAACCTTGACATTGTCTCCTTCCGCAGGCAAATGTACACTGCTATCAGTTGCGCTGGCTCAGTATTTTTCTTTTCTTCCAGGAACCTCTAAACTATTAGCGCTGATATGCTTTCGTCACATCATGAGTCGCACGCGAATGCAAACAGCCTAATGGACTAATAAATAAAAGCACGCGTGTTGACATTAACGTAGGTCTTAGAGGCTTACTAGGACAACAAACATTAAAAACTGTCGTCTTCATGGCATGTGTGCAGGTTTTGAGAAAAAATAATGAATAACTTCTTGTATAATAGCCTGAACATGACGATGATGATTGATAAAACGTTTATTTCTATCGATGTGGGAGGAAACCGCCCAGGGGCGGGGGCCGGGACCTCTGCGACTAAAAACTGCCTTGAAGGATGACGTCGTTATAAAAATTTGAAAAGTATATTTTGAAGAAAAAACATGGAGCAGTAATTGTCTCACATCTTGATAGACACCCAAACCGCGCAGTAAGGGAAGGGAGGAAAGCGGGAAAGGAATAAGAAAGATAGAAAAGGGTGTGTAGTGGCGTGCTCTGGAATAATTTTGGCCACATAGGAATCTTTAACGTCTACCGACATCGCACAGCACACAAGCGCGTTTGCTTTTCACCTCCACTGAACGCGGCAGTCGCGGGTGGGTTCGACCCCGGGCACATACAAGGACGTTTTGGTCTCAAACGGGCCACACCGCAAGTCCCGCATTGGCGTCGTCCCCGAGGATGCTGCGGACTGCAGCACCGGTTTGTCCAGGACCAATAGTCGCCTTGAGGTCGACCGTGATTCTTGGTTTCAGCACCACGACGATGTCGTCTTTTTCAATGCGCGGCGTGTTCTGCGGCCGCCACCGGAGTTGCTTGGAGCGCTTCGAGGCTGCGTTCAGCGAGCTCCCGCCCTGCGTATGCACAGAGCTAGCCGGCGCCTGTTGCTGTGTGGCAGCAGCACCAACGTCCCTCGATGCCGCCGCCGAGTTCTTCTTACCGCGCCAGACGGGGACCATATCTTGAAGGTAATCGTCCTCGGTTGGTAGAGGATCCCCGCCTTGAGTCGTATCCTCGGATTGATGGGTATCCATTGTTACGATCTGCAAGGCCTGCGGGTCATACCCGGTGACTTGATTTGGAGCCGCCAGAGCCGAGGGATCCCCGACCGGGGCCATCGCAGGCCCTGGCGCCGTTAGGCTTAGCACCACCGCGGCGTGACGAAAGCTGCAAATGACCGAAAAGCGGTCAAAAATTGGCCCCACCTTAACAAACGTGGTGTAGACGGTTGCCGCTGAGGTTCCTGGAGACGATGATAGCAGGCTTGCAGGGAGAAAAGTTGGTGTATCACAATTTATTGCGATCTGTTACAAAGCTGACGCAGTATGCGACCGCTCCCGTCACTGACGCTAGCTCCTTGTACGTGCACTGAAATCAGTCGACGCCGCGGAGAAGCTACTCCGGGATATTGTGCTGCCGGTAGGGGAACGCGAGCTACCGTTCCGGGGACACCCTAAACTCTCCGGTGCGTTCTGACGCGGCGTCGTGACTGTTTCGCCAGACAAAACATCTGAAAGCGTTAAAAAAAACTCAGTGCGGAACCAAATGGGGTGTCTGTACGGAAGTTAGGGGAACGCCGGTTGCGGTGATCACCTTCGCGAAGACCAAGGTGCCACGGACGGTGTTGTACAGCTAAGAACGGCTCCTTGTTCGCCTGTACAAGAAAACAGTGCCTGCATGCCACCGCTGTGGCACAGTGGGCCATCGGGCCGATGCCTGCCCGCGACCGCATCCGGGGCGCTGCAAACGCTGCGGAGTCCAGGTTCCTGATGCCACTCCTGACGGCCCGGCGGAACATGACTGTGTTCCGAGCTGCCTCATCTGCGGAGGCGGCCATCCTACCGGAGCTCCTGGCTGGGCCGGGCAGTTCCGGAAAGCCATCAAACCGAGCTCCCCATCCGGATCCAAGCCGAAGACAAAGATGGGACCCAAGCAGGCTCCTCCGCCCAAGGCCAAGAAAGCGCCAGCCGCTCAGGAACCAGAGGCCCAAACCGGGCCATCGAAACCTGTCAAGTCCGGGACCCAGGCGGTGCGCCCGGTTCTCAACGCCACGAAATTCCCGCCCTTGGCACCGTCCAACCACAAGTGAGCAGTTGGAGTAGGGCAGTCTCCGGGCCCCCTACCCGTCCCTCCCCTACCGAAACCGCCCTACAGCAGCAGGTAGAGGAGCTCAGGCGCCAGAACCAAATTCTAGTGCGCAAAATTCAAGAATTAGAAGCCAAACAAGCCGGGTCATCCGAACAAATGCAAGAAGCTGAGCCAGATGACGAGGATGACGGATCATCCGTAACATCTTGCCTCACTAGCGTCTCGCGGCAGAGCGGGGACACGGTAGTTGAATCAGTGTCCACTGCTGGTCGCGTCGCCGGCCTAGAGGCACTGCAGCGCCAAACCGAGCAACTGGAGGAGCAAGTGGCGGCCCTCCCGAATCAAATCATGTCAGCAGTCCGCGAGTCCTTCCAGGACATGTTCAAGGCAGCTTTAACACAAGCACTTCCCGACCTTGTGGCCCAGATTACTGACTCCGTCCTTAAAGCAGTGCAGCCCTGGGTCAGCACCCAAATTAAGAACGCGAGTAGCTGCGAATACCCTCACCTCAAACGTAAAACTGCCTCTTGTCAGGCAGCGGAGGAACATGGTTCAGGCTCGGCAGCTGGTGGGTTGGTGCGGGCCCTCACTGGGGTTGCGCAGGCTCCTGGCCAGAGCTAGTGCGCTCACCAGTAAATAAATACAACAAGATGGCTACCAGATCTAATAGGAATGATAACAAAACTTGAAAAATGCCAGATCATCCAATGGATCTGCAGGGGTTTCAGAGCTTGGAAAAAGCGGTCACACCTCCAGCTCTACCTGCAGTCCTTAGATGACATGCTGGCGCTAATTGCCCTGCAGGAGCCCGGCATAGACGCTAAATTATCAGGCTACAGCACCTTTCAGGGGGGCCCCTCTACGTGCATCCTGGTGAATAAGGCTTACACCGTGGTTCAGGTCGACTTAGACTTGAGAACCGAGCAAGAATATGCAATGGTCCGAGTATTGTCTCTCAGGCGCCGCGACCCGTCATTACATATCCTCAACATATACTGCCCTCCGCATAAGCCGCGCGTAACTTTCAATGAAATCTTCCTTCGCGCTATAAAAATGGCAGCCAAAGAGCTTCTAGTGATCGTTGGAGACTTCAATGCTCCCAGCCTTCATTGGGGCTACCACTTCGAACAAGCAAGAGGACGTAAGCTGGCGGAGCTCATCTCCACCCTCAGCCTCATGTTGCTCACGGACCCGACGTATACCACCCGAGTGGGGAATTTGGTAACCCGCGACACGTGTGCAGACCTTTCTCTAGTTAAAAATGCTAGAGCGGCTGCCTGGGAGAACTTGGGAGATTCTCTAGGCAGCGATCACCTCCTTCTCCGGATTATACTCGTGGCAAAGGCAGCGCGCAAAAAATGGGGTCAGGCCAGGCTGACCAATTGGCACAAATTCCGAAATCACACTATCCCTCCCGTACTATATTCCGGCGGCTACGCGGAGTGGGCTAACCACATATACAACTTTCAGAAACAACACGTCACAACACTACAAACCACCGAAGAGAGCCCCGCAGTGGACACCCACCTCCTGCATTTGTGGGAGGCGCGGCGGAGCTTAACTAAACGGTGGAAGAAGCAGCAAACTAATCGCAAATTACTCGACCGCATAGCCAAACTCACAGAGTAGGCTGCAGCGTATGCTGCCGAACTCTCAGATTCAAATTGGATAGCACGCTGCGACGCCGCAGTACATCAGATGAGCTCGAAGGGGACGTGGCGTCTCTTTCGCAGTCTAATCGACCCCTCCCAAACGAGAGGGGAGACGCAAAAGCAGCTCCGGCGGGCTCTGCAAGGGTATCATGGTAGGACGGCGCAACTTGCGGCCACTCTGTGCGACAGATATCTCTGTCGTACGGTGTACCCGCCTGGGCCGGAGTACATGTACTCTGGCAGGCCTAATGAAACACTTGATGCCCCATTTGAGTTGCACGACCTTAAGGCGGCCCTAGAAAAAATGCGCCGAGGTACGGCTCCTGGACGGGATCACATAACAATGAACCTGTTGGCGAACCTACCGGACTCAGCCAACCTCCATTTATTAGAATACATCAACCAGATCTGGGGCGGGCGTCGACTCCCTCCCGAGTGGAAAACGTCACTGGTGACGTTTATCCCTAAATCAGGTAAGGCCGTGAATACGGACAACCTGAGGCCCATATCACTGACCTCATGTGCGGGAAAGCTTATGGAGACTATGGTACGGGATCGCCTCTCTCCATACCTGGAGAGTAAGGGCTTGTTTGCAGTCACCACGTTCGGGTTTCGCCCCCACATGTCTGCACAGGATGTCCTTCTCCAGCTGCACAGGGATGTAATACGACCCACAACTATGCAACACAATGACAAAGCCATCCTCGCCCTAGATTTGAAAATGGCTTTCGACAATGTTAAACACAATGGAAAGCTGGGCTAGTTGTAGGTTGTTCATGATGAAAATTTCTGGGCGCGAACAAACAAAGGACAGCGAAGAAACCACAGGACAAGCGCCTTGTCCTGTGGTTTCTTCGCTGTCCTTTGTTTGTTCGCGCCCAGAAATTTTCATCATGAATGTTAAACACGGAAGCATCCTGGCCAACTTGAGTCCTACCGATTGTGGGGCTAAGGCATACGGGTATGTAATAGATTTTTTTGACTAATCGCCAGGCCTTTCTTCGGATTGAGGGCAAGGAATACGGCCGTTACATGATGGGAACATGGGGTAACCCTCAGGGAGCGGTGTTACCACCGCTCCTGTTCAACATAGCTATGATGCGCCTCCCAAGCCAACTGGCCCGAGTGAAAGGCATTCAACACGCGTTATATGCAGATGACATTACAATTTGGACCACTGAGAGTAGCCTTGGAGACATGGAGGAGCACCTTCAGCTGGCCGCTTCCATAGTCGATGCGTATGCTATTGACTGTGGGCTCCAATGTGCTCCAGTGAAATCAGAGCTTCTGCATGTCAGAGCGAACCCAAAGGATAGGACAGCAATTCACATCTCTCTGTCACGAGGTCGTGTTAGAGAGGTGGAGGAGCTCCGTATTCTGGGCCTTTTCATTCACCCCAGACTCAGACCGGACTCCACCATTGTGAAACTCAAGAGAGTAGGCGAACAGGTAGGGCGCATGATCCACCGCGTTTCCAACAAGCGGGGCGATCTGCGGGGCAGGGACGCGTTTCGGCTCGTCTATGCCTTCGTGACTAGCCGGATCCTCTACGCCGTGCCATATCTCCGCACTACCAAGCAAGACGAGGCGCGAATAGACGCCATCATCCGCAAGGCAACTAAGCGAGCCCTGGATCTCCCGGTGGCTACCTCTAATGCCAAACTCAAAGCATTGGGGGTGCTAAACTCCTACCAGGAGCTGCGGGAGGCCCACCTCGTGAACCAATACGCGCGGCTCACACAGACGGCTCCTGGGCGCCGCCTGCTAAACCGCTTACACATCCAACACGACTGCACTCCAGAGGAGGCGGCGGAGCGTATCCCAGTACTGTGGCGCCATATGCTCTGGGTCTCCCCGCTCCCCCATAACATGGACACCGACTTGCACGAAAACAGACGACAAGCGCGGGCTCGGGCTCTTGAGAAACAACACGGCTCCCGACCCGGTGTATATTATGTAGACGTAGCAGGGCCATCGCCCACGGGATTTTATACGGCCGCTGTCGTTCCCCAGGCAATGCACGTTGACGGACTCTCCTTTCGAGCCCTGAATTCAATGCGAGCCGAGAAAGTAGCGATAGCACTTGCTGCCGCCCACGCCAATTCGAGAATAACCGTCACGGACTCCCGAAAAGCATGTGATCATTACTTAGCAGGGGAGACCTCCCTCTTAACTGCTTGCATTCTAAGACGGACTGCCACTGATCCAACACCGAAAAGAAACATTTGGGCTCCTGGCCAGCAGCGCTTACGAGGTAATGAGGCCGCTTACGCAGCTGCCCGAGCGCTTATTCACCGGGCTCCTCATCCCAGATCTTCTGGCTCGGAGACTAACCAGCCGCTGCTGCGATTCAGAGAACTAATAACGCATTATAGCGACAACCACCACCTTTTCGCGGCCCCTGCAAAGGGGCTGAGTAAGACGGAGGAGCGAACTTTAAGGCGCCTTCAGACAGGTACTCTACTCTGTCCTGCAATAATAAAACATTACGATCCTAACACGGATGGCCGATGCCCGCACTGTGGTTAGACCTGTGATATCTTCCACATGGTGTGGGCATGTACTATAAATCCCCAGATCGCCCTTCCCCTACCCCTTCCAGAGAGGCATGGGAGACTGCCCTCCTCAACTGCTCCTCGCTTGAGTCCCAAAGGGCTCTGGTGAAACGTGTGAGAGACGGGGCCTCGTCATGCGGTGTCCCGGACTGGGGACGCCGACCGTGTAGCGGGGCCACTCTGTGCCTCCCAAAGTCTATTTGATCAATTAAAAGTTTTCCCCACCACCCCGGGCACTCTGGCTGAGTAGCCGAGCGCGCTAACCACTGAGCCACCGCGGTGCATTGTTCTGAATCACCTGCTGCTGTTTTTGGTGACAATTGTAGCTCGTCATGTAATAAACAAAAAAAATACGCTAGTCTGGACACCAGAACATGCATCGCTGCCTGGTAATGTTACCACCCACGAGGTACAGACTTTGTCAAAAGTTTAGAGCCAAGTGGGTTTGCTTCTAAGCCTTTCAGTGGGACTCCTGTAACATTCGTGGTAGTCCTACCCATTGGAGGAGGCAGGACCAGAAATCGTTTTACCTTCAGCAAATTTGGAGCGCTGGTGATGCATTACGAACCAGACAGTGTGCTTCAGAAGCAAACCCCCTGGGATCCAAACTTTTTACAAAGGCTGTACATCTTCGGGGAGGTACATCTTGCAGGTGGCCCGCATGTAGAGGTCTTCGTGGTTGCGATGCTACTGGTTCGCGATACCATTGGTTCTCAAGCTCGCTCAAATAGAAGATGTTATTCAAATTCTTAGCGTTGTCCCACTTGTTGTACAGCCGGCCAAATCTTTAGCTGGCGTGCCTGACGGCCGCTTTTTCTGGGCTGATTTGCTTTACTGCCAAGCAATCTTGCGAAAAGCTCAATATTAAGCAAGGACTTAGTGAGCCTGTGCTTACGTTTGATATTTTCACAAGATTGCTCCGTCATAGTCTGTGGGAGCACTGAAAACGCGGCCGTCACACACGCCAGCTAAAGATTTGGCCGGCTGTACCTGCTCAACCACTCGTAGGATGTAAGCCAGTCTTCAGCATTGTGGTCGTCAGTCCCGCTGGAGAGGGCGGCAAAGGAAACCGGAACAGAGAACTGCCGGGCCAAATTGCTTGGCTTGATGGTTGTCGTCTGCAGGTGTACCGGGGGTCTGTAGCGTGCGGTTGCGGAGTTCCGGCATTCGGCTTCCGGCTACGCTTCACTATCATGACGCAACAATTGCCCATATTCGAACGTACTGACAGTATCGTTTAGTTAGCCTTGCTTTTAAAAATGCTCCCTCCCTGTATCCCCCTCCCAAGCTTTAGCTCTTAGTATAGGTCTTCTCTTAACATGTCTAATTTTCTTCGCCGAGAAAGAAATCATCAGTTTTAAATGTCGAAGCTTCGAGTCAATTTATTGTTGCAGATTTCAGTTTGTAAACAGGCGTAATCTTTCAGTGCCACAATTTTATTTCACGCACTGTATCCTGAAGGACTGCATTTCTCTACCATCAGCCACTGCTACTGGTTGAGTTCGGAAAGAGAAGAGTGAGAAGGGGTTCCTGGAAAATAAACAAAACTAGGGATCACACGCGGTTACAGAAATTAACAAAGCAGGATAAAAATCACAATACCGCACTCAGTTTAACTGCCGAATGCCTTCACTCACCAATTTCACTAAGTTGGTTTCATGAGAAAATTTGATTGTGCTCCCGAAGAACGAGAGCACATATTGACAAACCAGGCTATTGCTTCAGCGCAGTTTATGCTCCTCGACAACTTTCTGTGGCTTTGCGGCAGAGGCTAAGCCGGAAAGTGATGGTGATGGACCTTTGTCCTTCTGCAGTGAGAGGTGGACTTTTTATTTTTAGGACTAGAGGCGCAGAGGGGAGAAGACGGGAAGCTGCGGAGGTGGTGAAGGGTCGCTAGAGCTAAGTTAGCCCGAAGTCTTCGCTACGATGACGAAGGCCCATCTCAACCATCCCTCATACCAGCGCTCACACAAGCACTTCGGCTCTCTCCACCTTTCTGGCTCTCCCATTCCTGTCGTCACGCAGTGCAAAGTTCTTGGCTTTCCTTTGCATGCAGCCAAGAACGTGCAAGCCCTCCACCACGCTGTCACCACCTGCCATTCCGTAACTCACCTCCTGCGGCGCGTGGTCACTCGGCGCTCAGGTCTCCACGAGGCTCATGCGTGCCGAGTTGGCCATGCGCTGGCCCTCAACAAGGTCTTGTACTTTGCACCCTACGTTTCCTTCAATCAGACTCAACTTAACGCTCTTGAGACTGTCCTTGTGGGCCTCTACAAGGCACCTCTCAACCTCCCTATCACTACCTCTACTGCAAAGATCTTTGCAACAGGCCTGTTTCATCCTCTTCGTTCTCTTCTCTCTCTCCATCATGACTCGCAGCTTGCCCGGCTTTCCCTTACCCGTCAGGGTCAGTGGTTACTGACTCAAGCGGGTATCTCGCCCATTCCCTGCGCCCCGTTTACCTCTCCTATTCCCACCCCGGCTCCCAATCTTCGGATCCTCCCCCTTCCGTCCAACATGACCCCCGTTCTGCACGCCGGTCGTCGTCATGGGGCCGCGCAGCACCATTCCCCTCTCTTTGATACCCAGGGTGTAGCTTACACGGATGCCTCCTTCGTGGCTCCTCGAGGTTCCTGCGGCTACGCGCTGTACCACCACCACCTCCCCGCTCCTGAAACTCACACCAGCGGGCTGTTTCTACGCCCTCCTGATGCATTGTCCCTCGAGGTCCTCGCCATTGCGCATGCCCTCCAGTCATTTGCCGTCCTTCCCTCTCTTCAAGAGTACACAGTCTATTCAGACTCAAAAGCCGCTATACACCACATACAGAAACGCACCCTAACACCTTCTCTTCAACAGGAGGTCGAACGAGCGGTCTCCGCATTGCAGTCTTCCATCGTTTTCCTCCGCTGGGTCCCTGGGCATTCAGGGATTGGCGGCAATGAGCTGGCTCATCAGCTCGCCCGCGACACACTTTTCCGGCACCGTTGATCCCCTGGCCCAAGCCCTCGGAGGACGGTGGGAGACTCACCCTTCAACGCACCATAAAAGAGGTCTACCTCGAGCTCCGCCTCTACAAACGCCTTTACCCTCCCCCTCATCCATTACTCACAGTGCCGGAGGCTCGCCTTCTTCGGCACGTTCAAATGAATGCAGTCATCACCCCGTCTCGCCTCTTTCTCTACCGCTATCGATGGGACCCTTCCTGTCCCAACTGCCCCTGCATCTATGCGGACCTTGCCCATTGCCTCTTCTATTGCCCGGCTGCTCAGCAGTCGGGTTCCTACCCCCCACCTTCTTTATCCATCACCACCTGGCTCGACTGGCTTGGCTCTGAAGGGGAGGAAGAACAGCGACTTCTGGTCGCCCAGGCGGTCCACATGCTCGGCCTGTAAATTTTGGCCGAATAAACGTCTTCTACTACTACTACTACTTCCATTTCTTGTCTAGCCTTGACTTCAGAGCCACACATAAGCTGTCTGCAAGGAAAGAATACTCTTCCGTCCTTCCATTTGGACGTTTCCACTTCACATTGAATAAACCACAAGCCATTGCAAAAACGGAATGCAAGAACACTCTGGTTTCACTCGAGGTTACAAACGTCGCACTTTTCATTACACCACGCGGAAGGCATCAGTTATGTGTTATAATTTTCACGTCTTGTGGAAGGCCTAAAGAGACCTACTTCTATTCGATATTTCTAAGAAAAGCTTAATTTTGGATTCTAAGACCCTACATGAGGACTTGCTTTACCAATCCTCTTTCGACACTACATAATTTCTAGTGCCAGTAATCTGCGCATTCGTACAAAATAAAGACTGTCAGTTTTTGTTATCTCGGTAATGTCCAAAGCGTTTTAAAAAGTTTTTCCTTTAAATATTCCTCTTCAAAACATATCAATGATTCTTTTTTTCTTTATTCATTTATTATAGTAGGTGCTTCTGCGCAGGTAGGTAAGTACGATGTATTCATGTAGATTTTCGAATATTATATACGGCAAATTTCATTTAGACCGACTTCTAAACAAACATCATTGTATTTCTTACGAGTACTGTGTATCCAGGACACAATATTCCAGGGCACTTAAAGAGATTGAGAAAATTGAGTGTCGAGGAACCTGCAAAAAAAGAGAAACAAAACGCATTCACTTCCTATGAGAGGCGAAAAATTTAGTTGTAGCTCATGACACGAACGGTAGCATTAAAATCCTAACACCAACATCACCAATAATCTGATGCTTCGTTAAGAGCAGTCTCTCTCGTTAAGGGTGTGCGAAAGGTACGAGCGCAGCTAGCCTCTGAGTTACTCTTGAATATTACACTGACGTAATTACTGTTTCTATATAAGACGCTCATGCAATGGTTATCTTCAGGTCACGTTGACTTAGTTTCACATGCAATCTGCTTCATTCTTGAAACACTATGGAATTAAGCTAATCCAGCGAAATATTCGACAACAGGCGTGTCTCATCTTATCGATCTTTTGTTCAGTGCACACAAGGGTCATAACAATATCCGCTTAAGCTTTTCAGCTAAGCGTTTACAAGATGCACACTAGAGGGACAAGCTGGGCTAGTTGGTACATCGGCGTCGATAAAATCGGGGAATTTGTCAGTAGTGAACTCTTCCCTCCCTTCAATGAGGTGCAAAAATATTCAATATTAGTGCTACTGCTGGTTATTAAAATTTTCAGACGAGTCAACATTGTTGCGCTGTTAAATGATGTCAACTTGAATTCGATGTCCAGCTGGCCAACTTAACTTTTCCGCCGGTGGCATGCAGTAGGACGCGCATTCCATTTGTTTGGGCACAAGTAATCTTTCTTGGTGTCTTCCAAGAGCATGGCAGTGTGTAGGATGTGCAGAGGTCACTAGAGTTACTTCCGCTCATCGCATCATTAAAACATTTTAAACGTTTACTAGGCGCGAGTAAATACTGCGAACAATGGGTTGCCGGCTTAATTCCATCATCTGATTATAAATGTTCAGCCATTGCCTCTGAACTTCAAGGCTGATTACCGTGTAAGACATATTTCAAGTACAGTTCAGGGACTATTGCTATATGGTCCTTCCGTATTAGCTCCAAGAAGCTAAAATAAATGTCGAGGGCCGTATTAGACATATTAGAGGTGCGTACTCTGGCCAAGATGATGACGACCAATGAAACATAACAAAATATAACATAAAGCAGTAAAGCTCCCCATACTTAATATCTCTGACGGTTAGTACAATACAAATTGTGGGACAGTTATTAGTTTTCACTTCAAGAAACATAAGAGCGATGTTGTAGGTTTTTATCTTAGATTTTCAATGACCATCAGTAATCAGCGGGCGATGCGTACTCTAATGAGCAACATGAGCAGGAACATGAGAGCGCTCTATAGCCTTGAGCACTACTCGTAACTTCGAATGGGGGGTGTGTTCTTTCATTTCTCACAATCAGGCAATGCAGCACAACCCTTCCCTGAATGTTACGAAAGGCGGCTGCCGTGCATCGCCACAAGGACAATTATGAAGCTATCTGCAGCACGCTGCCGTGTTCCTGCTCCTATTGGTCATGGTAGCACGTAATATTACACGCCTGCTTAGCGTTCAGGAGTCTACGTTGTCCGCATGTAAAAGCAAGCTGAGCAATGCATGCCACCGGTCCCCATATGAATCGTGCCACAAGTTTCTTAAAAACTGGAAAGAAAGGAAAAAGCGATCGTACCGAAAGCCATCGTGGCTAAGCAGAGAACCAGTATTGAAGATAGAAGCTTCATTGCGGTCTGGCCTTGAGTACGGAATGGAGCTTGGCTGCTAAGAGTTAAAGAACCGACAAGCTCTTGTTATATAGAGACACAGAGATCAAGGGAGCAGGACAAATATATCTGCTGTGTCAGCCTTTCACCGAATGTGATGCTACGTGTCGTCTGTTTTTCTGAGGCAACGCAGGATGTTGCAAATATATACACGGACAGGCATGTTTTGTCATGGTGACTGTTTTTAGCGTATTCCTGCTTGGTAAAGTCAACCAGTATGGAACACGAAGCGCGGCAAAAAGTGCTACAGTGCAGCAGTGCAGCAGTGCAGCTGCAGTTTAATGGCTAACACAAATTTGCCGCTGGCAGCGCTGATGAAACCGCGTATTTCAGCCTCGCGTTGTAGTACTGACGACTGTCTGGAGGTTCAATGCACAAATTGAAAATGTTCTTTGCCCGGTAGAACTTTGCAGGACACTGTCTTCAAGTAGTGTGCTCGTAGCAGCCTCGTTTGTATAACAATAAATTCAAAGTAAAACTTCATTTTATATGTTGGTGTTTTGCAATCGCTCAAAGTTCTGAACGAATCACTGTTGTGCAACTGAGTGACCATAAAAGCTCTTCAAGCTGAATTAGTAATCTGGGTGAGCTTTAAAAAAGTAGGATTAGCAAAAAGAGACCAGTGCAAGATATACGAATTCCAGAGAGCCAGCACTGTTTATTCAGGGAATTATTATGATCAGTAAAGAAAAGGGTACGTGAATTCCCGAGAACCAGCACTGTTAATTAATGAAATAATTGAAATGAGCAAGGAACCGAGGAAGTAGCACGCTTAAGATTTGTCAGGGGCTTCGTCCGATCACATCTACAGCCAGTCGCTGTATAAGGAAAGTAGGGGTGCGAAAACCACCTCGAGTTTCCGTAAGCTGTGGCTGTGCTGAAAAATGAAGATAAAAACAATTATTATTTCTAGGCGACTTATTGAAGCTCTCTGATAGAGTCTATAGCTTCCTGAACAGTGAGGGCTTCGAGAATGTAGCAAACGTATTGCCTGGACGAACTCGCACAACTGCTACAAATGGCGGACTGTCTTATAGCTACATTATTCTGCGTCCAACTAAACCGCACATTTATGGTTTTCCTATGTTGCCAACATTCCCTCGAGTGCGCTTTACTTAGAGCAAGTTTGTACACCGATTTCTGCTTTTTTAGCCGCCTTGTAGACGACTACCGACAAAGCGTGCAATTTTAAATTTGATGAAATTTGAGCTTACTTGTGTTCAGCACATAGTCCTGGAAAGAGAAAGCTATGGCTAATGAGGTCCTGTACACATGGAATTTCACATCACAGTTCTGTGTCGCATATTAATTTTTTCAAATACGTCAACTAAAAATGGTGCTCAGTCTTTGAGATGGAGTAGTATAGAGAGAGGAAGTACCACTGAATTTTAGAAACCTGTTAACTTGGCCCAGCTCTGGCTCAACTGCCAGCCCTTGAGTGTTCTGTTACCATCCAAGGGCTATGCTAGAATTTTGAACTAATACTTTTTCATAGCACCTGCAATCTTTTAATAGAGCGCTTTTTTGGTCTTTAAAAACTGGTGACAAACGAGCAACGCACCCGCAAATTTATTCATTTGTGGGTGCGTTTATTCATGCTTGTAAAAGCATCGGACTGTAGGCCTATAAATCTTACCGCCAGAGAGAAGTCACCCAGACAGCACAAACCATCGGCCCAGTATTGGGAGCTACTTGGCTATGTCTGGCCCTATATAGGACCACTGCTGACTTCATTGCCCCATATTCGCATTGCCAATATGTGCTGTATCAAGCAATGGCCCGATTTGTCCGCTGTTCTCCCCATATTGGCAATGCTTTTCTATGTCGTATCCAACAATGGCCCTAAATGTCCGCTGTTGTCCACATATTGGCAGGCAGATTCTACCCCTGCAATGATGGCACTACTTGTCCGCTGTTGCCCCCATAATGGCACTGCCGCTTCACTGGAGCTCCGACGATGGCCCTGCTTATCTGCTGTTTATTTATTAATTTATTTATTTCGGATACTTTCCAGGCCCGAAGGCATTACAGAAAGGAGTGGTAAGATACATAAAATGAACAGTGCATGTTATACAATATTATTTACAAAACGGCAGAAAATACAGTTGTCTTGAAATTGCAGATGTCAGAAATGGCAGCGATGGAGGGAGGAAGGTCGTTCCAGTCTGCGCTCGTTTTGGGAATGAATGAATTATGACACATTTTTGTTCTGGAAAATGGAACAGCAACTTTAAACATGTGGTCAGAACGGGACGATATGTATGATGGGCGAGCAAAAAGATGATCCTTTAATACACGGTAGTGATGATACATTCTATGGAAAAGACAGAGTCGAAAACATTTACGGCGTGAGGAAAGGTCTGGCAGGGTAAGGGTGTTTTTCATGGAAGTAATGCTGGCGTGACGGGAATAGTTAGATAAGATGAAACGTGCTGCGCGATTTTGAATGGATTCAAGTGTGTTGATTAATCTGAATTGACTGGGATCCCATATTGCGCAATCATATTCTAGCTTCGGCCGCACTAATGTTTTGTAAAGTGTTGGTTTTATTGGTAGAGGCACAGCAGAGAAATTTCGACGTAAATATCCAAGAACCCGGTTAGCGTTATTAGTGACATGCTCAACCTGCATATGCCATGATAAGTTACGTGAAATATGAACACCTAGGTATCTGTATGACTTGACGGATTGAAGGGAAGTGCCGCGAAGAAAGTAAGTGCGCGTGTTGTCAGTGATGTTAGTGCGACGCGATACATGCTTTGTTTTACATTTGCTAGCATTTAGTTGCATGAGCCATTTATCGCACCAGTTAGATATGCTTGTAAGGTCTTCTTGAAGCTTAATAGAGTCAGTGTGGTCAGTTATTGTGCGATAAATGACGCAATCATCTGCGAAAAGCCTGATAGATCAATGGGAAATGCATTTAGGTAGGTCGTTAATGTAGATAAGGAAGAGAAGAGGTCCCAGTACCGATCCCTGGTGTACGCCCGATGTTACAGAAATGTGAGAAGATGAACAGTCGTTAGCATAAACGTACTGAGTTCGATTAGAAAGAAAGCTTTTAATCCAGTTTAGCACATTCGGATCAATGTTAAGCATGCTAAGTTTAAAAATTAGGAGATCGTGTGAAACAGTGTCGAAAGCTTTCGCAAAGTCCAAAAACACGCAGTCTACATCGAAGCTCATGTCAGCATGGGTAAATAGGTCATTAGTAAAACATATAAGTTGTGTTTCACATGAGAACGTCTTTCTAAAACCGTGTTGTTCAGCCGCAAAGAAAGAATTAGACTCAAGGAAAGTGATTAGAGGCGAATAAATAACATGCTCCAAAACTAACATGCCCCCTTATTGGCAATGCCACCTATTTTCACCTGCAATGATGGTCCTGCTTGCACGCTGCCTTCGACGTATTGGCAATGCCGCTTCATTAAGCCTCCAGTGATGGCCCTACGTCTCCGATGTTTTCCCCATATTCGCAATGTCACTTCATTACAACTCCGGCGATGGCCCTAATTTCCCGCTATTTCTCCTGCATTTGCGATATGACTCCATTATAAATCCGCTGCTATTTTCAATCACGATCTTCGTCAGTCTCTTTTTGATATTTGTGCTTGTTTCGTGATTTTCAATTACTTGCTTTGCTTCATGAACAACAATAGCGTTAAACATTGATGTCTACTTACCCAAAGCAGCAATGTAAACACGCCAAGTGATCGAAAAATCAGCAGAGGTCAGATTCATTCCCCAAGGCAACATTTTTCAAAAGCGCCGTCTTTTGTCACGGTATGTGGTTTAGATGGCAAAGAAACTTGTTGCTTCGCATTTTCATCCGACAGGACTCAGGAAAAAAACACAGAAACGATTTTTTGCTTGTGCCTGGAAACTGCGCATCACTCTTTCGTTCTTTGTTCATTTTCATGCAAGCTCAGCGCTTGTACCATTCCTTCAGTTACTGAAATTGCATCAGTAGTTTGCTATTATGTACACCATGTAGCGTAAGGGAGGCGATGGGTGCAAGTGAGGTCGGGAGCAGTGTCTGCGCAGACGTTGTTCCCGATGCGAGCAGGTGTGATGGTGTCTGTGGGAAGGGAGAAACCGGCCAGCCGAAATGCAAACCATACCCGCCGCCCGTTTGGGGTCCCGGCTGTGTAGTTCCAGGCCGTGTGGGGGCCGTTGAAGTGCTTACATTTTATCATCGTCGCCAGCTTGGATACGCTCTCTACGGGACAAAAGTCTCTCCCATATCTTTCCAATTAAACCTGTTCTTTGCCTGTTGTGTCACCCTATCACCGCAAACTTCTTAATCTCATCCGCCAACCTAACTTTCTGCCGCCCCTGCTACGCTTGCCTTCTCTTGAAAACCACTCCGTTACCCTTAGGGACTAGCGGTTATCTTGACTTCCCATTACATGCCCTACCCAAGACCATTTCTTCTTCTTGATTTCTAAGAAAATGTCATTAACTCACATTTTATTTATTTATTTATTTCGTGTACCCTCAGGGCCAGAGGCATTATAGAGGGGAGTGGTTACAAAAATTTAAGAAAAAAAAAATGTACAGTGCAGCAAGCTAATTAGTAATACAAAAATGATTGCTCCTAGTTATACATTATTAGCTGTTGGGTTCTTGGTGTGCTGGTTAATAGTATATAATACACAAAATACACAAAATACAGCGCAGCTATACAGTGAAAAACAAACAAACAAAACGCTTGTACAAAAAACAACAAGAATATAGAATTAAAAAAAAAGATGATGCTCCTACTTATACAAAGTTTTCTAATGCTGTTTTGAAGCGTTGGTTGTCACTAATGGTAGCGGTAGATGCAGGAAGGTGATTCCACTCAGCAGCTGTGCGCGGAAGAAATGACTGAAACATGGCATTGGTTTTGCAAAATGGAATTCCGACTTTGTTATTGTGATCTAGCCTTGATGAAATGTATTGGGGAGGGGAGATCAGTTCGTGGCGAAGTGAAGGATGATAAAATATCTTGTGAAAAAGTGAGAGTCTAAGGGCTTTACGGCGAGATGCTAAAGATGACAGGCTGAGATTTAATTTCATTGCAGAGATGCTGGCAGTTCGGTTATAATTACATTCATGTTCCCTCACCCACTCCGCCTGCTTCCCATCTCTTAAAGTTACACGTGTTATTTTTCTTTCCAAAGCTCACTGCGTTGCCCTTAACTTAAGCTGAACCCTCTTCGTTAGCCTCCATGTTTCTGCCCGATAGGTGAGGAATATAGGTAAACTGCCATTCATTATCTAAAGGAACCTGCCATATGCACTCCACCCCATTCTTATTCTTCCAGTTACCCCCTTCTCATGATCTGGATCAGCGGTCACTACCTGCTCTAAGTAGACATATTCCCTTACTGCTTCCAGCCGCTCCCTACCAATTGTAAACTGCTGTTCCCTTGCTAGAATGTTGAACCTTACTTTGGTGTTCTGCATGTTAAGTTTTGGGCCCACCGTTCTGCTCTGCCTGTGAAACTCACCAGGTTTTACAGTTGAAGTCCTGAGTGGCTTAGGAAGGCAATGTAATCAGCGAATAGCAGATTACTTAGGTATTCTTCATTAACTCTTATTCCCAACTGTTCCCAATTCAGGCCTCTGAATACCTCCTGTAACGAGGCGGTGAATATCATTGGCGAGCTCGTGTTTCCCTGCCTGACACCTTTCCTTGTTGTAATTTTATTGCTGGCTTTATGGAGGACTGTGGCAGCTGCGCAGTTGTGGATATCTTCCAGTATTTTCTCATAATGATCTGTTGCACCTTGATTGCGCAATTCCTCCATGACTCATAGGTTTCCACTGAGTCAAATGCTTTCTCGTAATCAATGAAGGCTACATGTACGGATCGGTTATATTCTGCGCATTTTTCCGTCACCCGACTGATAGTGTGAATGTGGTCTATTGTCGAATATCATTTACGAAAGCCTGCCTGATTTTTTGGTTGATTGAAATGTATGGTTGCCCTGACTCTATTAGCGACTAACATAGCAAATTCTTTTTAGGCGACGGACAGTAAGCTCTCCGGCGTGTAATTATTACTCCTTTTTTATGAATTAAGATAATACTAGCGTTCTCCCATGCTTGTGGTACGCTTGAGGTCGCAAGGCGTGGCGTATACAGGGTGGTTAGCTTTTCTAGCACGATCTCCCCTCCATCGTTCAGCAAATTTGCTCTTACCTGATCCTCACCAGCTCCTATCCCCCATTTCATTGTTCCTAACGCTTTCTTTGCTTCCTCTTTCGTTGCTGGCGGGACGTCCCTTACTGTGCGCTACTGTCCCTCTCCTTAACGTTCTGATTGCATTGGCTACTGTATAAATTTATGTAGAAATCTTCGGCTCTTTTACATTCCATCTATATTAAATTTAGTTATGTCGGTTTGCTTTGTTTGGTTTGTGGGGTTTAACGTCCCAAAGTGACTCAGGCTATGAGAGACACCATAGTGGAGGGCTCCGGAAATTTCGACCACCTGGGGTTCTTTAACGTGTACTGACATCGCATAGTACACGGTTCGAGCGGGACAGGTCCGATCCAGGTACGAGCGGGACAGTGCGGCAGCCTAGAGGGCGATGCTGAGGATGGTGGGAACCGCCGGGTTCAGTTCGCATGCCCAGGTAGTATGGTCTAGGGAATGGTATTAGGGCGAAAGCCTTTAATGCTTCATCGTTGTCGACAGAAGGTTGCTGACAGAAGGTTGTCAGCAGAGGGCCACGCTTTTTTAGTCAGTCCAGAAAAAAATCTTTATGTAAGATGGGATTCGAACCACCATCCTTCCGTTCCGCGACCGAGCGTGCTAATGGCTAGGCTACTTCCTGCCAGCGCATATGTATTCCTCCTTGTCTAGGACGCTGGAGGGTGTTTGCAGAAAGGCGTCGGATCAGAGGGATGCCTCCCGAACGCCCTCCAGTGCACGTTAAAGAACCCTAGGTGGTCGAAATTTCCGGAGCTCTTCACTACGGCGTCCCTCATAGCCTTAGTTGCTTTGGGACGTTAAACCCAATAAACCAGCCGACCATGTACTTACTTAACATCCTAACCACACATCAGGGCCACAACCAGCAACCCCGCGCTAAACGCTTTCGCCTCACCGCACTTTGGGTCAGCAAAGTGCCCCCTGAATTTTTTCATTACGCATATATAAGGGTAGAGTGTGGGGTCTTTGGGTAAAGCATACTGCACAGAAGGCCTAACGTTTTTTTTTTGCATTCACTTATCCACTTTTGGCGCTGGAAATCCGTGGGTGCACCTCCGCAACCTCGTACAAAGGACAAACACTTCCGGCGCAGACGTGTGTTAGCTATACTCCCAACGTGCTACCACAGTAAAGCCCTCTTATGCTGGAAATGAACAGAATTACTTTGAATTTTAGCCAGCAGACTCTGAAGAAATAACATGTGCATTACCGCCCCTTCTTGACATTTACGTGCTATTTTTTCACTGCAAAGTCTGTGCAATTTATGTTTTTTTTTAACGCTCTGTATTTGCAACATAGTAAAGTGTCATCTTCACCCTTCTAGCATGTCGTTCAGCGCCATGCAAAACGAACCTATTATGTTTGCACCGGAAAGCGGAAGGCACACACAGACATTGTCCTTGTTAAAAAAAAACAATTCAGAATCCGGAGAACAGCAAAATAAAATCTTTCATTTGTCGTCTTGTTGAGTGACAAGCATGTGACGAAAACATGTTCATAATATTTGACCCAAATGACCACCTCCCTCGTATATCTGGTTTCGCGCAGAATACTTGAAATCTCCCTGGAATTGTTCAGCCAGCATGTTATACAGACGAATGTAAAATGCTCTTTCTGATGGCCTATGGCTGTGGTGCTCAAACACATATGCCGCTAATGTCATCCATAATGTTTTCCAGACGTTTCTGCGTGCAACTTGAAAAGAAAAAAAAAAAACTTTAAGGTACTCAGCACAGAAAGGACATGAGCTATGCCTCTGTCCACTGAACAGTTTCTTGTAACGGGTCAACATCTTCAGATTGCTGACGTCGATTTAAGACCTTAAACCCTCCTAAACCATCAACATCTACGCGTTTGGAAGCGTGAGCCGCTGTGAAGCACGCTGCAGCACGTGCATGTGAACTATTTACATCGCATAGGTTTTCAAAAACAGCTATCCTCTCCGATGTTTTCACCTGATCTAGAATGATACCACCACCGATGACATCCTGAATTGCTGTGCATATCTGGTTGGTAAAGCGCGGCACCGGTGATGGCAACAGCGATAGTTGAAGTCAGAGAAAGTGAACGGTTAGTGAAACACTACTTGCTCAACATGGCGGCAATGAACAACGCATCAAAATAAAAACGTGGTGAGAGGGCCGCCGCAGTGACTAAGACGACGGTGCGGTCGGCTTCTGATTCCAAAGCCCAGTAATTGAATGCTCGCACCGAGAGCCATATTCTGATGATATCAACATAAGATATTTTTATGCGAAGTTTAACAGCAGATCCTTTATCCGCTACGGTTCCTTATTGCTAGCCTTCTTGGTGCTTATATTGAGAAAAAACGCTGTTGGCAGTGTGACATCTGGCTCTTTACCTGCTGTCATCTTGCAGCTGTACGGAGAATTGTCCTGCTGATAGAACATTGTACCATTGCTTAAATGTGCGGTGTACTCATTAACCTGCAGTTTACACGTGACCTATACAAAGTGATTCAGAATGGAAAGGCCGTGCTAGCAGAAGGCACACAATGGATTTGTGCTGCGCTTCTGACGTTTGCGTGGCTTCAGTGGACCGCACTGCAAGTTTAACAGTACGATGCGTTCTAGTGCGGTACGTTGAGCACTAGCTGGCATAGGATTTTAATGGAGGGTTCAAAGCGTGGCTCAGTATCTGCCACTGTAGCTAGCGAACGAGTCTAAACGACTTCTGGCCATTGCTATGCGCGGCACCACGGCATTCACACATAGAAAGAACGCTATACTCGATTTCACTCCCGATGCGTGCGCAACAGAGGACACATTCACTTGTGCATATTTTGAGCCTATAAATGATGCACTTCAGCAGCCATGGCTCTCCCATTTTTTTTCAACAGGGCGCCGCTATTTGCAAAGTGACAGTCTAACGACACGGCGCAGCTAACTGGCGGGATCCCGATCGAATGACGCCGTTGTGAATTGCGACATGCTCCGATACGTATTAGAGGACTTTACCACTGCCTTCTGTGTCATTCTGTTATGTAAATTATTTTAGTTTTTTAGCAGCTGCCGTCTTCGACGGTAAACTACGGGAACGTTGGCAAATTTCTATTGCAGTGAAGACAGCTAAAGAATCGACATGTATAAATCTAGCCACATTAGTGCACGGACAAATTATCGGAAAATATGGGTTCAACCCGTTTCCTTGAAACCTCGCAAAAAAGTTTTATATTCGGGATTAAATTTCCTTTTCAATAGGACAGGCATAACTTATTATGCATAGTAAGGCTTCATAAACGAAAGATCAACAGAACCAGCACTCCTGACATTCAAAAACCCCATTGTCTAAAAACCTGAAAACCGGCTCATAATCCCTCAACTTTTTTATAGATCGCAGAAAGGTTTTTTTTCTCTTTACAGTGGTATTTTGGTTGAAAAACTCCTATTAAATGCTGTTTGCGGGAAACCTATTCGGCTGTTGCAATCATACCCAGAAAATTGGTTACTGTGAACATTTGTCAACAATTGAATGCAATCTAATTCATGGCCAATACTAAAGGGAGTACCGCAATGGAGCGTACTAAGGCCTCTTTTGCTTATATTGTTCATTAATGACATTGTAACCGTTTAGTTATTGAGTACCCCACAACTATTTGCTTAATATTTTGCTGATATATAACACTGGATATATATCTACAGAATATATCTAAAATTATCACCACCAACTCGAGCAGCATCAGGGACCCGCATGATTATCCCACAGCAAATAAAAAACGTATATCTCGGTTTGTTCGCCTCGCCAATAATTATTGCACCTTGGGGTGGCTGCCAAGAACTCATCAGAACTTAAACAAAATTCTGGTTTCACAGAAGAAGGGTCTTCGTCACATATTTTATCTTTACTACTTATCCTCTACTGTGTATTTATTACAAGCCTACAAAATTCTACGCGTTCAAGACTTGTATGCATACGGACTTGAGCGCTTGCATTACTGATCAGCTGCCCGTTTTCAGTCATAGCAATCACAGGTTCATTACAGCACCATACTAATATTCTAAACACGCGAGAAAAAAACACATGGTTCGCACCTCATTTTCGTACCAATTTCAATCTCCAATCCTCTTTCACAATCTTCCTCCATTATTAAATAATACTAACACAACAACTCTGCAACACGCGTGCAACTACTGCAGTTTTTTTTTCAATTTGTAATCTAGATTTATGCTAATGATCGCGGCATACTTGTTATTCTTTTTGTTTGTTTTCATTCTTATGGAGATGTATTTCCGTTGTTTCAAGAAGCTTGTGTCTTTCTTAAAATTTTGCGATGACTATGTAGACCTTATTTCGTGTTATATTCTGCTTTTGTGTTTTTTCTTTGTTGTAAAAGAACACTTATTTATGTTTAGTAGTACTTATTCTTGTGTTCCCGTCTGCGCTTCCTTGATAGGGTTACGTGGTCCTGGCCAATACGTTTAACAACGACTTTGCGCCGAGGTGACCCACCAGAATTTCAGGTAAATAAAGTTTAATGTTTAATGGTTTGTTCGAAAAGGGAATGACTTGTACAGAATGAACTCTTTAATCGCATATACTACGAACAGTGCGAAATGAAGCGTGAACAAAGCAGCTTTCAGTGGCTTAAAATTTTACCTGCACTACTAGGAAATATTGTACCTAGTGGCGCGAAGCTGAGATTCGTGTGTAGCTTTGGATAACTCAACAGTTATATAGTCTTGCAAGATTTTTGCAAAGCATCTGAAAAAAATACTTCTGCAGAGACACTCGAGACTGCATACCTGTGGCAATGCGAAAGAGTTAGTCCCAGGGCGCGTATGACGTCAGCCGGAAACCCTGTAGGACGATTGATTGCATCAAAGTTTTGATGCCAATGTTAGGGAAGCCATACAATTGAAGGCGCATATATCGTCGGTATGGTACATGTCGTCGGTACATGAAACGAGACATCGTCTGACACCACCAGCAATGTTTTAGTAAAAACGGTTCCGTAGAAGTTTTGCTATGAATACCTGTAGAACTGTACACCCATGGAAGTCGGCTAGTGGCGAGAATATACAGACGAATATGTACAGGATTACGTCAAGTGGCGGTGCTCTGCTTCCTCTGTGCGTCATACGACCGCTTGATGACGTCACCTTATTTTCTTGCCATCATTGGAATTTTTTGTACCATCTCCCAGTACATATACCCGTCGCCGGCTTTTCTTGTAATGGGACTAGTGATGATTTCGCATTAAAATACAGACGGTCTTGCATGGTTAAGCAAGCAATATCATGCAGTAGCACTAGGGCCCATAGGACGAAGGCCGGCATGCCAAATATCATGAGGGCCGTGTAGTGCCACCGCACTAAATATATTGAACTGGAAAAACTACAGGCATTCGAGCTGACACAGTTTCCTCGTGCTGCCAGCAAGCTGTACTATAGCAATGTGCAACTGAGGCTGCATGTATCCTGTGCATTGGCAATAAAAATGTCTTTTTATCGTCTATTTAAAATTTCCGAACCATTTGAGGCTCGCTAACTCACGCACCTAAATCCTATCGCCACGTGCTCACCGGCATCTGTGGAGCAGAATGTTAAAGCTGCGATTGCGGCTGGTAGTTTGCATTGTTCAGCTTTTGCTAGCTCTAGAAAAGCATTGCATGCAGTCTTTGTTGGCGATGGTGAAACAGAATATGTAAAAATACGCCTTTTGAGAGTTAGGGATAGCTACTGCGGCGCAGTGGTTTGAGTGTTGGTGGACATGACAAAACGGGTGAAGCATGCAACAGTAAAAGGGTTGACTATGTCTAATAATTAACTTTTCGTCTAATACAGTTAGGCACCTGGTCGAAACAAGAAATTTGTAGCCGGGCTTGAGAAAACGCCTTATAACACTTCAAAATTTTCATAACGCTGTCACGTTCGATGCTATTTAAGCACAAATTTTACCTTCTTGCACCTTTCGAAAAGCTCGCGTCTTTAGCCCACGCTATGGGACGTCTATTACCCTACTCTGCGTTGTGGAGCGTATTGAACGTAGTTTTCCCGCTGCAGGTGTGAGCTGGAGCAACGAATAGCGGCGAGTACCACAGCGAGACCGGGATAGAGAAGGTGGCGGGAAAAGAGCGGCATCAAAGGCGCGTAGTGGTGGCCGTGGCGCGCCATTCATAAAGAGCATGCGGTGACCCGAACTTGTTCGGCCGCTGCATCGTGTGTAATCGAGCTTTCTGACCCCTCAGAACTGATATGTATTTTAATAACGGTGGGCTACATATCTCGGGTTGCAACCAGGCGCTTAGCAAAAATACTTAAAAGCTTAACTATAAAAAGTATTCTTGACCGCCTTGCTAGTCACCACGACTCACCTGTTTTCTGATCTCCGCCAGCACTGGCATTACAGCGCTACAGGAGCCATCTCTGCAGGTCAAAAAGATATTTTTAAGAATCGTTTTTCAGTTTCGCTGAAACACTCCTTCTATTGATACCTGATATGCCAAATGTTTCGGTAATTCAGAAGAATGGAAAGTTGGGCAAGTTGGAAGCTGTTCATGATAAAAAAGGGGGCGCAAACAAAACGGAGGCAAGGAAAGAAGACAACAGGACGAGCGCCTTCGGTAATACTTGGAGGTCGGTCGTTAGTCTCCAAATAATACCTTGAAGAGCTTAAGATGAGGGCCAAGGAAAAGGCTGCTCGAGGCTTTTTCTCTTGGACATCTTGACCTTTTGAAATAAATAATTTGTGGCATTATTTTTTTTTTCAAGGTGGGTATTGACGGAAAGCGCTTCGCCCTCCCTCAGTAGTGTTTTCTAGATCTGCATGCAATTGCAGTTGCAGTAGTGGCCAGCTAAGGCAACGAAACCTGCGTTTCACCTTTTTTTCTTCTTCTGGCAAGTAGCGGCAGATATAGCCTGATCTGCATCGTTTTGCTATCAAAAATATGCATAGTTGCAGAACTGCCGTAATGAAACGAAATTTCACTCATGCTTGAAGCGACTTGATGGAACTCACTCCCAACACGTTTCGAAGAGCGTCGCAAGCGCATCCCCGCATAACAATTCGCGAACAGCCTGGACGCAAATAATTCCCTACTGCATAGCATCCTTTGCCATCCACAGGGACATGAGCTTTTTTTCCTTCGTTTTTATTTTTGGTATGTAGTTTTGGGGACACTCATTACAAAAGACTGCAGCGTATATCTGCAGTAATATATTACTGCAGTGTAGACTGCAGTAATATCAGCATACATTAGATTAAAACATGTGACCCCCAGCACATGGCGCACAGTGGTGAGTAACTGAATATCTTGGGCTACAAGGGATTTCGCTCCTCCCTACATTCCAATCGCTCGAACCGGGGTATGAATATTTAGTAAGGTAAATGTACCCAAGGTGTTCTCGAGCACCAGTCAGTCTTTTCTCTAAATAAACATCGTATAAGAGGAGCTACAGTGAAACGACAACATAAGTCTCATAGGGTACCAGCTCGAATTAGCATCGAACTATCACCGGAATAGCAGCTTAAAAATACGATTAAGCACTTCTCTGGGAACATCTGTAAAAGTTCATCTTTGAAAAAGAGCAGTTTGATGCCAGCTGGAGCAAGCAGAAAAACCTTTCGATAGCCCTGAAAGACTACATCAGCTTGTGAGGTTCTTTTCTTCAGTTAAAATGACAAATTTTGTACCGACTGACACTTCAAACCTATAGTTTTACCCCATTTGTGAATGTGGACAAAAAACTTGCGCTTATCCACATTTTCATCTCTTTATTCAAGCACGTGTTCCTTCCGGAAACCCTTCCAATCCCGTTCTGAAAACGAAGAAAAGAAAGGAAAAATAATTGCGACACGAACCTCGCCAACTGCGCTGCCTCGGCAGCAAACCGTCAAGCCAACGCAGGTGGTGGCGTGACTTGGCGCAGCTGCTCTGGTTACCACAGCAGGACGCACAAACCGAGATGGAAACACTTCCGTTTCGCAGATCTAGGCTGAGAATTTTTCTCATATCGTTCTTTTATCTCTGGCCAACCCTCAGTTAAGTCCTCCACTACAGTCGTCACCTGAGCCATGAATCACCACCGTACAGCGTCGGTATTGCGTTTTGCAACTAGGCTACAGATCGTCGGTGTGTAGTCGCTGTCGGCACGTGGCATCCGTTATTTCCTAGAAAGACGCAAGCCACGAGCTTTACGGTGCACGTGCTCCGGAAACTACTCTGCGCCACCACACGACGTGCGTGCTCGTAGGCGGGACAGACTCACAATTTCTGTATTTAAAGGCTTCGCCGATATCCACTGCTAGCAGTTTAATTTCAGGAAAAGCCGATTATAAGCTAAACATGAGAGCACTGCCAATCTTCGTGCTGTTATCAACCATTGCATTCGTTTCTGGTGAGTATTTGTATCTCTTACTTGATTCCATTTGTTTTTTAGGCTTATACGTGTCTTCCCTGCAACTTGTGCGAGGTTACTTCGCCTTAAGGGTTTCCGTTAGAGCGCTTTCCCCGACGGGCATCGTGCATATATTACATGTTTTTAGAGAATTGTAACGCAAATAGTAATTTCACCTGACCTACATACGCAGTATGCATACCACTGCAAACACTCTGATAGCAATTATTCAGAATGAGCAAGTACAACAGGAGAAACACTAACTGTAGGCTGAGTACGGATGCCATAGAAACACACTAATACCGGATATATTTTACTGTTGACAAACAAACAAAGCTATAGACACACCCCAAATTGCGAGTAATGTTTTTTGTGACAAATGTAATAAAACTAAGAGCGGTATTCTGCAACAAATTTTCACTACTCATTTCTACTTCCCGTTACTATTGGTAGCTAACAACGCCAACGAGATGGTACTCATTTCCTGGCTTGCGAATCGATTGCTGAGAATCGAGAATAAATCTCGTCAAGAACAAAAGGGAATAATTTCAAATGCAGTGTCTGTACAGAACCAGAGGAAATAAAATCGTCGGGATGGCACATCCTCACTAGGTAGATCGGGGAGAAATGTCTTTCTTTCTAGCCATCCTTTCCGACTAAAGGGAGCGCTGTGAGTCCAACTGTACTGGATTTAGGGTATCAAGTGAACATCATCACCTCCCCATTTCATGAGCAGGGTGAAATAATTGATATAACATTTGACGCCAAAAACAAGGCAGCATAAATACTCTTCGGAGCCTTTCATAAGGAGAAAGTAGCCGGGGCTTACAGAGGCAACAAGTATCTATGCCACATAGTGAATAACTGGCTCCTGATTTTTTGCTTTTGTTTGAGAGTCAATGTACACACTTTCGTTGATATTGATGCAGGCCTTCTACAGAGGAATGTAACACTAGTGTTAGTCCTGCTGGCTCAGCATTTGTTGTTTTTTGTACAGGTGTATAAACTATTAGAACTGCTATGTGTTAACCACTTAATGAGCCACTAAAGAGAACAGAAAGTTTTGAAGACCCATTCCAGATTGAGGACGCTTCTGAAGCCCTTGGTGAATGTGAGCAAGCGCTATTTGCAGGAAAGCTTTTTGCTTGATGTAGTTTCAGAAGGCAGTCATTGAAATTAATCTTAAGTAAAAAAACTTCCTCGACGTTAATGACCTCACATTTCTTCTTTATGTCTAGTGGAGTGATACTGAGCAAAAAATTTTAAACATATTTTATAGTAGCCTGAGCATGCTTAAAGGCTCACTTAAATATAAAAAGCCTACTCTTCTTCTTTTCGCAAGCAGGGAACCCAATCGTCTTTTTGATATCATTTATTTTTTCAAAGAGCAGAAGCTGCGTTATAACAACCTTAAGATTGTTCCAAACATAAAAAAAACGAAAATCGTACAAAACAGCCAAGGGCTCATTCTTAAAGAAAAATAATGAGCCAACATTTACTTTGCCCGCTGTGGTGGCTACAATGAGTATCTATTGTTCTCGCGATTCTCCCTCCAAAACTAAGGTTGTAACATGTTCCACAGCCTTTATATGGTATACTTTAGTCGCAGCCTTCCAGGATGTATTCCTTGTTCGCCTGTTGCCTT